>NC_140080.1:50198657-50760138 GCF_964194135.1 Talpa europaea
TATTATAATGGTTGAATTACTTATTTTTCCTTTCAGTTCTCTCAGTTTTTGTTTCATGTATTTTGTGGTTCTGATTTTTAATGCTTGAACATTTAGAATTCCTGTGTCTTCTTGGTGATAGGCATTTTCATCATTACATAATGTTCTCCTCTGTATCTTGTAAATTTCTTTACTCTGACATATACTTTATCTGAGTTATAAGAATGACTCCTACTTTTTTTAAAACTAAAGTTTACATGGGGGGCCTCCCTCGTGGCACAGGCAGTTGAGCACCCCACTGTGAAGCATCGGTAGCCTCTGCAGCACAGGTTCAATCCTGGCCGGCCGGCCGGTGAGGGTCCCACATGGCCCAACAGACCTCTCCTGTCTTGCCCGCTGCTCCCCTCAGCAGTGTATTTCATCACTCTGCCTGTTCTGTTCCCCGCTCTATCTCTGGTGAATCCTTTCACCCTCCTGCACATCAGGCCTGCACCCCGGCTCTTGTATAATAAAATAAATCTTTAAAAAAATTAAAGTTTACATGGTTCTTCTTTTCACTTACTTTTATTTTCAAGCTACTTATATTGTATTTGAAGATTATTCCTTTTATTAGACAGCATAGAGTTGGAACATGTTTCTTTTCTTTTTCTTTTAAATCTATTCTGCCAACCTCTGTCTTTTAACCATTATATTTATATCATTTAAATTTGATGTAATTATTGATATGTTAAGGATTAAGCTTGACCTTTTTTCTTGGCATGTTTGTATGTTACTTGAACACTTTTAGAATTTAATTTTGATTTCTCTATAGTATTTTTGAGTATGATTTTGTATAGAATTTTAGCATTTTCTCAACTATTATATTACACATGTGTAATTTATCACAGTCTATTCATGAAGAAGTTATACAAATTTAAGTGAAGTGTGGAATTTTACTCCTTTTAAGTCCTTTTACTGTCCCCAATGATACTAGGATTGATTTAAATATTTTCTCTACATATATTGAGAACCAAAACAGAATATGCTATAATTCTGCTCAAAATCAACCATAATTTAGAAAACTCAAAAGGGAGGGCCTCCTCTGGTGGCGCAGTGGTTGAGCGCTGGGCTGCAAAGCTGCCCTCAACCTCTGCAGCACCGGTTGGATCCCCAGCCGCAGGCAAGGGTCCCACATGGCACGACAGACCTCTGCTCCCCTCAGCAGTGTATTTCGTCAGTCTGCCTGTTCTGTTTCCTGCTCTGACTCTGGTGAATTTTCTCTCTCCCACGCTTCTGACTGTCCCCAGTGCTTATATAAATAAATAAATAAATAAATCTTTAAAAAAAAATAAAAAAAAAAACTCAAGAGGGAAATGAAAATCTGTCTAACAATATTTTTGCTATCTTCTTTCATCCTTCCTAATGTTTCCACGGTTGCTTCTTTTATCATTTATTTGTTTATTTTGGTTTCTCAAGCTTCCACCAGCCATTCCTTTAGAACAGGTCTACTAGCGAACTTAGTTTTCCTTCATCTGAGAATGTTGATTTTCCCCTTTACTCTTGAAAGACATTCATTCGGGATATAGAATTCTGGGTTGAGAATTCTTTTAGCACTTGAAAAATCTTGTGATACTTTCTTCTAACTTCCATGGTTTCTCATGAAAAATCTGTTTTCATTCAAATTGTTTCTCCTTTGGTAACATGCTATTTCTCTTTTGCTGCTTTGAAGATATTTTAATTTTTGTTTTAAAAAATTTGATTATGTTGTGTCTTGGCTTAAAATTCCTTGGAATTTTATTGTTTGGAGTTCATTCAGCTTCTTGATTCTTTTTGGGGAAAAAATATATATTACATCATTGTTCATTTTTGTAGTGTTTCCTTTCTCCTCTCAGGTGGAGTCCCCATAGAATTCCCACCACCGGTTTACCCATGCACCATTACCATAGTCTCTTGTGCGCTTCCCTCCCCTGTTTTGATTCCTGTCCCTTCCCCTCCCCTGCAGAATGTCTCTGATTTATAGTTCTGTTAATTTTGTATGTTTGTTGATTTTCTGATCTCTTATTTGGTTCCCCCATATTCCTCCTATAAGTGAAACCATTTGATATTTTTCTTTTTCTATAATGATAAATTTGGAAAATTTTAGTCATTATTTCTTTGAATGTCTTTTCAGCTCTACTCTCTTCTCTTCTTTCTGAGACTCTCATGACACAATTATTGGATTTTTTGTTTTACTACCACAAATCCCTGAGGCTCTTTTTATTTTGTTTTTTCAAAATGAAAGTTTTTTCTCTATTATTGAAACTGGGTTTTCTTTTATTTCCAAGTTTACTGATTCCTTTTTCTATCCTCTCTATTCTTCTGTTAAACCCACCCCTAGAGGTTTTAATTTCAGTTATCATACTTTTAAGTATTAAATTTTCCATTTGTTTCTTCATTTCTTTGTATTTCTTCTATTTATTTGCTGAGACTTTATACTTTTTAATTTGTTGAAAACTTGTTTGTAAGTGCCAGTTGAAATATTTTTATGATGGCTGCTATAAAATCTTTGTTAGAGATCATTTCCACATCTGTGTCACTTCATTGTTGGCTTTTATTGTTTTCTCTTTCAAGTTGAGATTTTTCTGGCACATGGTATGATGAGAGATTTTCAATTATACTCTGGATTTTTTTTTTGTATTTTGTTATAATATTTTGAAACTTATTTAAATCTTATTTAAGTCTTCTGTTATAGCAAACTTATGTGTGAATGTGTGCATAAAAGTCTGTGTGCATGTGTGTGTGGTGCTATTGTCATGTAGTTTTTCTTTATACAAGTACCATATTAATATTTTTGCCTTTGAAACTCAATTTTCTTTTAAAGATATTGAAAGTGAAAAAACTGTCTCTTATAGTTAACATTATTTTATCATCACTTTTATTATTTCCCTCGCTCTCCTTTTCTCTGTGTACATCCAAATTTCCATCTACCCCATTCTTTTTCTTAAAAAATCTTTCTTCAATATTTGCTAGCAGCGAATATTAAGGGTTTTTTGTTGTTGTTTAAAATGTATTTGTTCTTCCTTCATTTCTGTAAGATTTTTTCATTGAATATAGAATTCAGGGTTGATGCTCAATACTTGAGAGATGTTTCTTGGTTTTCTTTAGTCTTGACTAATTTCTGATGAGAAATAGACTGTTATTCTCATCTTTTTGCCTATGTGTAAGTTTTCTTGATTTTCTGGTTTACTTAATATTCTCTCGCTCTCTCTCTCTTTCTCTCTCTCTGTGTGTGTGTGTGTGTGTGTGTGTGTGTGTGTGTTTTCTGCAGTTTGGTTGTGATGTACCTAGGTGTAGTTTTCTTTTTATTTATCCTGCTTCAGTTTCCCAGAGCTTCTTGAATCAGTAGTTTGTTGACTCTCATTAATTAGCAAAATCTCTCAGTCATTGCCTCTTAAATATTTCCTCTGTTCATTCATTCTGTCAACTCCAATTACATTTTTGATATTGTCCTGCAACCCGTAAGTGTTTGCTTTATTATGTTTTCTATTTGCTATCTGTGTTTTACTTTAGTTTATATTTACCAGTTTTCACTGATTTTTTTTTTTCATTCTGTTGTGTTCTGTTTGCTGATGAGTCCATTGAAGGAGTTCCTGGCCTCTACTTCATATATTTTATTGCTTGCATTTCCACTGTAGTCTTTCTGTTGTTTAAATCTCTTTACCCAAATTTCTCATCTGTTCATATATGTATTGTACTAGATTCTTTAACATATTTAATATTTTTATGAACTTATTTAGTTAAATGTCTTTAAATTTATTTATATGAATATTTATCATTTCTTTGATAGTTCCAATGTCTGTGTCAAGTTCTATTGTAAATTATTATCATTGCTAGAACTTAAGTTGATACTGTAGCTGTTGGCCATCATTATCAAGAAAGAAAGAAAAAAAACAATGCGATGATTGAATGGGGAAGATAACTATTGTTATTTCCAGAAACTATGGTCATCGAAAATTCAACTTAAGCCAACATGAACAATAGGGGAATTCAGCAAATTCAGTTTAACTGAAGTTCACTTAAATTTCAAAAATCAATAATTTTTTTAAAACTGATCAACTAGAAAATATTGGAAAGGAAATAAGCTGACAATCACAACTGTAAAGCATTAAGAATAAACAAATCACAAATAAAGGTTATTTGAAAAATGCTAAAATTTAATTAAACTTTATAAAGTAGAATCTGAATAAATATAAAATTAAACATGTTCTTGGATTGAATGACTGATTTTTTGAGGATATTAAGTCTTTCAACTTTGTTCTATAATTTCAAATCAACTTCAATTAAATGACAGATAAATATTTTTATGGTACTTGGTAAACTAATTAGAAAATGTACTTGAGATAATCTAACTGTTAATGGTTAATTTCAAACTCAACTTTGAAAAAGAGGAGCATAGAGTGGACCTAGCTCTAAAAGGTATTAAGATATGCTTCAAGGATACAGTAATAAAATAGTATGGCACTACTTAAGGACAAAGAAATAGACCAATGTAATGGTATAGTCAGATACACACCCATATATATTTGGGAACTTACTTTATATAAATGAAAAAGTCAGTCAGTGGAGAAAGGACAATTTATCAGATGACTTTAGTGAGCAAAACATTTCTTTAAGAGAAAAAGAAGCCTGCTTTATTGCATCTACTGATTTACATGGTATAAGCATCTCCACTATAGCCAATTTCTATTTAACAAGAATTTAATAATCAGCTTGAAAATTTTTTAAATATTTAATAATCAGCTCTTGTCACCTGGCATAAACCAACTATCACATCACTGGATGGCTTAATTTAGGAGAAAATAGAACTGGATTCTCATCCAAAATCATTTATAAAAGTGTATTACAAGTTGATGAGAAACCTTAAAAATCTGTAAAATAATCAAAGAATGAAGAAGAATACTTTATTGATCTTTGCATGGAGAAGGTCTTATTAAACATAACCTTAAAAACAAAGCAAAAGCTACCTTAAAGCACTAACAATGATGAATATGATTACATTAAAGTTACATATTTATGTTCAATGAGGGACCATTGCAAAGTAGGCAGGTATGACAGAATAAGAGGAGATGTTTGAAATGGAAAATTAAAAAGAGACTACTATCTATGCCAGCTTGAACCTAGCAGAGATAAATAAAAGATTGGATCCAATATACAAGTAAACAAACAATGTATGTATGAAAATAAAACAAAAGATTGACAAATATAAAAAGAGCTATTAAAAATCATTAGTGATTAGGAAAACATGAATCACAATGACCATCAGCCATCACATTTTACTTAAATGAGAAACAAATTAAAAAGTGGGATAATGCCAACTATTTGTGGAAATGTGGGGTCGTAGAACCCTCATTTAAAATACCTAGCAGGGTATTTGACAGATGGTAGGTGCTGGAAATGATAGTTCAATTTTATTCTAAAATTATTTTTTAAATATGCAGGAAAGAGTAGCTAGCATGTATGTGACCCTGTGCAGTGAGTGTTGGAAAGAAGAGAGTATGCAGAGGCCTGGAGACCAGACCTTATGGTAGATGACCTGGGGGAGCTACAGTTATATAGGATTTTGCATGGAGGGTGTTTACACCATGATTCAGCTGGCAGAGGCTGGAGTTTGTCCCAACATTTGAACATTTAGCAGTGGAGCAAAGTATGAACTGGTTTGGAAGAGTTCATGGGTTGAAACTTGCTGATCAGAATTTCTAGTCCTGCCATTAGAAAAAAAAAAAATAACACCCACCCCATGGACAGCAAGTGATGAGATGAGTGCAAAATTGGTTTCTGATTATTGTGCTTCAGACAAAATAGATTAAATGAATGCTAGCTTATTTGGATATGTAAAGACAATAATGATTACAAATGGACACGTCCCTGGTGATTAAAGAGGAACAAATCTAAAAATAAGTAATTACTAGAAGAGAGCTTCCATGAACATGGAGTGTGAGTCAGGCAAGGTGGATCTGTGTATTTCACCAACAACCTTGTCCATAGGCAGGTGTGTGTGTGTGTGTGTGTGTGTGTGTGTGTTTGTGTGTGTGTGATGGAGACACTGTCTAAGCAGCATGGGTGCATCTGAGTTTTTACTTAGTGTCCTTCCTGACAACTACCTGTTCTTCAGTTATCAAGTTCTCCTGGGTTCTGGTTGCCTTTGTATCCTCCTTTCCTGTTCTTCCCCTTGTCCTCATCCAGATCACACATATTTTAAAAACTGTCCTGGAAAATGAAAGTGTTTCCAAGTGATTTTACATGTATTTGACCTCTTCTAACTGAGATTACATTTGTCAGATTCTAGAATTTGGGAGGCTTTTCAGAATAAAGGGTGTTGTTTCTTCCATGTAGCTTTGCTCTTTTGAGAGATCTTTGTTCTTTCATTCTCTCAAAAGTTCATATATGCATTCAAGTTACACATGGTATCTATTCATGCAACTCTACATGAGGGAGGCTAGACACTAATCTCTCATGTCACAGATGAGGAATTCAGCTAGGTTCCCCTCACCTAGCAAAGTGGGGGACTTAAACTTGAGCACACATTTATTGCCTTCTAGTCATTAATTGTTTCCAAATTGATGGACACATGCTTTTTCACACAAGGCCATCAAACAAGGTATATTTGTTCATTTCCATTCTAGAAAAATGGCCCCAATTATCATGCAGTGACAAGAAATTCGTTGAAATATTATTTTCCAGGAAGTCTTTATGATGAGCAGCAAGAGATTTAGCAAGATCATTTCTATTAGGATCTATTATAAAATATTTGTGGGAAATGATTGAACACAAAGATCTGCATGCTGCTTGCTTAATTATGCTGCAGCTTCCCATTTCAAATTTCTATCCTCTGTATGAATTCAGTGTTTCTTCAGCTCAATAGGAAATGATCCTTGTTGGATAAAGCACATGAAATTGTTGCCAAATGAAGCAGTTTTTGATGAGGTCACAGTTGGTCTGCTCCTTATGGAATCTCTACTACTGCATTTAGATAGAATTACCATGGCATCATCCACAGGGCATCCACAATTTGTGGTCTACAATGTGACCAGGTGCCACAAACCATGGCACATTATTCATCCACTGATATGGAGGCACACATTTTAAAATTATTGTTCATTATCAAATCCCCATAGAATAGTTCTAGTGTGTGGATGCTTCTGGTGTTTGGGTTATTGGGCACATGGTCTTGTATTCTATTTTCTTCGGGACACTTGGATGTCACTTTGTAAAAATGACCCTTGTAACTACTTTTGACTCCCTGGCGATTGGTGTGTTCATTAGACCACCAATGACCTAGCCTTTTGAGCATTCTTGGTCTTCTTGATCGTACTGGGTGAGCTGCTGTCTATGTTTATACTATGGGGTTGTGCTCCTTGGGAAATTCCCTTGCAGGATCCCATTGTACTGTGTGCTCATGAAACACCATTATTCCATTGCTATCATCTACTACTTTCCTGCTTACCTCAAGGGTGCTATGACTTTGGATTTGTTATCAGAGATTTCTATAGGTAAATATTAAGACAAATGTGGACTCTGCTGTATTAGTCTTAATTGGTTAGTGTTTTAAACAATAAGGTTTTTTTATTTGGGTTTCAAAACAGATCTGTTTAGTTAGTCAGTGCTTGGGGTAAATGTACTCATAAGTAAGCACATATTTACATTAATTTCAGTGAAAACACATTTGTTTGTACAAATATGGACCAGACTAAGAAAATGTTTACAACATCCCACTTGCCAACTCAGAAAGAACTTACTCTACAGATAAACTGATGAATTAATCTCTCCCTCCCTGGAGTGTCCTCAAGCAAGAGTCACAGCTTTTCATGGTTGACTTTTCAACATTAAATTCATCCCTTCCAAGGAACCCTGGCAGTCATCTTGGGTAATGTATCCAGCATCTCAGACAAGTGCTCCTCCAGCATCTCCAACTGCTCCTTCTGAACAAGTTCAAAAACACGATTCCTCTCACTTTATAGAATAATCATTTTTCTAAACAACCTTTTTAGGATGTTCTTTCTATACTGATGCAAAGTTTGGATCCTTATAACCTCTTCCTATCTGTTCTAATTCTATCCTTTAGAGCCAAACAAAACAAAGCTTTTCCCTCCTCTAAACAATAGTACTTCAAACGTTTGAAAGACGATCTATCATCTACCGTTTGCTTTTTTGCCTCCAATAAACATCTAGTTCTTTAGACATTACATTTAAGAAATGATTTCTGGTTCCTTTACCATCCCAGGTGCCATGGCCTGCCCTTGGGTGGGCCTGGTACAGAAGTGAGGCCACCCCCCACTTTGCAATCTCCTTCACATTCCTATCCTGTATTCGGATTTCCTCTGATTAATTGTAAGCACCCAGCGATCAAATAAAGTCATAAAGCAATTGTTCCTGAATATTATTATTATTATTATTATTAAGTTCTAAAATGTATCTGATCTTCTGATTATGTTAATTCATAGTTGGGGTAGAGACTTGTACTCCGAAGTCATGTATCATGGACAAGACTAGAGAGCATATAGGGCGTTGATACTGATAGGCTATACCACAAGCCGAGGAGTGTAGTAGGCTGTACTATTTAGGTGTGTGTAATTATACTCCTTGAAGTTTGAACAAGATGAATTATCTAATGATGGATTTCTCAGAATGTAACACCATCATTAAGGGACACAGGATTCTTCTGCAGTTGCTCTTGCTTCCCCCATTCTGGCACAGATGGCTGAAGTTTCCTGGGGGGGGGTGCACTCTGAGATGGGGAGTTGGGGGGTAGGCTTGGCCAGAAAGTTCTATCTTTTTAGAAGGGTGAAGGTGAGAAAAATTCACAAAAGAATTCCAGGTGACTTTGATATGAACATGGCCTTTCCAAGATTATGAGCCCCTACCCCAAGGACTGTTCTGTCCTGTGAGGACAGACCCTTGATATGTTCCTCCTGGGCTCCACACAGGAATTCCAACTCAGTGGTCCAAGAGAACCTGTTCATATTCACTGCTCAACTTTCTCAGAATCCTGAGAAAAAAATGTCAGGGTTTTGAAATTCATTCTATACTCTGATGTCCATGCACAAACTGTTTATTAGGAATGTTGCATCCATGGGGACACCCAGCACCCAACTGCTCTGTCACACTCAGCATGGCCTGTGTGTGTTCCCTCTCAGGAACCCCTGCCAATCTCTCCCTGGATGTTTTAGGGGGCTGCAAATGATGTCCAGACCCAGGAGCAGAAAGGATTATAGTCGGAGATCATTTTGAAGTTTAATGTCTTGGAACATTTTTATTTCAAATTTGTTATTTTAAGCACACAGTGTGAGTTAATGGCTCTTTTGGGGAGTTCAGTTTGTGGTTGAGGTCCGAGCACTAAGGAATGCATGTTTAATTTTTTTCATCCTATAACCAGTGTTTCATCTTAGACTAAATAGATGCACATTTTAAAAATCCCACAGAATTGCTGAGAGAAACATTGCTGTTTATATAAATGTTTGCATGTTTAAGAGAATTTAACTAAAGGAAACAATCAGGGTTGGTTCCAAAGGCTTTGTGAAACTTCACTAAATCCTTAATTCTCCATCAAAATCAACTGTCCTCTCATATATGTCCTGAAGCTCTGATCTTTTTGACAACAAGACCATGTCTTAGGCATTTGGACCCAGGACCTAGTACAGCGAATATTCATTCATTGGGCTGAGGCTGAATTTCCGCTGAGTTTGGATGGATCAGTGGAATTTTTATCCTCTGCAAAGAAGCATTGAAGGGAACTGGATGGAGAAGCAGAGAGAGCAATTACAGCATGTTACAGACCTTTGAGAATGGAAAGGCTCTTTCTACCCCAGGAAGAATGGGCCACCACTTTAGTTTCCACACTGTCTCTACTAAGGCAAGGCTACAGCTTCACCAAATAATGTCTCTGAACACAGAAAGACAGATAACTGTTGGTCATGTAGGAAAGAATTACATAAAAATTTCTGTTTTGTTGGTTGTTCTTAGTGGACTGTGTTTCCAGTAAACAAATCCACACTTTATTCACTTCCGCATAAATAGCATAAAACATTCCAATCACGTTAGAGACACAGTAACAGTGCACCGAATTAAAAAAAAAAAAAAAAAAGCAAGTGACTGAATGCTCAGAGTGGAATAGAAATACACAAAAATAGTTCCAGGGAACCCCTCAGCCACATGAGTAAAAAAAAAAATTAACAATATGCACATGATTTCCCTGTCAGGTGCACAAAACTCCTAGAACAAATTATTTCTGTTCCCACTCATGGACATGAATATTCACAAAGTGGCAATATTACCCAAATAGATGTAAAACATATACATAAAATGTGACATTACATATAAACAAATTTCAGTCCGAACACAGGTTCTCAAAGCAGAAAATATCCACAGAAAGATATCGTTTTTAAAAGAATCAGAAATTGAATGTCTGGAGCTTTTCCTAAGTTTCAGTGCATTCTATGACAATTGGAGGGCAAATGTATTTTTTGGCAGAATTCTAAAGTGGGAATAGGTGGGGGAAGAGGGTCACTCCCAGGCCCACCAGCTGGCAAGGGAGTACGAGCCATTTAATAGCGGCAAGCAGAGCACTGGGTTTTAATAGTTGTGTGGTCAGAGTTCCCTGAGTAAATAGCTTCCATTTCCACTCTTGTTGCCAGCTGGCCAAGGGGAGACCACCTAAGTTGTTCCCCAAAGGAAATGGGAAGGCAGGTTCTCTTCTCCCACAATTCTTCTACCAACTACTACCTCTTGCCGCCTGAAATCCACCAATTAGAGTAACGGCCCTTTAACGCAAAATTTGTTCCCATTTAAAATTTACTACTCAATAAGGGGGGTACTTTAATTTTTCTGTTACTCTGTTCAAGCCCATTTCTGCTGAGGAGTAGGTATTAAAACCTGTTATCAAAATAACTATTAATTGGGGGAGGGGATGAGAGCAGGAATGTTCTGGTTAGGGAGCCCCCAATTGTGCTGGGTTGATTGTATTAGTGGCTCTGTTCTTCACCGCTCTCTCTATCAGCACCTGACTTTGCAGCTTCTCTCATCAAGAGTATATTTGCCAGTCCCTGAATTCTGGCTTTTTGATTTGCTTTGGTCAATAGGACAGATTAAATGCTTGAAAAAGAACTGGGGAGACCAGGCTTGATTATTCTTGCATTTTTGCAATGCTCATGAGAACATGCTTTGTTAGACTGCTAGAGGCTGAAAGAAAGATCAAAGCCACACAGCACCAGCCAACCCAGCTGAGACCACACCATGGCCACAGAGGGTCAGCCCAGTCCAGACACATGAGGAACTCACCAGATCAGCTGAGCGTTCAGATTCGTGATCTAAATAAATGTTTATTGCTATGTACCGCTGATGTTTTGGGGTTTTCATTGTGTGTCATTACTGTGGTACTAGATAACTGGTAGATTGGAGAGAAAAAAAAGAATCCAGAATGGAGAGGATGAGAGATAATTAGGACTAAGTTTGCCTGCCTCACTATTATGAATTCATGAGCTTCCGTGTTCCAGAAAAGAAAAGAACCTACAAGCATGTTTGTAATACCACAGTCCACCTGTTCTTCACAGCCAGGGGAGACTGCACGTCTTCCCACAAATACGGACATGTGACATCTGTGTCATTTTTGAAGGGAGTGGGAGTGAGCAAGGAGGGAGAAAGTTTCATTCTGTGGCTATTACGTGCCAGTAACTATGCTGTTGCTTACATGTTATGTCATCTGATCCTGCTAGGGCTCTGAGTTGGGAATCATTTTCTTCATTCTACGCATGAGAGAATGGAGACCTAAAGAGATTACGTGACCTAACTATTTAAGGAGGAGCTGAATAAACTTTCCCGTTAAGGAGCAAATACATTAGGTTGTGCAGGCGAGGGCTATCTCTGTCAACTCAAGTGTGCTATTAAAATGTGGAAGTAGTTACAGATAGATGCAAAAGAATAAGGGTGCATAACACACACATATGTATTTATGAACAGAAAAGTGAATTTCATATGTTTTTTCACATGTCACAAAATATTCTTTTGACTTTTTTCTCAACTCATCTTAAAAAGGTAAAAATCGTTCTCATCTCACAGCTGTATGAAAAAATAGGCAGAAGGTCAGAGCTTGCCAACCCTTAATGTAAATGGCAGGGCCAAGATTGAAACCCACAAAATTTTGCAACTGACTGGGAGGCCAAAATAATCTTTGTGGGGTTTGAATGTTTCTTAGATCCTATTACTTTCATTACTGCCACTTAATATTCTCCTATATGAGAACAAACATTACAAAAGTGCCTCTCACTCTTAGAACAGCGTTATACAATTTCTTTTGGAATCAATTTAGATTCTCTAAGTGTGTATATGCATGTGCACATGTCTGTGTGTGTTCATGTGGGTGCACATGTGCCCATGCCTGTGTGAACATGTGCTGATAATGGGGCTTCTGGAAAGCTAGCATACTCTGCTAGGTACACGGTACTGTGATTACCTTCACATTGTAGATTCAAAAGCTGAGACTTAGAAACGTTAAGCAACTTGTTCAGACTTATTTTCCTCCTAAGAAAAGATAAATTTCAAAAGCCAGTTTTCCTTGTTCCAGAACCAACTTCTTAACCACACACCAGTGCACTTCTTTCTCCTGGGAAATTTCAATTCCTTTTGGCCATAACTGTCCAGTGAGGCCCTTGCCTGACACCAGTTCTTTCTGAATCATGTTCTGCCTTGGGCTGTCCCACAGAACAAAACAGGAAAAAAAATAGTCATGACAAGATAAAAGGACCAGCATGGGATCTTTAAAGTCATGAGTGGAAAGCAAACTGTTAGAAGACAGTTCTCCTTGTGAGTCTGTGTGCTGTTTATGAAGTTTGGAGACTTGGTGGGGTCTAAGGACATTCCATGACAATTTGATTACTGTAAGAGAGGTTGAGCCAATGCAATTGTTTCACAAGCTGTCATGCCCCATAGCTGGAGCTCCACCCCAGAGACAAGCCAGGTGCCCTTTCTGACCCCGAATGACATGTGCGTGTCTTCTCTTCCCAAAGAAAGCACCAGCTTCTCCTACACTTGGTGTCCACAGTTCCTCCAGGTCATTTTTGCTCTTCCTTTCCTTGTGCTACCAGAGCCAGAAAAGTGGATTTGGGTGTAATCATAAGCCCTTTGCCTGTTTCTTCACAATAGCAATACATAAAGCATACACCAGGTAATTTAGTTCTAGGTTCTTCTTTCCCATGTGTGACACTGTTGAATGGGACGTCTACATGTTCTAGTAGCACGAGTCTCTATTTCCCCACATACCCATTTGTTAGCCTTACGAATTTGGACAAGACATTTCAATTTCTGAGACTTGTTTTCTTTCTCTTAGGATGAGTGGTTTCAATCATATTTATAAAGGCATCTTAAAAACTCTAAAAGCCCATATGAATGAAGTTAAGCAAAAATTATATTAAACCCACAGAGTCCATAGCTCAAATTGCAATAGTACACACCAGTCATGAGGCTATTAGACAGAATCTGATCAGAGTGAAGTCACGAAACCCTCTGGGCTGGTCTTTCAGTTGCAGGGCAAGGTGCCCTCTCCCCGCCCCCAGCTATGGTTCCCGTGAGCTGCTAGAGGTGCTCTGCTGCCAGCATTGCTTCCATTCTCCAAATACTTTCGATGCTGATACATGCAATTTTTTACAAACCTACAGCTGATCACCTCTTTCCAATCAGATTCTACAGCATTACTAACTCTTCCTAGCCTACTAGAGATAAAAATGTGGAGTTATATAGTGTAACATGCAACCAACATAAGAGGTTTAGCAGGTTATACATTTTTGCTCATTGTCTTTCAAGAGAGTTTGATTAATCATAAGATATATGATTTTATCTCAACAAATAAAGAAATAGTGATGGTGCATGGGTGAATTGGTGAAGGAAATTCTATGGGGACTACATCTGAGAGAGGTGGGGAAAGGAAACATTATTTAAAAATGAACAATATAAAAAAATAAAAATGAACAATAATGTAAAATAAATATAATAAAAAGGAAAAATAGGAAAAAGTAAAGTAAAAAAAAATGAAATAATGTGAAGCATATTTATCTTTCCTTTTGGGTCCGCTATTCTCTTCAGGCTCTGGCAGGTACACTGTTTACCTGTGCGTTTTTCAGGCTACACACCCTGTGCAGCACAGTGCCAGTGATACAAAAAAGAAATAGTTCAGATCCCCCAGAATACCATTGTTCTGCTGAGTGGACCTGAGTGGATATTATTAACATGCTGGTCAAGTTGTCAATGTTGGACAAGCAGATGGGGCCAGATAATAAGAACTCTTACCCTCCAAGATGATGTTAAAGGTCATGAAGGCTTACTGAGGTACTTAATGTACTAGGTTTATATGGATTTGCTGGCATCGTAGGAAGATTCCTTGGATGGAAGAATATATTAACTATGGTTTGTGTCAGAAAGGTGAGTTAGAAAGTGATTTGAAAAGCCCAGCAGAGGGAAAGTGACTGTTTAAACCAAGAAAGTGAAGCTGGAGAAGAAGTGAGTTTGATGGTTTCTGAGGGAAAAACAACTGAAGGCATCAAATGTAGAACAAAGGAGTGTGAGAAGCCCCAAGTGTCTGCATTAGATAGATGGGGGAATGTAGCGATGTTATCTACAAGAAGGAAAATAATTGGGAAAGCAGTCTGTGAAAGAATAAGATGTGTTCAGTTTTTGACATGTTGGTTTGAAGTGCTTTGGAGACATCCAAGAAGAGGTGTCCATTACTGACTCTTCCTAACCTGAAAATGAAAGCATGAGGGGCCACTGGGTCCAGTCCAGAAGGGAGTGCCCAGCTCTCAAATCACAGCAGGAGCCACGGAGTTGAGTGAAATCACCTAGGAAGATTGGATGCTACAAGAAAATAAGACTTGCATGTGGAGTCATAACAAATTCCAGCACCTATGAAATGAGTGCAGGAAGGGGAGTCCACAGAGTAAGATGTGGAGCCGAAAGCACAGTAGGAGCAGGAACCTGAGCAGGACTGGGTCCATGAGCATCAGAGGCAGCCAGAATGTCAAGTGGAGAAGTCCAGAAGTGTCAAATGTTTCAACAATTATGTAGAAGACCAAAAAGTGTCTGTCTTTTATAATTCACTATCTAGAAGGTAATTAAAATTTGGTGAGAGTAGTTTCACTTGAGAATAAATGATCTCGAAGTTCTCATTCACTCTGAGAACCTGAGTCTGTGATGGGTGAGTGTCATTCAGTCTTTGAAAGAACTTTCAGTTTGAGGTTTCAATTTTATATCTATATCTACATCTAACATTTATATTTTATACATATATATATTTACATTATATATATATTTGTTTCATAGAATTATTTGTATTTCTCAATCTCTAATAAGCATCTTCCTGTTCTAACCAAGTTATGTTCCAGTTGAATATTACTGAGAATTTCTTTTTTACTTTCTGCCAAATTGAAGGATGGTTAAAACTGATGAAATGCATGTGAAACTAGGGTTAATCACATCTAGGAACCAGACTCAGTGCTAAATGACTGCTAGTGTGTGTTGAGCTCTTGATGTCAATTTTGATTTTCCATTCAGGGAAATAGCAATGAGCTTGATTTGCTCTTTAACTGTGGTGTCCAGTGTCCATGCCCTCAAGCAAATCCAATAGTTTTCCCAGTGCTAGATTAAGTGACCCCATATCTGACATGTCCTGGTATTTGGGGGTGGGAAGGCTGGAAATAATAAGCACTGATTTCATTTGTTTCTACAAGTTACAGAAAATGTGCCCTACCTTGGCATCTTATGTCAAAAGGTTTGGGTCCAGCTGTGACATGAGCAACAACAGCCCCTATTCAACTCCTGTTGGCAATCAGTGCAATGTGTAGAGTGAACAAAATCCCTGAAATGCTTACCTGCCATGCTGAAGAATCTTAATAAGTCAAAAATTAAAAGCTATACATGTCCCTTCTTTAAATCACAGCGCAAAATGGTCTTTGAGGAATGAGTGGAAATGGGCTGCTGGAATTACACATGCACAGCCTGCAGAAAAAGGGCTGTTGATTAACTTTTCAAGCACCACGAAGACTTGTCTCATGAGCTGGGACAAGTCATGGGTTTATGATGATATTTCTACCCCAAATTCTTCACTTACTGCAGGAATCTTTACCGCTGTCTAAATTTCTTCTCAAGTTACTTCACTTTCTATTGTTTCAGAAAAGAAGCAGATTTATCAATTCAAAGATCATTTAAAGTGCATTCATTTATTTTTCAGATGTGCCTGTATTTTTGCCTCAAAGGCCTTCACAGACACACACTCATGGCTGCAGCCATCTGAAATCCAAAATGTCATTGATAGTGATATTATGCCATTAATGTTTAAGGACCAATTTTTAACAAGAATTAAAACATCTCATGACTTTCCTTGAAACATTTTTTTTTTTTTTAGCACCAGAAGAGTTGGCTTCAAAAGTCAGTCATATAACATTCATTCTTAAAATTTGAGGTCCCAAAATTTTTTCAAAAAGTGGCCAAAACTCAGTTCCCTGAGCCTTGAGCCTTCCTGACTCAGGACTGGATACACATCTCAAGCCCAGCGACTTCACCACCGTAAGCCTGTGCCAGGGATTCTAAAGTTTAACTGATTATCTGTTTTATTTTATCCACTGTCGATTTCCATTTGGTAAAGGAAGAATAATTTTTTTTATCTCTCTTTCCTGACTAATTCAATTAAATCAGTCCTTAAACATACCATACGATTAGAACAGATAGAACTTTTATTCTTGAATGACACAGATCTAACTTTCTAATTTCTTTTTTTTTTAAATAAATTTTATTGTTATATTCCCCATACAATTGCAGCCCCCCCATTCTGACCCCAATCCCTCCCCTCCCGCCCCCCTAAAAGTGTCTCTGGTTCATAGTTTTTTGTTGATTTTGATTTTCACTATCTTATAGTTATTCATTTTCCTGGTCCCTTATTTAAGTTTTCTAGATTCCTGCTATGAGTGAGACCATCCGGTATTTTTCTTTTTCTTTTTGGCTTATTTCGCTGAGCATGATCCCTTCCAGCGCCATCCATGTTGCTGCAAATTGCATGTGTTTATCTTTTTTGAATGCTGAGTAATATTCCATGGTATATATGTACCACATCTTCTTGATCCAGTCATCTATTTTTGGGCATTTGGGTTGTTTCCAAAGCTTAGCTATTGTAAACAGTGCTGCTATAAACATAGGGGTGCAGGTGTTCTTTGGAATTGATGTTTCTGTGTCCTTTGGGTAAATACCTAGGAGTGGAATTGCTGGATCATATGGAAGCTCTATGTTTAGTAGGTCCAGAAATCTCCACACAGCTTTCCACAGTGGTTGGACCAGTTTGCACTCCCACCAACAGTGCAGAAGAGTTCCTTTTTCTCCACACCCTCGCCAACATTTGTTGTTGCTAGTTTTTTTAATATGTGCCATTCTCACTGGTGTAAGATGGTATCTCATGGTAGTTTTGATTTGCATTTCCCTGATGACAAGTGATGTTGAACATTTTTTCATATGCCTGTTGGCCATTTGCATTTCCTCTTCAGAGAAGTTTCTTTTAAGCTCTTCTGCCCATTTTTTGACTGGATTATTTTCTTTGTTGTTGTTGAGTCTCATCAGCTCTTTGCAGATTTTTGTGATCAGTCCTTTATCATTAGTGTTGGGTGCAAAAATGTTCTCCCAGTTGGTGGGGTTTCTCTTTGTTTTTGTTATTGTCTCTTTTGCTGTGCAAAAGCTCTTTAATTTGATGTAGTCCCAGCTGTTTATCTTTGCCTTCACTATCACTGCTTTGGGTGATGTGTCTGTAAAGATGTCTTTGATGTGCAAATCACGTAGTGTTTCGCCTATATTTCCTTCTATATATTTTATGGTTTCAGGTCTTATGTCTAGTTCTTTAATCCATTTTGAGTTGATTTTAACTTTCTAATTTCTAATAAAAGTCTTGTTTTTACATTAAAGTTTGTTTTCATGATTTCCTGATAATTTAATAGAAAATTTCAGATATTATAAATGACAGTAATTCACACAGAGCTTATAAGTTCTACATACTACTTATGGGAGTATAAAACCCATGAAAAAAATATTTGCTGTCAATGGTGTGATGTAGGTATTGAATAAAGGCCCAGAAAAGTCAGAACAAACTTAAGATTTTAAAAATTTAACAGATATATAAAGGTAAATTTTATCTTTGCTTCCATTCAGACATTTTCCTGAGTTACTCTGTTTTTAAACCAGAGTTGTGACATCTGAATAGGACATGGCTCACCAGTTAATGACTTTTCGTGAACTTGAGGAAAAATGAGTCTTCCCTTCCCCAATGACACCCGTATCCCAGTCTCCAAACCCCAAAAGGACAAGACCATGAGGATCCCTTTGTGTTCTCCAGGAGCTATGGAGCACTGGTGCTAACAGAAATGTCAGTGGGTAAGGAACAGAGATCTATAGAATGAACAAGCTCACCCAAGAGAAAGGAACCAGGCAGGAGCTTATATCTTTCTTGTGAGGCCTTGAACTTGAGCCTGCAAGAAAACCTTTGGTTCAAACACCATTTAGAGTTGGCTTCAGGCAACAAAATAGAAAAATGCAAGAGACTCTAGGGCACACACTGGGATTGAATGAGAAAAGTGACAAAAATAAACCCAAGAGCAGGCTGGGATCCCTCTCATCACAAGGGATTCTGAGGTTTCTGGAATAGTTTATGCCTCGCTTCCCATCAAATTTGGCAAAGGAGGAAAGAGAAGAAATAAAGGAAATACAGAGTTAATTCCCAAACCTCCATTTGAGCTAATAGTTTATTTTCCTTCTATGCCAAGCAAGGCTTTTTGTTGTTGTTGTTTGTTTACCAGAGTTGATAATGGGGGACAAAATAAAGCACTTTTACTTCAATATCCTTCTTGTGTGTGCAGATGGAAAAGGGAAATTGCTGAGGCAATTCCTAATTTAGACAGATCTGTGTGACCCCCACCTTGGAGGGGCTGGGGGCATGGAAGGAGGACTGACTCCCACCAAGCAGGGGGCTGCCTACATGATCTATTGCTTAGGAGAACCTGCTGGAAGCTGTAATGCTGAGTGTGTGTGGCGGGGGCATTCCCCAGCAGAGCAGTGAGGAGCAGCCTGGGGAAGAAGAGGGAAGAAGCTGAGACAGTGAGAGACTGGGGATATATGTAGTTAGTATCCCTCTCTTCCTTGGACACCCACTAAACTAAAACCCCAGAACTGGACATTGAAAAACCAGCCCCTGATGAAAAGTGCATCATTGTAAGTCAAAGTCTGAAGACAACTGCTCCAACACCGAAGCCCAGTGGCAAATGGCCTTTTTCCCACGTTCAGACTTGGAGCTTCTTACAGCCTGGACCCCAAGATACCTTTTCTTTGGTGAGCCCCCTTTTGAGATGACTTCACCTGCTTCTGCTGACCTCCTCAAGTCATTTTGCTCAGAGGGGCTTCCACACAGAAGCACCCCCACACCTCCTGGTGGTCAAGTTCACTCAGGAACTTGTCACCCCAGGGAAGTCATTCCTCTGTTCTGTTTCTTAATGTATCTAAAAAACAGAAATAAAATTAGCCCATCTCATTTTAGTTATATACATTGTGCAAAAATGAAAAATGATGTAAGAATTGTATAAAATAAAATATTAAAAAATAAAAATACATAAATAAATAAAATAAAAGAATAGTTAAAAAAAAAAATTAGCCCATCTCACTCCAATTCAGAGGGCCGATGTCAGTTAAGTCAACTTAGTCATTCTCTTTTAACTATTAAGGAATTAAACGTGGAGGACACATCTAAAGGATTCCCTTCCTGCCCCACCCTTCACCGCTCCTTCCTTCTGTCCCACGCTGCCTCTGTACCTCCCTCCTTCCTTCCTTCTTTCCTGCTACACATTTTTTTTCCTCTTCCTTTTTCTGTTTTTATTTTTGGCAGAGACCTGTGTCCATATGTATGCTGAATTTTCCAGGATTCCCCTTACTGCTGCTCTGATAGCTCTTCACCTTTTTCCATTTGGTAGTATTATACCAATGTGTTCTGGAAGGAAATGTAAAAGATGAGATGATAAAAATACAATGAAGCAGTGAGTGGACAGGAAAGTCAGACACTAAGATGACTCTGTATAAGTTGGTGAGCTATTATTAAAGAACTGGAATCCTCTGGGGGCATAGGAAATAAGGAACTGATTAAGCGTCAAATGCCAAGCAGTTTCAATGAATTCCCATATACATTTCTTCTAGAACAGGGAAATTCTGAAGAGTCTGGGAAAGCCATTTCAAGCCACCTCAAGTTCTTTTCCTTTGCCTCTATTTTTCTTCTGAAAAAAGAAAAATCCTGCCCGCTAGTTAGTTGCTAAGCTGAAAGAGTTCCCAGTTCAAAGCAACAACTCGTCCAGTTGTGTTACCCTCACTCTGAAGATGGAAAACGGGCCCAGCCCTTCCTAAATCACCCAGATGATCCTCTCTTCCCTCTGCTCCCCTTAGCCCAAGAGCCTGGAGTTAATTGGTTTCCTTTTCCCTCCCCAGGAGAGGAGGCAGAAGGAAGAGGTAGACAGCATTGCCTGCTCCTCAAAGCTGATGGAGCAGACAACCAGCAAATGGGAGGAAAAAGAAAAGGGTGTCTCATGGTTTCTCAGGTCAGCCACAGACAGTGTGCTGGGGGTTCATCTCCTCCCTCTCACAAGCACCCCTGTTAGCCTGAGGGCCTCTGCTCCAGCTGGTCTCTAATCCCCTCCCAGTTTACTGTCTCAGAGGCCAGAGCTTCAGGGACACAGAGCTGTCTCCCTGCTCCCACTGCTTTCTAAGGAAGCTGACTCGTTGCTGAAGGAGATTTGCTGTCACTGAGAATCAAGGGGACAGAGCAAATCAAACAGCTGCACATAAAAATTGGTGTTGGAAACAGCACTCCCACCACAGGAGTTTAGGCAGCTCTTCAGGGAAAAACAAACCAAGTAAGCTTGTCTTCCGTCCCCTCCTCCTTGTCCCATTCCATCCCCTCACCTCGCCTCACATCCTCCTCCCTCCTTTTTCTCTCTACCCTTCCTGCCCTCCCCTTCTCCTCTCTTCTCATTCTTGTGTTGGGACATTCAGTGCAGCATGTCCACAGAACTAAAATGAAACTGTTGTTATCATTACTCAGTTGTTTTGGAAGAAGGCCGTGATGAGCCCCAGCTCTGCATGTCACCAGGATGGAACCACCCCAAGTCACGGAGAGAGGATCTCCCGGTTTTATATAGACCTTTTCAGTCTTCGAGGTATTGGCCTGGCTTTGGCTCTTTGGTGTCCCTTGAAGGACACATTATAAAACACGAAACTCCCTTCAAATTAGGCATTTGAAATCCAACCATTTTTTTAAATTGCAAAAGAGATATTCTTTTGCAGACCATCTGTTATTTAGTAATGTGCAAATTACCAATAAATAATTCCAGATTCTTTTTTGCAAGCCTAGCTATAAACAAATGTTCCACATGCCGAAATGGAAGTTATTTTCCCTTTGAAAACTCATTTAATTCTGCAGGATTGGAAGAGATTGGGGAAGAAGCTTCCTAGCAGATGCTGGAGAGTGTTGTTACTGCCCACAAATAATATAACATGAAGCCAAACACTGACAAGTCTTCTGAAATTGTCCATTTGCTTCATCTGGCCGCTCCCCTCCTGCACATTCACTCCAGTAGTATCACCAGACGGTGCAAATGTGAGCCCAAAACCCCTTAGGGCCGATTTATATGGGATTGTCTCATTTGTTCTTTTAGCCAGTTAAAACATTGGCAAACTATGATTCTTCTCATATGAAACAATAGATTATTATAAATAAAAATTCTATTTGACTTGTTTATTCCCAAGAAGTTGTTGGGAAACCAAATTTCCTAAGTACTTCACTAAATAAGTCACTGCCATTTCTTAGGGGGACTCTGATTTGCATGTCTGCTGAAATGGTTCAAAAGACAGGGCTTATGGGAAGTAGAGGGAAAATACTAAGGAGGGAAATTTTAGCTGAGCAGATTGCAACTCTCATCAAAGTTAACTGTTTGTTCTCTTGAACCAAAATCAAATTTGCAGGGTCAGCATTTAGGCAGAGTTAGGATGTGGCTCAGGTTTCCCTGCACTGTCTGGGTCCCTTCTGAAGGCTGCCTGTTAACACTCCAGTTTTCTTATATGTTCCAGAACAGTAAGACTAGAAAACAAAACAAAACAAAACAAAACAAAACAAAACAAAACAAAACAAAACATACTTTTGTCTTTGTTTCAAGAAAACCTTTTTTGGATTGAACAAGGAGTTCATTCTAGGCAGCTTGGGTAAATATGAATTCATTGGGAGTTAGAGGGCTGAGGCTTCCCGTAATGACTGAGTGGTAGGGTCTGATGGACACACCCACAAATAACCTTTACAAAATCTGCACAAAATTTGTGAAAAAATAAGTGACAACTAAAAGTCACTGGAGACCTACTAAAACCTGGCAGAAACTGAAGAATGTTCATCTTTGGAAGATGAGAACTGAGTAAATGGGTAAATGTATTAGTTTTCTAATGCTGCATAACCTATGACCACAAATTTAGTAGCTTAAACAATCCCAATTTATTATCTCAGAGTTTCTGTAGGTCAGTCATCTGGGTACATATTTGTTGGGTCTGCTGTTAAGTGTCTCCCCAAGCTGCAATCAAAGTGACAGTCAGCCTGCAATCTTGTCTAGGGCACAGAGTGCTCTCTCAGCTAATGGATTGTTGGCAGAGTCCAGCTGCTTATAACTATAGGTCAGAAGTGCTCTGATTCCAGAGGCTGCCTGCTGTGCTTGGCCACATGGCTCTCCCTGCAACACAGAGCTTGCTTCCTTCAGGTCAATAGGAGAGCATCTGCTTCTTTTTTTCTTTGATTTCCTTTCAGGGCTTACCTGACTTGGCCAGGCCCACCTAGGATAATCTCATCTTCAATCAACTTAATATCAATTAATTAGGAACCTTAGTTCCAGCTGAAATTCCTCCCATCTATCCTACGTAATTAATCTGATCATGGAAGTGAAGTCCCTTCATAGTCACAGTTCTTCTTCACACTCAAAAGGAGATTTACCAGAACATGTGAACTAGGGCTGGGAAATTTGGAGACCATTATTTTAGTATTCTGCCTACCACATAGATAATGCACTAATTACTTTCATTTTTTCTTCGATGTTCATGAGTTTTACAATATTTTCATTTTTCTACTCTTTTCTCTCTTCAACTCACTCAACCCAATATTGTCTCCAGTTATCCCCAAGTATCTCCCTGGAGACATTTTGTCTTCTCCTTTTTTTTTTTTTTAAGATTTTATTTATTTATTTATTTGTTTGTTTGTTTGTTTGTTTGTTTGTTTATTTATTTATTTATTTATTTATTTATACAAGCACTGGGTACAGTCAGAAGCATGGGAGGGTGAGAGATTCACCAAAGCCAGAGCAGGGAACAGAACAGGCAGACTGACGAAATACAGTGCTGAGGGGAGCAGCGGGCGGCAGGAGAGGTCTGCGCGCCATGTGGGACCCTCGCCAGCGGCCAGGGATCAAACTGGCACTGCAGAGGCTGTGGGCAGTTTCGTAGCCCAGCGCTCAACCGCTGCCACCAGAAGAGGCCTTCTTCTCTTTTTCTTACTTTCATTCTTCCTTCTTTATTTTCCCCAACATCTAGTTTTTACTGAGATATATATTCCAGTTAACACAAAAAATGCCTTATTGTTGGGGGTGACTTAATCAGGAAAAAGGAGATAATATTAATAGTATGGAAAAAGATAAATTTGGACATTTAGCGGTGAACTTAATGTAGTATATACATAGGTTGATTCTTACTGATGAACACCCAAGACATATAATGTTAGAATGAAATGTTATATTAATTAATTCATTAAAATGAAAACGGAAATCAATTTTGCCTTTTGTAATTTCCCTCATTTTAAGTATTCTTATGTTGAATTTATATTAATAATCTTAGACAGCATATCATTAACTATTGGATTATCTGTGTAATCATTTATCTTTTTTCAGTGTTCATTATTTTTCTTCTCCTTTTCATCTCTCCATATACATTTTGATTCACTTGTTCATTGATTAGAACTCTTTAAAAATTATTTTCCCACTAGGTGGGAATAAGTGGTATAGTCTTTTTTAACTGACATTCTGGTTGTTATTCTCTTGGCAGAATAGTTTCTCCAAATTGAAATTAATTACAGTCAGTTAAAACTGCAGTGACTCAAATACTGTATCATTTGGCATTGATGGCAACAGAACACAAATTATGTAAAAATTTCAACTTAGAAATGGAAAGGTAATGTCAGTGCACACATATTCTCGTATTCTCTCTCTCTCTTCCTCCCCTACCTGGGAAGAGAGAAAATTAGAAATACAGCAGAGCTGTAATTTTCCAAGCAGAGTGGTTTAAGAGGCAGCCTCACCCGTTGGAGGATGGGGAGAGAGAGGATCAATGCTTTAGGTCCCTGGCCTTTCAGACCAGGGTAGCCCTGTGCTGTGCTATTCTCTGCCTCCCAGATTTCCCCAGGGCACTGTGCTCCAGGTGCCCATGGTGCTAACCTGTTGGTCCTGCACCTGGGGCTGGTTCACCTCCTGTAGCACTCTCTTCTTCCAATTCCCGCCCCATCATTTCCTCTGTCCTCCAGATGTCCTCTCACTTTGTCTGTTTGCTCCTAAGGAGATCTCCTGGCTCCTCTCCAGCACCCTCCCTGTGCTGTGGCCCGAAAACACCCCGCGGGCAGCGAGCTGGGGTGGTCATGTCGTTTGCCTCATCATTCCCCTCTGCAGAAATACATGAGGTCTACCCAATGGAGGACAGCAAATGGCCTCCTTAAAGGAATTTGGTGTGGAGAAGCTATAAGCAGCTCACTAGTGGAAAAGTAGAGCATCCTCTTTGATTGACAGAGTATATAATTGGCTTTTTCAGTTTGGAATTAAATTAGAAGTAGGAGTAAAAATGAATAAGTTGTCACTTATTGATCAAGTCTTGACTATCTGGATTAGTTGCTAGAAGTAGTGGTCTCACTATCTTCCAGGGCTGGTCACTATAGATAGTAGGTTGGACTCTTGGGCAGCTTACTGCCCAAAATAGGTTGGCTTTCTACACTGGTTAATGCAAGTTGTGAGTCAGAGTTCTATTTTCATATGTAGCCTGGCCATGGTCTGTTTGTATGGGCACATCTTACAGATATTGTAGGTTTAGTTCCTGACACCACAGTAAAGTGAATATCACAATAAAATGAGTTACACAAGACTTCTGTTCCCCAATTCACATAAAATTACATTCTTAATACTATAGTCTATTAAGTATGCAACACCATTATGCCTAAATATAATCAATGTATATACCTTAATTTAAAAATGCTTTTTTGCTGACAAAGGCTAACAATCATCTAAGCCTTTAGAGATTCATAATCTTTTGCTGCTGGAAGATCTTGCCTTGATGTTGCTGACCGCTGACTGGTCAGGGTGCTGGTTGCTGAAGGCTGGGCTGGCTACTGCAATTTCTTAAAACAAGACAATGATGAATTTTGCCACAATGATAAACTCTTCCTTTTAAGAAAGATTTCTCTGGAGCATGAGGTGCTGTTTGATAACAGGTAACCACCACAGACCTTTTTCAAAATGGGAGACAACCCTCTCAAACCCTGGCGCTGTTTAATCCACTAAGTTTATGTAACATTCTAAGTGATTTGTTGTCATTTCAACAATGTTCCCAGCTTCCTCAACAGGAGTAGTTTCCATCTCAAGAAATGTTTTTCTTTGCTCATACATAAGAAGAAAGTCCTCATCCATTAAACTTTATCATGAGATTGCAGGATTTCAGTCAAATCTTTAGACTCTATTTCTCATTCTAGTCCTCTTGCTATTTCTACCACCTGCATTTTGCTGACTCCACTAAAATCTTGAAACACTATAAGTCATCCACTAGGCTTAAAAGCAACTTC
Organism: Talpa europaea; assembly: GCF_964194135.1. Taxonomy (NCBI): domain Eukaryota; kingdom Metazoa; phylum Chordata; class Mammalia; order Eulipotyphla; family Talpidae; genus Talpa; species Talpa europaea. The sequence goes on from NC_140080.1 coordinate 50,224,552, forward strand.
TTCCAAATTCCTCTTAATGTTGATATTTTGATATCTTCCCATGAATCATGAATATTCTTGGTGGCATCTAGGATAGTGAATCCTTTCCATAAGGCTTTCAATTAGCTTTGCCCTGATACACAAGAGAAATCACTATCTGTGGCAATTAAAGCCCTACAAAATGTACTTCTTTAAAAATAGAACTTGCCAGTCAAAGTGATTCCTTATCCATGGTTGCAGAATGGATGTTTTATTAGCATGCATGACAATGCTAATCTCCTTGTACACCTTCTTCAGAGCTCTTGGGTGACTTTGTACATTGTCAATGAACAGTGATACTTTGAAGGATTTTTTTTTTTTCTGAGCGCAGGTCTCAACAGTGGACTTAAAATAATCAGTAAACAGTGTTGTAAATAGATGTGCTGTCATCCGAGCTTTGTTGTTCTATTTGAAGAGCACTAGCAGACTAGATTTAGTATAATTCTTAAGGCCCCTGGGACTTTCAGAATGGCAAGTGAGCATTGGCTTGAAGTGACAGTCACCAGCAGCATTAACCCCTAACAAGAGAGGCAGCCTGTCCTTTGAAGCTTGCAGCCAGTCACGCACTTCTCTGTAGCGTGACATTCCTGGAGACTGGCATCTCCTTCCACTAGAAGGCTGTTTGCTCGACACTGAAGATCTACAGTGTGTGTAGGCACCTGCACCCATTATCTCAGCGCTTGCTGCTTCAGCTTGGACTTTCCCACTGTGGAGATGGCTTCTGCTCTTAGACCTCTTGCCCCAGCCTCCTCTAGCTACAGAGTTTCCTTCTGCAGCTCCTCACCCCTCTCAGCCTTCATAGAATGGATTAGAATTAGGGCCTTGTTTTGGTTAAGGGAATGCTGTGGCTTGTTTGATCTTCCATCCAGACCACTAAAACTCTCTCCATATCAGCAATAGGACTGTTTTGCTCTCTTATCATATGCGTGTTCTTTGAAGCAACACTTCATTTCCTTCAAAAATGTTTCCTTTGCATTCACAATTTGCCTGTTTGACACAGACACTTAGCTTTCAGTCTATCTTAACTTGCTTTCCTAAACTTAATCATTTCTAGCCTCTGTTTTAAAATAAGAGATGACAGACTCTTCTTTCCATTTGAACATTCAAAGTGTTATCAATTGGCATACTTTCAATATTATTGTATCTCAGTGAGTAAGGAGGCCTGAAGAGAGGAAGAGAGAGAGAATTGCCAGTCAGTGAAAGAGTCAGAACACACATAACATTTACCAAGTATATTTGCCACTTTAGATGGCTCAGTTTTCTGGTGCCCCCTAAATAATTACAATAATAACATCAAAGATAAATGATCACAGATCACCATGATAGATTTGAAATATTGTGAGAATTACCATAAGATGTCACTCAGAGGCCTGAAATGAACATGTGCTATTAGAAAAATGGGGCCAATGGACTAGCTCAAGTAGGGTTTCCACAAACCTTCAATTTGTATAAAATGCAGTATCTGCAAAGTACAATAAAGTACACAATGGAATGAGGATGCCTGTTTATTCACCCTCACCGCTCAGAGATTTCCTCTGGCTTGCTTTTTGTGAATGTCTGAAAACTGTTGTTTCAAATATTTTGCTCCGTTTTTGTTGTTTTTTAGCCCTGTGACTCTATAGTGGCAGAAGGAGAAGTCTCCAGCTCCCAGTCCATTTGCGGGTTAAATATCACTCTGTAGTCTGGTTATTGGCTTTGCCTCCATCCTCCTCTCCCACTCTTGGTGAGGGACCCCATCTTTTATCTCGGTGCCATTGGTACCTCCCTTCATCTTCTTTTCATGGGTCTTTGGAACCACATAGCCCTCTTTACCCTGCAGACTTTGGCTGGGATCCCAACATAAACAGAAAAGGCTCCTTCAAACAACCATGTCACCAGTCACCAGGGACTTGTTACCACTCTCCTCTGGCCTTTACCTGGGGCTCTGATTCTTCCCGGGACTGTGGCAGGACACTTTCCTTGGACTCACCCGGCCATCTATACAGCTAGCTTATTTTTTAGCAGATCAGATGTCCCAAACCTAGTCTTGGTGAGCAGATCACTGCACTTCTTTTTCTGTGTCCCCAATAGCCCAGAAGACTTCCTTTAACTAGCATCTGTGCAGAACCCCAAAACATAACATAGGAAGTCCTCACCTTCATGTTTTCCAAATTCATTGATAGTAGACAATCATTTTAGCTGTGATTATTTTAGGACCATGATCTTCAAAACTTGGGAAAATACTGTTTCCTTTGTATAAACTATACAATTTATATGTAAATTGTATAACTAAATGGATTTGGTTATTAGATTTTAAAGTGTTTTTTAAAATATATTTTTGATGAAGATAGTTATCTATATAGAGTTAACCCTTGAATAACTTGGCTGCTAGAGGTATAATCAAAAATCCACATGTAACCTTTGATCCCCCAAAATTTAACTGGAAGTTGTGCAAAAACATTGTCAATTAATAAATATTTTCTGTTATATGTATTATATACAGTATTCCTTACAGTATATATACATTATATATCAAGTAAGCTAGAGAAAAGGAAGTGATATTTAAAAAAATCATAGGAAAAGAAAACACATTTATAGTATCATTCAGTATTTACTGATACCCTAAGTTTATATCATCTGTTTATAAGATACTCCATGTAAAGTGGAACATGGAGTTCAAACCCATGTTCTTCAAGGGTCAACAAGTGGATAGATATATAGAAAAATAGGTAAGTAGATGATAGATGATTTATCGACAGATAGATACACGTACATACCTAGAGAGATAGGGGTACAATTCATTGAATTTCACTAATTAAGCACATTTCTGTAGCCAACATCCAGCTCAACAAACACAACACTGAAATTGCATTTTTTAAAAAATATTTATTTATTTTAATAGAGGCATGTTTTATTTATTTGTTTGTTTGTTTGTTTGTTTATACATGCACTGGGTACAGTCAGAAGCGCGGGAGGGTGAGAGAATTCACCAGAGCCAGAGCGGGGAGCAGAGCAGGCAGAGGGACCGAAGTACACTGCTGAGGGGAGCAGCGGGCGGCAGGAGAGGTCTGCGCGCCATGTGGAACCCTCCTCCGGTGGCCGGGGAGCAGCCGGGGATTGAACCGGCACCGCAGAGGCTGCGGGCAGCTTCGCAACCCAGCGCTCAACCGCTGCGCCACCGGGGAGGCCCTGAAATTGCATTTTACTTACGTGTACTTAATCCCTGCTCTAAAGCTGACAGTAAGATCCATGAGGACAGGACTGCATCTTTGTGTGCACTATTGTGTTTTGTAGGGTGACAGAAGAGTATCTGACCCATAGGAAGGGCACACTTTATTGGCTGATTTGAGGAGATAGAGCCATGCTCTTATTTAAAATAAATTAAACCACATCTGTAAAAAATGAAATTCCTTTCTCCTTGGCTGTTACTAATATATTTTTTCCATGTATGTTAATGCATAACAGATCTCAGTAAAATTACTGTTATTAAAAGTAAATTAAAATAACAATTGAAAAACAAAACAAACTCATTTTCTCCATTGTACCTATGAGCAAAGCTGTCATGGCCCCTCCTGCTGTGGCAGATGGTGACAATGGAACATACTCAGGACAGTAGGAGCAGTTGTGCAGTTATTAGTGCAAATGTGTTTGGGAAAGAAAATGCACCGAGGTTGGTAAGATCCATTATTGTCTAACAAGTCAAGTGATGATAATAAGCTTATTCCACTCCTTTTGGATAAGAAGATGAGTCTAGCTGTTCAAAGCTGTGCAGGCTGACTCTGAAGTTTTATCCACGATGAATACAGCTCATCATCAAACAAAGTGCTCATCATCTAATATTTATTTAGCTTTGAGAGATGTAAAGGTAGAGAATCCTGTGGCCTCAGTTTGCTTGCCTGCAATCTTGGAAAGATGTGTTGGGTGGCTCTATTACCCCTATTATAGCTTTACCATCACTGAAATAATCCGGCTGGAAGCAGGTGAATATCCTGTTTACTTCAGAGAAGAAAGATGGGAAACAGCCTGTGGGAAGGTTTTGGGCACCTTCTCTGCGCAAAAGAGAATGAACATGAAGAAGTAACTCAATGTTCCCACCACATCTAGTAGCTGGTGCTGGCACTGCATATTTTCTTTCATAAAGGCTGTCTTTGTTTACACTCTTAGGAGGAAGAACCAAGTTAGAATCTTATTTATCTTGTGTCAGAAATGCAGAATGCCTGGTATATGTGAGGAAAAAGCAACACCCCCTGGCTACGAAAGACATGTGGTGGAGGCCTCCAATGGGCCACCCCGCCAGATGTGGGGGTGGGCAGAGGTGGGGCTGAGTGGGTAGGAGAAAATGCACTGTGGTGTGAGCAGAAGTTGCACTGTGTATGAATTGTTCCAAATCCTTCAAGCTTCCTGCCAGGACATTGAAATCCTTTGGCACACTGTGGAATTTGGATCTGGGTCAATTTGCTCTAAAGGAGGTTTGGCATACATAACTCATTATTATTAATAAACACTTGGTGAATGCCAACCATATGCCTAATGCAGAAATAAAGCTTTCTTCTCCCTTTTCTCCAAGTAAAGGAGAATGTTGCTCAGTCCCTTGTTGTCCCAGAAGAGGCAATTTCATAGTCTTCCTGGTTCTACACCCTTGTCTTTGACTCATGGGTGCATTTTGTAAGGGTCTTTTCTAGGAGAACATTCCAGAACATCATAAGTGGTGAGTTTAAACTCTTCACCCCTTTCATTACCAAAAGAATAGATTTCAGAGAATATAAGTGTCTTCTGACATAGCTTTCAGTCCAACCTGCTCTTATAGGATGACTCATTTCATAGTGGCTGGGCTTTAATGCTATGTGGCATAGAGCGGGGCTGTTTCTAAATGACTGATCTTGAATTACATGGATGAGTCTTTAAAAATATATAGTAGAGTGTGCTCTGTTTATTTTTAGTGGGCTTCTCACATAAATGTCTATCTGCATTTTCTCTTCCTGTACTTTTGATCACATATGGGAAGCAAGGAAGAGTGTGGTTCTCTAAGGTTCTAACATTCAAAAGATGTTTAAAATGTTTTGTGTCTTTATTTTCCAGAAACCATTTAGGTTTAGGAGAATTGATACCCAAGCAAGATAATTTGACTTTTTTTTTGTTTTTTGAGTAATAAATGATTCCTTTAAATGACAGTGATCCCCATTGTTTGCCAAGCTGAGCATTAGGGATAAAATGTGAAGTATCATAACTTTGGAGTAAGATATGGAAAAAGTGTCAGTTCTTCACTGCCTATGTGGCCCTGGAAAGGTGTTTAATAGCCATCATTTATAGAGCAAGGGCCATCTGGCAGTAAAGAGGCTAGGTATTTTATATACATGATCTGGTTTAATTCTCACAGCTATAGTTTAGTACTATTTCTCTCTTACAGATAATATATTAAGAGATTAAGAAGTCATATAACTTATAAATAAGTGACAGAGTGAGGAGTAAATTCATGTCTGTCTGTTACTAACATCCATGCTCTTGACTATAACCTATAGTGTTTAACATCTGTAAGCTTTGGTTTTCTCATTTTACAATGAGATAACAATTCTGTAAGTAACTCTACCACGAGAGTATTAAGTCTGTTAAGTCTCCACCCATTTTGCCACTCTCAGGAAAACCCCTGTGTTCACTGGACTGCTGAAGTCACATCCTCTTTGGGGGTGAGTAAGGTGGGGATGCAGATTAGTCAAATTCACAATTTTCCTTTTCTGTGCCACCTACTGCCCTAAAATGTGGTGGCTTAAAACAATAGCTCTTTACTGCTTCTCACAGTCCTGTTGGTTGACTGGGTAGCCTCTTAGCTTCATGTCACTTGGATTTACTCATGTGGCTCTACTCATCTGGAAACTTTCAGGAGCCTCACAGTCAATGCTGGCCTTAGGCATCTGAATCTCACCCTCAGGAGGATCAGTGAACTTTCTCACATGACGCTTTCAAGCATGCTGAAGCATGAGACAGATGTGCATAGCTCCTGAGGCTTTCTCTCTGAAGAAGTCTGATAGCATCACTCCCACACATTCTGTTATGAGGCAGTATAGATTCCAGGGAAATAAGAAAAGAGATACCCCTTTTGAAGGAGGAACAACCGAAGTCTCATTTTAAAGGAGCTGGGAGAAATCTTTAAAATAAAATTCACAAACAAAATTTCCATCAATGTGAAAAACTTCAGATGGTTTGTGTATAGGAAGGTTACTGATTTTTGTGTATTGATTTTGTATCCTGCTACTTTCCTGAACTGGTTGATTATTTTGAGTAGTTTTTCTGTGGTGTTTTAGGGTTCTCTATGTATATTATCATATCATCTGTAAATAGTGATAGTTTTACTTCTTCTTTTCCTATTTGGATTCCTTGTATGTCTTTCTCTTGTCTTATTGCTCTGGATAGGACCTCCAGTACTATATTGAAGAGCAGTGGTGAGAGAGGACATTCTTGTCTTGTTCATGAAAACTGAGAAACAATTATATATGATAATATATCATAGAAAAATTTGGAAGCAAACAAGTCACACAAAGACTAAAGCAGAAAATGAAGGAATAAAAACAAATGAAAGAGGAAGAGGTTGGAGTATCACCTATACACTCTTTCAGGATTGAACACACTGGGCTATGGACAGGTCAGAGTGACTGTGACACCTCTCCTAAGAGATTGCCTTGGGGATACTTCAACTTCTCCCCAGCATGTTTGTTAGGATCCTCGTTCCCCTGAGCTTACAGTTCTGCAGCTTGCTGTATTGCGTCCCTTGCAGTATTTGTTCTCCTTTCTGATAAAACACCTCACAAGCACACTTCAGCTACCATGGCTAACCGTCCATACCATGTAGCTTGAGCTGCGAGGCCAAGACCACAGAACATGAAGGAATGTAAAAGACTTTCAAGTGCAGGAACAGAGTCTGCCCACAGGATATGAGCAGGCACAGCAGGAAGCAGGATCAGAGATCACTTGAGTGATTTCCAGTCTCTACCGGAGAGAAGTGAGACAGAGAACAGGGAGGGGGCTTCTCCCTTGGATGGAAACCCAGATGTCAACTTAGTAAAATGGCTACTAAAGCCTCTTAAGCTCTCTGGGATGATTTTCCTTTAATGAAAAGAAGACATTCTATGGGGCACTACACATGGTTTATCTTTTCTTTATGGAATCATCAGGATTTAAGGTTGATAAGAATACTGGCTATCACTGTGGTCCACATGTCCCACCCGAAGGTCCTATGTGTCCAGAAGACACTACATTTAACCAGAAATTTTCACAGGATGGAGGATATTTTCTTTGAAAATTCATATTTGACTCATACTACTTTTGCAAATTTGAGATCCTAACTTTTAAAAGATTTGGTTGTTACAATAAGTAATAGTGTCTTCTGTTTCTAACAAATAAGGACTATTTAGGAAGAATATTCTTCCTAAATGTGTTCTTTTGGTCCCTCATTTATCCCCAAGCTTGAATTTCTCAGATTAAGAAATGCAGATAAAGTGGAACCTCCCATTTTAAGTGAGGGACTGAGGTTCCAAGGTTGAGTGACCATCCTTGGTCAGAGAGTAACCTAGTGATTCCAGGCTGGGCAACTCCTTGTGTTGACCCCTGCCTGGACAACCTCCCTTCACTGATGTCACTTGCTGGGGGTCCTTCTCAGCCTTCTACTTGGATTTGGTTGGAGTAAAAGGAGATGAATGGTAATATTTTCCACATGTCAAAAAGATGACGTTACTTCTGCAATTTAATTGCTTGTAATAATGAAGGGGTTGAGAGAAGCAGAGAGTAATTAAAGATTTTGAGTAAAACAGAAGTTCAGGTTTAGCAAGTTAATGATATTGGCAGGCACAGAGGACAAGGAACTGCAAAGCCACAACCACCTACTCTTTTAAAGAAGAATGCAGCTGTGGTGACTATATTTTATAAACCAAAAATATGGCCTGACAAAGAAACTAAAAACATGCTTTAAAAAAATCACTTTTGATTTAGGAATTTGTTTTGTATAAGCCTTAACAAAGGAATAAAAATAAATCTATATACTTACCCATTTTATACAAGGCTTTTTGGAAAAGAATAAAAGCATCTATAATTGGTACTCTCCCAGAAAATCTGCCTTATATATATGCCTCAAGAGAGAAAAATGATTTTTTTGCAGTGTTGTATATACAAATTTGTGAGTTTTAAGTAGTTTTCATTTTGCTATATACTTGTTCTTTTCCTCAAATCACTGAATTCCATGGGTCAATTCCTGTGTCCATAATATCACAGAATTATAAAAATTGCTATGAGCCTTTAAAATTTTGAAATTCTATGAATCTACATCTACCTCAAGCATTTATTTCAAAGATTTCTTTTATATTTTATTTTAGTGGTTGGCAGAACAGGATCTGCTTAAAGGATAGACAAGTGCTTCATCCACTTGCTATGGCCATTGAAGAATCTCAAGAAAGGAAGGCCTTCATCTCCTGTTTATTGCTGGATTCTCATGGACTAGAAAGAGAGTGGAAAATGGCAGACACTCACTGGGTATTGAATGAATAAATGGATGGATGGATGGATGGATGGATGGATGGATGGATGGACAGATGATTTCTTTTATATTTTATTTAACAAATAATTTTAGTGGTTGATAGAACAGGATCTCCTTAAGGGATAGACAAGTGCTTTATCCACTTGCTATGGCCATTGAAAAATCTCAAGAAAGGAAGGCCTTTGTCTCCTGTTTATTGCTGGATTCTTAAGGACTAGAAAGAGAGTGGAAAAGGGCAGGCACTCTCTGGGTATTGAATGAATAAATGGATGGAGGGATGCACGCATGGACAGATGAATAGATGTGTTCATATCTATTTTACTGATACTTCATATCTGTTTCATTAAAATAATCTGTAAAATTGCCAAACTGGAACAAACATTCACCCTTGTGAGTTCACAAGTTACACACCAAACTAGCATAAACTAATATTCATTTTCAATATAAGGCAATGGGGGGAAACTGCATAGGAAATATGGAATATATTTTGTGAAATGTAGCAACTGAAACACATTTAATAGTTTTGTTGGTATGTAATTCTCACACCATAAAGTTCACTGATGTAAAGTGTACAATTCAAAGAGTCTATGTAGGAGGTCATCATCCAGATGGCAAAAGAGTAGTTTTCTTGCTTCACTCCTGAGAGGAAAATCTAATAGTTAAATAGAAGGACATTACATCCAGAGATCACCTGACTTACAGAAAACCAGGAACACATCTTGGGCATCAAAGACCAACACTGACAACACACAGGAGACCCAGAAGAGAGTCTAGCTTCATTGATTAAGAGATCAGTGGAGAGGAATGTCTCCTCTGATCCCAGGTGGGAGGCACATGTGGCAGGGTTGCTAGTTCAGCCAGGCACCCTAGGGGAGACAGTGAAGTGATGTAGTTACACATACCCTTGAGCAACGGGGATATGTATGGAGGAGCTGGGCTACTCCACCCAGGTTGGGTCCATGGTAAAAAGATCAGAGACAGTGTTCTATATTGTACTTCCCCTCTACTACATTTTGGTACTTATATTAACATTATGAAGCATGCTGAAAGACCATAGACTGCAAAATCTCAGCTTTAGAACCCCAGAGAGGAGGGATATTGGTGGTTCCACAAATACAAGCCAGCCCTCACCCACTTCTCCAGCATATTTGCAAAAGGATGGAACACTCCAAACACCTTTGTCTTCTTGCTGACTCAACAGCTGAAAAAAATAAATAAATAAATAAAAAATAAGTCTCAGTACTTACAGAAGTCAGCAAAGAACAAAAAATCAAATCAAACCAACCACAACAGCACCTGCAGGAAAAGTAAAATACTTAAATTCTCCAAGTAACTGCTACTGATGCTTAAAAAAAAAAGAAAAGAAGAAGATCTAAAGCAACAAAACATACAGATAAAAAATACAACACATAACACCTTAAAACCTCAAGGGACTGTGACATAAAGCAGAGAATAACTTTCTGGAATCCAATCTCAAAGACATGGAAGATTATTTCTTCCCATCAGATAAAGAATTCAAAATAGCTATGAAGACAATCAAGGCAATATTAAGGAAATGCAGAAAGTCATTCTACAGTGATATCAGAGAACTCTGAAAAAAATGAATCAAAGAGAGACACATACATTTTTCACAAATATGTGACAAGCAAATGAATGAGCTCAGAAATAAAATTAATAAACAGAAGGTAGAAATTGAAAATTTAAATTAAAATATAACAGAGGTTCGGCCTCCTTGGTGGCACAGGCAGTTGAGCACACCACTGTGAAGCTGTCTGCAATGCGGATTCAATCTGGCCAGCCAGGGAGCTACCCGCATGGCCAGCAGACCTCTCCTGTCTCACCCGCTGCTCCCCTCAACAGCGTATTTCAGTCAATCCACCTGCTCAGTTACCCACTCTGTCTCTGGTGAATCCTCTTGCCCCAAGCACCTCTGGTCTGTACCCCAGTTCTTGTATAAATAAACAAATCTTTAAATATATGTGTGTGTGTGTGTGTGTGTGTGTATATATATATATATATATATATATATATATATATATATATATATATAAAAACCAGAGATTCAGGATGTAAAGAATTCAATCAATGAGATTAAAAAAAATCCAAAGAAAGTTATAGAGCAGAATTGAACAAATGGACAAGTCAATCAATGACCTTGGAGACAGCAATGCACAAAAGACCCAGGTTGAAGGAGACAAATGAGATATATATTTTTAAAATGAAGCATTTCAAGGATTATCCCAGAAGTGAGAGAGAGAGAGGGGAGAACAGAGAGTTTATTCAAAGAAACGGTAGAGGAAAACTCCCCAAACCTGGAGAAGGAAATAAATATATAAGGACTATATATAATATATATGAATATATAAAATATAAATATATTAAAATCTATGAGGTTAAAATAACACCTAGTTATCTCAAATAATGATAACTACACCATGACATATAGCAATGAATCTATTAAAGGCCAAGATAAAGAAATAATATTGACAGTGACTAGGGGAAAAAGCAGGAAACTTATAAAGTTACTATTATCAGACTTTTATCAGACTACTCAGCAGACCCTCCACAGGCAAAAGGAGAATGAAATGATATATTCAAAAATACTTAAAGGTAAAATCTGCAAACCAAGAATACTATATTCTATATGACTTTCTTTTAGATAGGGAGGAGAAACAAAAGATTAAAAGGACCTCTTATAGCTAAATGGAAGTAAAGAAAGTCCACCAAAAAATGAACAAGAAAATTGAAGCTAAAGATAAAATGGCAGTCGCAATCCTTCATATATCAATCATCACCTTTAATGTAAATGGACTGAACTAACCAATCAAAAAACCAAAAGCCAACGTTCTACTGTTTCCAGGTGACATATCTGAGCTCCAAAGCTAAACATATGCTCAAAGTAAAATGTTGGAAAGCAATCCTACATGCATATAGGATCTTCATAAAGTCAGAAACAGGTATAATTATATCATATAAAATAGACTTTTAGCTAAAAAACGTAAGAAGAAACATGGCTGGTCATTATGCAATTATATAATGATTAGGGAATAGACATATATGCACCAAATGAAAGAATATCAAGATATACAAAGCAGCTATTAGCAAACCTACAAACAGATGTTGACAGCAACCAATAGTAATAGGGAAATTCATTAGCCCACTTTCATTAATGGACACCTCAAGCAGACAGCAAGGAAGCAACAGCCTTAAATGAGGAATTAGAGCACATGGGCTTAATGAACATTTGTAGGATACTGCACCCCTAAAATACTGAGTACACATTATTATCAAATGTACATGGAACATTTTCTAGGATAGACCACAGTTGGGCCACAAATCAAGTGTCAGTTCACAATGAATGGAATTATATCAAGTATCTTCCTAATAATGTTGGTATCAACTAGAAAAAAACCACAAAAGGAAAATGGGAATGATTGAACAACATGATACTAAATGAACATTAAATTTCTCAAAGTAGAAATTTTAAAATACCTGGAAAGAAATAAAATAAAATAAAAACAAGTTACCAGAATGTATGGGACATAGCAAAAGCAGTACTAAGAGGAAAACATATATAGTAATACAGAGCTATATCAAGAAGCACAAAAGATATTAATAAATTATCATACCTTATACCTTAAGGAACAAGAAAAAAAGAACAAATAAAACCAAAAGCCACTGGAAAGAAGGAAATAATAAAAATTAGAGTGGAAATAAACAAAATAGAAATTTAAAAAACAGTACAAAATAACAATAAAACCAAAAATTGGTTCTTTGAAAAATATACAAATCTCTAGCAAGGCCCACAAAGAAAAATGGAAGAAAGCGCTAATGAATAGAAACAGAAATGAAAGAGGAGAAATTACAACAAACATCTCAGAAATATAGAGAATCATAACAGACTACTATGCACATCTTTATGCCCATAAATTAGATAACCTAGAAGAAGTGATCATATTCTTAGGATCATACAACCTCCAAGGCTGATGAAGAAGAAGTAGATGACCTGAACAGACCAATTGCAAGCAAAGAAATTGAAAGAGTAATCAAAAAGCTCCCCCCACAAAAAAAAAAAAAAATTACCCAGGACCAGATGGTTTCAGTATTGAGTTCTACAAATCCTACAAAAAAGAACTAATATCTCTCCTCTCAAACTCTTCCTCAAAAATGAGGATGAATGCATACACATTATGAAACCAACATTACTCTGTTACCAAAAGCAACAAGGAATAGACATACACGCACACAAAATAGAAAACTACCCACCAATATGCTTGATGAACACAGTGAAAAATCCTCAACAAAATCTTAGCAAACTGAATTTAAGAATGTATTAAAGGAATCATACATCATGACCAAGTGGGATTTATCCCAGTGATGCAAGGATGGTTCAACATCACTAAATGATAAGTGTAATTCAACACCTCAGCGAGAGGAAAGCAAAAGAAATCATATGATTTTATCAATAGATGATCAATAGCTACAGAGAAAGCATTTGACAAGGTGCAACATCCATTTATGATAAAAACTCTCAACAAATTGGAGCTAAAAGCAATATGCCTTAACATAATAAAAGCCATATATGACAAACTACAACATCATACTTAATGGTGAAAAATCCCAACCTTAAGTCCAATTTCCAACCATTTTGGGGGTTCCCAGAACCTAGAATTTTGTCAAGTTGTATGAACAATGTGTGTTTGTAATAAATAACATTCACACCATGTAACTGCAAATCTGCTTTATGGTCCCTTTCCTAAATGTGACTCTTCTCTGGACAGAGTTACTTTTTAACTGAGGTTTATTTTTCCAGGACAGTCTTTCTCTGTACCTTGGGTCTTACTCGGGTCAATCTGGGACCTCTCTACATACAGATGAGGTATCACCAGAAACACAGTCTCAAGAACTTAACTTATTTCAGACTTGTTCTTGAGGAGAAATATTTTACTCCCAGGTGCAAAGGCAGAAATAGGTAAATATAAATAGTTTGTTGAAGTGAAAAAATATGAACATGGGCATTCTTTAAAAATGGTTTACATTTTGCTGTAAGTTTTCTGGTAATCTGATAAAAGAAGAAAATAACTTGAAAAATAACTGTTAACTTTGTAGTTTCCAAACTCTTTTTAGGTTTGTGCATCCAAAACCAAACCAATTTCTACTTTATCAAGAGCAAGAAATCTGAACGCAGGCTCAGATTACAAATCTGTTAGTGATTTGTGTGTACACGTGTACGTGTATTAGGTGGTAATTCCAAAGATTGTTTCTAGCTCTCATTCTTTCCACAATCCTTCAACAAATTTGACTATCACAACATTTTTCTTTCCTTTTTTCATGGAAAATATGTTTTCTGCAAAGCAGATATAATTTCTTCTCATTGATTTATGGAAAACAAAGCAATTTCAAGATAATTCTTTCTTATGTTGATACCCCTGCATTTTCAGATCTTTCTGAAACACCTTTCTCCTTTTCATTTTTTTTAAGATTTATTTATGTATACAAGAGCTGGGGTACAGGCCAGAGGTGTGGGGGGTGAGAGGATTCGCCAGAGACAGAGTGGGGAACAGAACAGGCAGACTGACTGAAATACACTGCTGAAGGGAGCAGTGGGCCAGACAGGAGAGGTCTGCTGTGCCATGTGGGATGCTCCCTGGCCAGCCGGGGATTGAACTCGTGGTGCAGTGGCTGCGGATAGCTTCATAGGTTGTGTCTCAACCCCTTTCACCACCAGGGAGGCCCACCTTTCTCCTTTTCTAATAGACCATTTTGTCCTGGTGGTAGTAATAAAGGAAGACATCTAAATGTGTATGATTCAGGTGTGTCTCTAGGTGATTTGTGTATGCTTGTGCAGTATGTGTTAATATGTGTGAGTTTGTGAATATTTGTGCAAATATAAGATTGTGAGTTTGTTGTTCTGTAAATATCTTAAGATGAGTAAGATCTGTAAAACAAAAATGATTCTAGTGTTGGGCCTCCCCAGTGGCGCAGCGGTTGAGCGCTGGGTTGTGAAGCTGCCCGCGGCCTCTGCCGCGCCAGTTCGATTCCCGGCTGCTCCCCGGCCACCGGAGGAGGGTCCCGCATGGCGCGCAGACCTCTCCTGCCGCCCGCTGCTCCCCTCAGCAGTGTACTTCGGTCCTTCTGCCTGCTCTGCTCCCCGCTCTGGCTCTGGTGAATTCTCTCTCACCCTCCCGTGCTTCTCGACTGTACCCAGTGCTTGTATAAATAAATAAATAAATCTTAAAAAAAAAAAGAATCTTAAAAAAAAAAAAATGATTCTAGTGTCTTCTACCTTTAGGTAGTTAACTCAAACCTTGCTCTAGTTTAGTCAGTCTTCTAAGCTGCTATTTGGTGCTGGGAGCTAAGGGAGTCAAAAGGAATGGCCTGGGATCTAGTGACATGCTCAGTACCTGGAGGTAAGTTGTCCCTGTCCAGTTCAGCAGAGTGGGTGCTGACAGACCCCTGATTAGCAGAAACCTCTGGAGCCCCAAGCCCTATCTCACCTCATTTCCAGTTACACAGGCTCCAATTCAAGACTAAACAGACCCCAGCCGCCCTGGCTTGGACATTTCCTTTTCCTTCTCAATGCTACAAACTTCCTTCTTCCTCATGAAAGGATGCTCTGAGAAAAGATTCTGTCTATATAAATGAATTCACAGTAAATTGAGGGGCACAACTGGACTTCAGGGAGATTGCTCAGTCTGAAAGTTATTAGTATTTTAAGAGTGGTGGGTAGGCATCTCAGAGTAGAGGGCCAAAGGGTGGGCCTGCTGTAAATGAAGGGGCTTGGCTGGGGAGGGGGCGTGGTGCGGGTAGATCTCAGGGGTCAGGTGCTGGGCCAGGCCCCTGCCATCTCTGTTCTCTGACCCAAGTGGTCCCAACATGAGCCTCCTTGCCCACTGACATGCAAAGTAAGCCTGAGAAGGAACAAACGAGGCCCATGTGTTTTGCTGAAACCCCTCTCTGGGACAAGCAGGTGCTTCCTGTTCTCACCTCGGGACATTTGCAGACAGACTCTCCAAAGGGCAGCGTAAGGCCACCCATCCCTCCGCCATGCTCTTCCCTGCTCAGTCACCTCCGCCAGGGCAGCCTCCCTCTGCACTCTGTCAGCCACCTCTTGTCTTACTGAAAAGCATCCACCCTCCCCCCCTTGGAATTCTTTTTGCCACAGCAGGGCTAGTGGCCAAGTCCTTCTCTAAAGCCGCCTTGTCCAGGCCTACGGATGCACACAGACAGCGATTGAGTGGCCACCCTGCCTGCAGGGCCCCGACCCGGCAGAGGAGGCCAGGCTCCGGTGAAATCCCCAGTGATGTGGTTGCCCCAGCCCTGGGGATGTGGTCGCAGTGGTAATGAAGGTAAGAGGAGGGGGAATTGCAGTTCCCTAGCGGTCACCCCAGAGTTACTGTCTCCTTGTCTCCTCCTCCCTCTCCCCTCCCCCATCCCAAACATTTTCTTTTTCCGAGAACCAGGTTGAATGGGTTCATTTTTGCATTCATTTCCCCCCATACACTGCACAGCGTCAGTGACAAATGGCTCTTTTTATCTGCCGTGCTGCTCCAGGAACACCATGGACACACAGGGAGCTCAAGGTCCTGCAAATGCTCTTGACCTGGAGCTGCCCCCAGAATCGCTTGCTGCTTCTCCTGCCTCTTTGCTCCTAGTGGTTTTCTCAGGCCACCCAGCTAAACCTTCTCTCCACTTCCCACATGTGCATGCCCCTCTTCTTGGCTTTCTCTTCCCCATGGCACTTGTCATTGTTTGGTTTGGTTTATACTCACTGTGCATTTTGGTAATCACTGTGCCAGGAAGAGCACCTGGCAGAAGCTGTGTACCCAAAATTACTCCTGCATGAGTAAAAAGTGATAAAGCTCTGAAAAATAAACATTACCTTGGTGCATCGGCTTTAATGCTCATTTTTATACCTTCCCGCTATCTCTTCAAACTGCCCCCCGCAACATCCTCTTTGTTCATGCTCTGACATCAGCAAATGTTTATTAAGCACAAGCTTCATGCCTGCTAGCCTAGAAAGCAAATTCCAGCCTGGCTCTGGAGGCGTTCCCAGTGTCCTGGGAGGCCGCGATGTCAGCAGAGCAATGCAGTCCCGGTGTGGCAGGTAAGGCCAGGCATGAGTCAGGCCTTCCCCAGCAGCAGGAGATGAAGGAGAAGGCCTTGTGCTGAGGGGAGAGAGGGGCAGCCGTTCTGGCGGAAGCAGGATGCCATGGGTAAGATTCGGGAAGGAAAAGGTGAGAGCAAGGATGGGATTGGGCAGAGACCAACCACACAAGAGCGGCACAGGGTGAAACCTGTCAGCTCAGTCACTTAGATGTGAGAAAAAGCACAAGAAAACAAGCTTCCTCAGACCTGTTGCGGCAGCTGAGAACATGCTGGTGGTGTTAATTCAGCAGAAGATACAGAAGAGGTGGTCTGGTAGGGAGATGGACGGTTCTGATGAGGACATGCTGAACCAGTGATGCCTTTGGGTGGGATGGCGCGGGCCATGGGCATAGTAGGGAAGGGCTTGGTAGGGAAGGCATGGGCTTTACACAAGAGGGAGCTGAGAGAGACAAGGGTGGCCTGGAGGTGGCTTGACCTGGGCAGACACAGGGTAGCCAGAGGACAGGGAGAAATAAAATTAAGAACAAGAAACTTATATATATATATATATATATATATATATATATATATATACACACACACACACACACACACACACACACACACACATATACATATATACAGTATGTGGGGTAAATGCTGGAAATGCAGAGAAAGGGGTTAAGTGATAACAAAAAAGATGGGATTGAGAGGGTGTCAAAGCATCTTCTTTTGTGACTTGAATATAGCCCCATTCAAGCCCTTTAGGTTTGGAGTAACTCCCATACAGTTCATCTGTGGGCTGTTAGGTGGTCCCCACAGTAACACTGAGGACTGGGGCTCACTCGCTGACAACACTTACTTGTGCTGTATCAGAACTGGGATGGTTCTCTGTCAAAGACTATACCCCCAGAACAGTGGGAGAGTGGTCTTCACCCATGGAAGGGGTTATATGCCGAAGAACTCCTTCCCCTCCATACATCATAACAAAGCTGAGTCATTATTCTTACCCCCATTCACCCAAGATACAGGAAAAGTTCTGAGAAATCTCAGGACATGAAGAACATAACTTCTCAGTGACCTTGAGGCCACCACATCCTCTTTCTGGACTCTTCCATGGGTTTTTCTAAATACCTGGCACTCTCCTATTGTGACCTGCAGGCTGAGCAAAGACCCCAGGCTTCCTGGCTTATAGGACTGATTTTTTTGGCATTTAAATTTCTTTTTTTCTCTTTGTTCCCATCAAAAGACTGGGAATTGGACTGGATTTCATCAAAAGCACAGCTGGGCCAGTAAACCCAAGTTTGTTGCCACTTCCACAACCTCAGAAACAGAAAGAGAAGAAACTTATCTCCAGATCCCTGAATAAATGGGCAGTACTCCAGGCTGAAAGGAAAACTTCCTTTTCCAAATGAGTCCCTTCCCCCATCTTGCACGGCTCCATTATCTATAAAATAAGCATGTGGTGGGACCATCTCTAACAGCCTACACTAGTCATGGCTGCCTCACATAACAGGGTCCCAGGCTGAAGCAGGTGTCACTTGGGTTAGGTGTCCTCTGGAGTGCCCAACCACAGTGTGAGTTTCTAAAGCACTCACATGGAAAATGGCTTCTCCAGCTGCTTCCATCACCTTTCAACTATCATCTCAAAAGCTTCCTGGGCAGACACAGGGCAGCCAGAGGACAGGGAGAAATAAAATGAAGAACAAGAAACATATATATATATACACACACACACACACACACATATATATATATATACACATATACATATACATACAGAATTTCTTTCACCAATTCACCCATGACCATCACCACAGTGTCCTGTGCTCCTCCCTTCCTCCCTCTAATCCCTCTCTCTCCTCCTCCCCTGCAGGATGTCTCTGGTTTATAATTGTCTGTTTTGGTTTGTTGTGTTTTCTATTGTTAATATTTTTCCCTTGATGAATTAATTGGTTCCCCTATATTCCTCCTATAAGTGAAACCATCTTATATTTTTCTTTTTCCTTCTGACTTATTTCACTAAGCATAATTCCTTCTAGCTCCATCCACATTGCTGCAAATGGAATGAGTTTATCATTTTTCATTGCTGAATAGTATTCATCATGTATATATACCACATCTTCTTGATCCAGTCATCTATTTTTGGGCATTTGGGTTTTCAGGTTTTACCTATTGGAAACTGCTACAATAAACACAGGTGTACAGGTGTTCTTTTGAATCAATGTTTTTGTGTCCTTTGGATAGATCCCTAGGAGTGGAATTGCTGGGTCATATGGTAGGTCCATATTTAGTACACTGAAGAAACTTCATATAGCTTTCCATAGTGGTTGGACCAGTTTGCACTCCCACCAGCAATGTAGGAGAGTTCCTTTTCACCGCATCCTCGCCAACATTTGTTGTTGCTTGTTTTTTTGATATGTGCCATTCTTACTGTTGTAAGGTGGTATTTCAATGTGGTTTTGATTTGCATTTCCCTGATTATAAGGGATGTTGAACATTTTTTAATATGCCTGCTGGCCATTTGCATTTCCTCTTTGGAGAAGGTCTTCTAAGTTCTTTTACCCATTTCTTGACTGGATTGTTTACTTTAGAACCAGAAACTTTTAAAGTAAGAAAGAGAGATGAGATGGCAAGAGCATGATGTTGTGTTGTAGACAGAGTCCCCAACTATGACTTAAAATTTGCCATGTGCCACTTCCTCACTGTGTGGCCTTGGCATATTACTGAATTCTTTTTTTTTTAAAGATTTATTTATTTATGCATACCAGAACTGGGGTACAGGCTCGAGGTATGGGGGGGTGACAGGATTCACCAGAGACAGAGTGGGGAACAGAACAGGCAGATTGACTGAAAACCACTGCTGAGGGGAGCAGCGGGTAAGATCGCAGAGGTCTGCTGCTCCATGTGGGTTGCTCACTGGCCAGCCGGGAATCGAACTCGTCCTGCAGTGGCTGCAGATAGCTTCATAGGTTGTGTCTTAATCCCTTGTGCCACCAGGGAGGCCCCCTATTACTGAATTCCTAAACATTCACACCTGGGAAAACCTCTGGCAATGATGTCTATACACAAAGTGCTTGACCTTTAATATGATCCTCACATATTTTTCTTTCCTAGTCATCTATCAACACAGTTGGACCCCAAATATGTCACATAAAATGCTGTTCAAAATCAAATTGAGATATCACCTCACACCTGTGAAATGGTTATTAGCCAAAAGATGAGAAAAAAAAGTGTTGAAGAGAATGCAGAGAGAAGGATGGTGGGAATGTGAGTTGGAACAGTTCAATATGAAAAGCAGTATGGCTGTTATAAAAAAAGAATACTAGGGCCTCCCTGGTTGAGTAGAAGTTAAAGATAGTGCTGTGAAGCTCTCACCAACCACTGCAGCACAAGTTCGATCCTCCACCGGCCAGGGAGCAACCCACATGGAGCAGCAGACCTCTCCTGTTTCCCCTCTGCTCCCTTCAGCTGTGTATTTCAGTATATCTGCCTGTTCTGCTCCCCACTCCATCTCTGGTGAATCCTCTCACTCCCCACATCTCTGGCCTACACCCCAGTTCTTGTATGCATAAATAAATAAATATATATTTTTAAAAAAGAATAGCAATATCATATGATCCAGTAATCCCACTTTTGAGTATTTACACACACACAAATATGAAAATACTAATTTGGAGAGAGGTATTAACCCCTATATCTATAGTAACAGTACATACAATAATCAGGAGTCACTGACAGATGATTGGTAAAGATTTGGTTTATATATACAATGGAATACTACTCAGGTATTAAAAAATAGTATGAATGGACCCAAAGAGTTTATGCTAAGTGAGATAAGTCAGATGGAGAAAGACAAACACTGTATGTTTTCACTCATATGTGGAAAATAAAGAAACAAGACAAATCAACAAACAGTAAAACTCTTAGAACTATAAGAAGGAAATTGATTATCAGGAGGGAAGGGGAAAAAAGAATAGTAAAGTGGATAAAAGGCCAATTATGTGGTGAAGGAATGAAACTTAATTTTTATGGTGAACATAATGTTGATTTAAAAGGCCATATACTTGAAACCTATATTATGGTATAAACCAATATTATTTCAATAATAAGTAAACACTAATGACCATAAACAATAAACACGTCCCAAAAAATGTGAGCATGGGAATATAGTCCCATGGGATGACAGATAAGTGATTAACATGGGTCTGGTTTCAGGTACCTTTATTTTCTTCTCGTTTGTCCATATATTTTATTCTATCATTAACTAATTGGAGGTTACCAATTAATGAATTAAGGCATAAACTCATTCTTTTGGACTCCAGTAGGTCTGATCCCCATCAGTTCTCTATCAACTTCAGACCTGCACAGGATATGATGTTGGTGCTTAACACCTAAACACCAGGATGAGGAGATATGGTGTAGAATGGGAATTCTTTATGAACACTCTTTTAATTTCCTGAGCCATTAAACAAGAAAAATAATACTGGGAGTTGAAAGTGGCATTCATCAATAGCTGACTGAGTATCAGGGAGCATGTGGGCGCTCTCTCACAGCTTCATGAGACCATCCTATCAGTTTCACTTTACAAATGTGGAAATCGAAGGTGAATCAAAGTTGAGAATTTCTTGTATTCCCATGGTGCTTTTTGAGGACTAACCATACATAACCAGAAGGAAGCCCATCCCCCATTACAGGTTTTCCTGGCTATCTGAAAATAGAGCATTCCTATGAAACCCACTGGAAGGTGAAATGGCATAAAATCAAAGAAGCAATTACCATTAATCTACATGGAAAAATTTTCATCATCCCCAGACCCAAGACATAATCTACCAAACCATACCAATAACACAGAAAACCTAAAATTACACTATCATATAGTAAAGGCAGGAATGAGATGTTAGGTGCCCAATCAGTATAAAGTAGTTCTGAGAAACAAGCTGGGAGGAACCACACTCTCTTCTTGGGGTACCACTGCCTCTAGAACCACAGCTGCAAAATAAATCTGAACACTATTTTTGTTTTTCATCTTTGATTGTAAAAGTAAAAGCCCTTTTTAGATTTATTTGGTTAGTGAGAACAAGTGTTTAGGTAAATCTTTCATAAGAGTGAAATGGTGTAATGCATTCTATCTTCTGGGGAAAAACTGAGCAGAGGAATAGGAGAAAGAAGTAGTACAACTGTCCTAAGTGGGTAGCAACAATGCACTTGATTTTGTTATTTTTGTGGTGCTTCCCTTGTGCAAGCTTAGGAAATAGTCTGCAGAAAAATACACTCGCAGTTTACCTGTTGATAATTTTAGTATAATGCAGGTTTCCATGAACTGTATACTCCAAGAGAAGATGTAGAGTGGGGAGTCAAAAAATTCACCAGACATTGGCAGCTTTTTCTGGTCGCTGTGTCTGTGCAAGTGTATTCTTTTCTCTTCCTTTTCCTAATAAACATGTCCTTTTAAAATGTAAAAACAAAAACATTACCCAGTCTTACTGATCCTACTATTATAAGTACACATCAGGTTTCTTCCCATTCTCACTGCTACTCATTAATCCAGGTTCAGGTGTAGTCCCTTCCTGCCCAGCTAACACTGGGGTCTGTTCCAGCTACCTCCCACTCTATGCTCTGTGTGACCCCATGGTTCATGGGACCCACCATGCTTATATGGTGGGGAACACATTTGCCTTTTCCCTAGGGGATACTCATTGGCCTAGGGAACCTGATGGAGAAATGCAAACGGAAATATCTTAATCCGGGATGCTGGAAATAAAATATTGCAGAGTAGAGGGAAAATTTTTGACAACTCTCAGATCCTATTGGTTATAATTATATATTCCACCAATCTCTATGGCCAATTCCTTAACTAAAAAGGAAATCTTCACCCTCAAAAGATTGTTCTGAACCCTCCATCATTATAACACAGTGTCCTTTTTTAGATAATGAAACTGAGGTCAAATTAACTCAATTTCCTAGGTTACGCAAAACTTACTACTGTTCTTTGAGACATTTTTAAAGACACAGCAGAGCCTGGAGCTCATCAGCAGATGATACAACCTGAGCATGTACAGAGGCAAATGACCTTAAATCTGAGATACCAAAAACAACAGAGGAGGGGGGCTAAGAAGACGTGAGGGAGTCCATTGACAGAAATTCAAAACTCCAGTTGTCTGAAGAAAAGTCTCTTCATACTTCTCCTTGTATAAATTAGCCAGTGAATTTAAGCCAGGTCCACATGTCTTTGTCCCAACTTACTTTTTAGCCAATAAAATTGAACTCCTTCATTCTCAATCATACTTTCCAAAATCAACACAAACCTCTGTTTTCCTCCTGCCTATTTGCCATTTAACTTGACATAAAGCTATTTTTCCCTCAAAACTTGGAGCCATAGTAATCAGCTTCTATGTGCGTTAAGCAGAGGGTCCATTGTTCAGTAACACATTTACATTTATTTATTGGTTGGTTATTGTTTTGTTCATCTATTCTTCAATCTGTATGCTTCATCCTACTCCCTAGTCTCTTAATACCTTGCAGATAGAATTTCTTTAGTTAGGAGGAGTACAAGTTGACAATAGTATGGGGATTCTTATGGCTGTTGGATTGACTAATAGAAAAAGCAAAAACCACAGGAGAAATAAACATGGGTTAGGAAGGAATTGGCTTATGTTTATACAAACCTTTGTCTCCAATGCATACTGTTTTCATCGGTCTACATATTAAAAATGCAAAACAAAATCTCTTACCCAGAAAGGATAGAGATGCAGAAACCTGGTGGCAGCTGTGCTTTTCTGGGTTCCCAGGGTCACAGTCCTCTAGGCTTAGGGTGGGATTTCCCATAAGTGGCTGTGTGCATCTTCCCAGTGGGCACCAGCTAGGTCTGTTGGAGGAAAGCATTGTTCAACCTTGGTGGACTCTTTCTCAAGATTCTGCAAATCCAGGGCCTCCCTGGTTGCACAAGAGGTTAAGCACAGCACTATGAAGCAATCTGCCACTGCAGCACGAGTTCAGTCCCCGGCCAGGGAGCAACCCACATGGCACAGCAGACCTCTCCTGTCTTACCTGCTGTTCCCCTCAGCAGTGTGTTTCAGTCAGTCTGCCTGTTCTGCTTCCCACTCTGTCTCTGGTGAATCCTCTCATGCTCCACACCTCTGGCCTATGCCCCAGTTCTTGCATGCATAAATAAATAAATCTTTTTTAAAAAAAGTTTCTGCAAATTCAGATGCTTTGAAAGGCATGTCTCACCCTATTTCCTCTTCCTAGAAGGTTCTCTCCCTCATTTGTCATATGGAGACTTCAGATTTTGTTTAAAAAAAAACTCTAATATTTTTTCTAGATTAACACTTAAATTTAAATGGACTTAAAAATTCTCATGGGACAGAAAATTTCTGCCTCAAAGTAGTTCCATAGCTTCTGAAACCTAAAGAATTTAGGTAATAATGTTATTTCCACCAGGGGGTATTTTCCTTCTGTTGGTGTAGATAAAAATCTTTAATTTCCATTAAGCAGCATTTCCTAACAAGTAATAGATATAGTACCATGGTTGGTACCTGAAATGATTTTAAATTTTAAAGGCTACGTATATATCTGAATGTAAAGTAGCAGGTAGGTTTTTTATAATCATACAAATTTACAAAAATGCAAACTTATGTCTCTAAAACTCTACCTTTTATCTTAGTTCTCATTCTGCTTACACTAGAAATCATCATCTAGTCACATCCCAGGTTTATTGTTTATTAAGAAGTATAAAAACTCTATGTGTAATTTAGTTGTGTAAATATATAAGTAACACTATAACAAAAGAAAGTTTAAGTCAACTGTAGGAAAACAAAGGAATATTTTCCCCTCAAATGGGGTCCATATATTACTAACATTGAAACATTGGACTAGATAGTATTCACAAGGCAGCACAGTTCTGGCAATGGAAACATCTTGCTCTTAAACTTCCAGACTTATTTTGGTTGACTATTTTGAAGACAATTAATTACTTACCCCCTTGGAGTTTGGGCTGGAGAGTCTTATGAAGCACTCCTACATTCCTACCATCCCCTCGTCATGTGACTTTTGCACAAGTGCAAATGTCTGTCAGTGTGGTGAATGCCCAAACAGAAAGCCCTGAGCAGGGCCCAGGACACATAGTGAGGAAGTGGCTGGAGTGAGGGCCTTTTGTTAGGTCACAGGAGGAACATTCAAGGACAGAGCATTCATCTCTAACAGGTTCCTGCACCCCATTTGGCTTTTCTTTTTGCCAGATAGGAAGAGTTGATTTGCTCAAACATATGTGTTCTTGGATTTAGCAAATGTTCTCAATTGTTCAAATTCCTTGAGAAAAGCTTTTTACACGTGTGTAATCTCTGCCCAGCTTTCATATTTACATATGCTTGTAGATTGATGTCATTTTTGTACCTTTTATTTGATTACAACTTTTTTCTTTTCTTTCTTTTTCTTTTTTTTTTTTTTTTTTTGAAGCAGTAAGCTCCTTAAAGATCGGTCCCACTTTTTTTTTTTTTTACATTGTTTATAAACTGCATAACATGAGGGTCAAAGGATGGTTTGATATACTCTTAGACACAGATAAATAACTCAGTGCTTTCTGGAAAACCTTTAAAATATTGGAAATGTGCGCTTTACAAAACCTCCCTAGAAATAATTTGATCAATAATACAAATTTTTCAAGCGATGGAGTAGAGATTTTTCCTACAAGACAATCAGATAGGTTCTTGGGAACTACAACTTTAAACAAAACAGTGCAAGAACATAACTAATTTAACTATAGGCTAATTGACTTAAAGAAGAGTCAAGTTCTAATGGCATATTTCTGGTCACAAATGCATCACCAAACCTCTAAATCTAGACCAAAATCACTTAGTATTGAATAAAAATTTGTATTCATTCATTCACTCATTTTCCAACCTTCTTATTGAGTTCAAGGTCTTCAGAACTTCTCCCAGCCCTCAGGAAATAAGGCAGGATCCAACCTTGGACAGACACCCTTCCATCACACACACCTGTGTGTCTGCACACACACACACACGCACACACATACACACACACTGATGGGGCAATATTGACACATGCCAATGAATCTCATGTGCACATCTTTGGGATGTGGCAGGAAAATGATGTCTTCCAAAAAAACTCATATAGAATGCAAACTCCACAAAGACAGTGGCCCTGACCAGGAATCAATTTCTTTTTTTCTCATCAAGGTCATAACAAAATAACAGTATTGAAGAACCTGGTGTAGTTAAGGAAAACTACTCATCCTTTGCCTTTTTCTAGGGCAGTAGTGAGGAAGAATTCCCTAGCGTTTGACACTACTACATTTTGTCCTCCAACTCTGTCACCATAGTACCATGACTTATTTCAGTTTTCAGTGGACATAACATAACACTCTATACTGGGTTCTATTAATGAAATATTTTACTTTCAAATATATTACAAACATATCTCTATAGGTTAAAAATAATGGCTTTCCCCTGTCCCCCATTCTAGGTTAATGGCACACCAAAGAATTAGAAGCAGTTTTTTTTTTTTTAATTATTACTGTATGGTGTTGTACTGGGTTAATGCAACATTGTGTATGAATCAGAAGTATAAGCTCTCACTCTTCAGATTCACATTACAACACCACACCTACCACCAACATACTCATAATCCGCCACCAGAGACCATTGGGTCCACAACCCTCTTAGTTTGCCATCCCCTACTCTGCCTCTCTGGTAGTCTCAATTATACATATAATCATATTTCTAGAATTTGTTTTGATTTACTTATATCTCTATTTTTTATTGAGGTAATATAGGTTTACAACACTGTACATGCTTCAGAAGTATAGAATCACAGATCTTCAGATGTTTGTTACCACACAACACCAAACATACAGGCACACATAATCCATTGGATATCCTGCATACTGTGTTCTTCACCCTCCACTCCTGCTCTGGTAGCCTTAATTATAGTCAGAATTCTAAGAATTGGTATTGGCTTAGTTTTGTCTGACTCTTCATTTTGTTTCTTCATTCTGTTTCCACATTTAAGAAAACGCATCCAGTATGTCTTTGTATTTCTGACTTAATTCACTTAGCACTATCCCTCACCTTAATGCATATTTTTTCAAATGGCAAGAATTCATGCTTTATATAGCAGTGTAGTATTCCATTTCATATATTTACCACATCTTCTTAATCCACTCATCAATTGATGGGTGTTTGGATTGTTTCCATAACTTGGTAATTATAAATAGTGCCACAATGAATACAAGAGTGTGAGAACAAGACCGCGCATATCCTTTCTCATTAGTGTTTTTACATGTTCAGGTAGATACATAGGAGTAGAATTGTTGGTTTGTATTGTAGCTCTATATTTAATATTTTGCAAAACCTCCACACTGTTTTCCACAGTGACTAGACTAGTCTACATTTTGACCAATAGTATACAAGGGTTCCTTTTTCCAGCATCCTTGCCCTCATTTGTTTCTGGTCTTTTTGATATGGGCCATTCTCATAGGTGTGAGGTGGTATCTTATTGTGATTTTGATTTGATTTCCCTGATGATAAATGATGATGAGCGTTTTATCAAGTGTCTGTTGGACACACATATGTCTTCTTTGGAGAAATATCTTTAATCCTTGATAAGGTAACACCAAGATTAAAGAAATACAGGGAACTACATCAGGAGGCAGCATCATTATTTTTAGAAAATATGTATATTGGTATGTAAATTATCTCAATAAAGTTTGAGTAAATAATTTAGTAGCATTTATTTCTCTCTTATAACATATAGTATGATTTTTCTTTTTTTCTGAGCAATTATTTTTTTAATTTTATATAATTTTTACATCTTTTTTCATCATTGCACACTGTATGCATTTTCATTTTGGTTATATTCCCCATACAATTGCACCCCCCCTCCCTATTTTGACTCTAGTCCTTCCTTTCCCCACCCTTCCCTCCTCCCTGCTGTAGTATGTCTCTGGTTTATAGTTGCTTGTTGATTTTGATTATTACTTTGCATTGATTAGTCTTTTTCCTGGTTTCTTATTTAGGTTTTCTAAATTCCTGCTATGAGTGAGACTTTCCAGTATTTTTCTTTTTCTTTCTGACTTATTTTGCTGAGCATGGTCCCATCTAGCTCCATCCATGTTGCTGCAAACTGCATGTGTTTATCATTTTTGATTGCTGAGTAATAGTCCATGGTGTATATGGACCACATCTTCTTGATCCAGTCATCTATTTTTGGGCATTTGGGTTGTTTCCAAAGCTTAGCTATTGGAAATAGTGCTGCTATAAACATAGGCATGCAGGTACCCTTTGGAATTACTTTTTCTGTGTCATTTGGGTAAATACCTAGGAGTGGAATTGCTGGATCATATGGAAGTTCTATGTTTAGTAAGTCAAGAAATCTCCAACAGCTCTCCATAGTGGTTGGACCAGTTTGCACTCCCACCAGCAGGGCAGGAGAGTTCCTTTTTCTCCACATCCTCGCCAACATTTGTTGTTGCTAGTTTTTTTAATATGTGCCATTCTCACTGGTGTAAGATGGTATCTCATGGTAGTTTTGATTTGCATTTCCCTGATTACAAGTGATGTTGAACACTTTTTCATATGCCTGTTGGCCATTTGCATTTCTTCTTCAGAGAAGTTTCTTTTTAGCTCTTCTGCCCATTTTTTGACTGGATTATTTTCTTTGTTTTTGTTGAGTCTCATCAGCTCTTTGTAGATTTTTGTGATCAGTCCTTTATCGTTAGCATTGTGTACAAAAATGTTCTCCCAATTGGTGGGGTTTCTCTTTGTTTTGGTTATTGTCTCTTTTTCTGTGCAGAAGCCCTTTAATTTGATGTAGTCCCAGCTGTTGATCTTTGCCTTCACTATCACTGCTTTGGGTGATGTGTTGTAAAGATATCTTTGATGTGCATTTCATGTAGTGTTTCGCCTGTATTTTCTTCAATGTATTTTATGGTCTCAGGTCTTATGTCTAGTTCTTTAATCCATTTTGAGTTGGTTTTTGTGCATGGCATGAGGTAGTGGTCAAGCTTCATTCTTTTGCATGTAGCGACCCAGTTTTCCCAGCACCATTTATTGAACAAACTTTCTTTGTTCCAGTGCATATTCTTTGCTCCTTTGTCAAATATTAGTTGACCATAAATCTGTGGGTTTATTTCTGGATTTTCTATTCGATTCCATTGGTCTGTGTGTCTGTTCTTGTTCCAATACCATGCAGTTTTGATGATTATGGCTTTGTAGTATATTTTGAAGTCTGGGTGTGTGATGCCTCCATTCCCTTCTTTTTTTTTTTCAGAAGAGCTTTGGCTATTTGGGGTTTTTGGTGATTCCATATGAATTTCATCAATAATTGCTCTATTTCTTTGAAGAATGTCATTGAAATTTTTATTGGAATAGCATTGAATCTGTACATTGCTTTTGGTGGGATGGCCATTTTGATGATGTTAATTTTTTCAATCCATGAGCCAAGGATGTCTTTCCATTTCTTTGTGCCTTCTTCTATTTCTTTTAACAGTGTTTTATAGTTTTCTTTGTATAGGTCCTTTACCTCTTTTGTTAGATTTATCCCCAAGTATTTGATTTTTTTGTTTCGGTAACAAAAGGGATTTTTTTTTAATTTCTTCTTCAGATTTATTGCTTGTGTAAAGGAAGGCTACTGATTTTTACGTGTTGATTTTGTATCCTGCCACTTTATAAACTGATTAATTAGTTGAATTAGTTTTTCTGTGGAGTTCTTGGGGTTCTCTATGTATATTATCATATCATCTGCAAATAGTGATAGTTTGACTTCTTCTTTTCCTATTTGGATTCCTTGTATGTCTTTCTCTTGTCTTATTGCTCTGGCTAGGACTTCCAGTATTATATTGAAAAGCAGTGGTGAGAGTGGACATCCTTGCCTTATTCCAGATCTTAATGGAAATGCTTTCAGCTTTTCACCATTGAGAATGATACTGGCTGTTGGCTTGTCATATATGGCCTTTATGACGTTGAGGTATATTCCTTATATCCCAAGAATTTCAAAAGCTTTTATCATGAATGGGTGTTGTACTTTGTCAAAAGCTTTCTCAGAATCTATTGATATTATCATATGCTTTTTATATTTCTTTTTGTTGATGTGTTGGATGACGATTGATTTTCGGATGTTGAACTATCCTTGTGTCCCTGGAATGAATCCTACTTGGTTGTGGTGAATTATCTTATGGATACTTTGTTGGATTCTGATAGCCAATATTTTATTGAGTATTTTTGCATCAATGTTCATTAGAGAGATTGGCCTGTAGTTTTCTTTTTTTGTGTTGTCCTTGTTCGGTTTTGGTATTAGTGTAATGTTGGCTTCATAGAACATGTTTGGTATTATCCTTTCCTTCTAAATTTTTTGGAAGAGTTTGTGAAGGATAGACACTAATTCATCTCTGAATGTTAGGTAGAATTCATTTGTAAATCCATCAGGTCCTGGGCTTTTGTTTTTGGGGAGGTTTTTGATTACCACTTCAATTTTGCTACATGTAATTGGTCTGTTTAGGTGTTCTATTTCTTCTTTATCTAGCTTTCGGTGATTGTAGAGTTGTAGGAATTTGACCATCTCTTCCAGATTGTTGAACTTGTTTCCATATAACTGTTCATAGTAGTCTCTGATTATTCTTTTGATTTCTGCTGTGTCTGTTGTGATTTCTCCTCTTCTTTGTGATCCTGTTAATTTGTGCTTTCTTCCATTTTTCCTTTGTGAGCCTGGCTAGAGGTTTGTCGATTTTATTTATTTTTTTGAAGAACCAGCTTTTGGTTTCATTGATCTTTTGGATTGTTTTTTTAGTTTCTATTTCATTTACTTTTGCTCTGGTTTTTATTATTTCTTTTCTTCTACTGGTCTTCGGGTTTTTTTTTTTTGTTGCTCTTTTTCTAGTTCTTTGAGCTTCAAGATTAGGTTGTTTCTTTAAGTTCTTTCTTGTTTTCCTGATGTGAGCCTCTATTGCTATATATTTTCCTCTTATTACTGCTTTTGCTGCATCCCAGACACTTAGGAAGTTGGTGTCCTCCTTGTCATTCAACTCAAAGAATTTTTTAATTTCTTCTTTGATCTCCTCATTAGTCCAGTGGTCTTCCAGTAGTGTGGTTTTCAATCTCCATGAGGTAGGAGAGTTCCTTGCCTTCTTTTTATGGTTTATTTCTAGTTTGATGCCTTTGTAGTCAGAGAATATGGTTGGTATGATTTCAATCTTGGTGTATCTGTTGATGTTTGTCTTGTGTCCCAGTATGTGATCGATCCTGGAAAATGATCCATGTGCGCTTGAGAAAAATGTATACTCAGATTTTTTTAGATTTAGTGTTCTTTAGATGTCTGTTAAGCCCAAGCACTCTAGATCCTTATTTAAAGCTTTAGTGTCTTTACTTATTTTTTGTCTCGTTGATCTATCCATTGTTGATAGTGGTGTGTTGAAGTCTCCTACTACATATGTGTTTTCTCTGATGTCTGCTTTCAAAGATAATAATAGTTGTCTGATATATTTTGGTGCTCCTTCATTTGGTGAGTATATGTTAATGAGTGTTATTTCTTCTTGAAGTATTGTCCCCTTGATCATAATGTAGTGATGGTTGGGGTCTCTTTTTACCTTTTTGAGTTTGAAGTCTGTTTTATCTGATATAAGATTTGCTGTTCCTGCTTTCTTTTTTGGTCCTTTTGCTTATAGGATTGTTTTCCATCCTTTAACTTTGAGTCTATTTTTATCTTTTGTGGTTAAATGTGTTTCCTAGAGACAGCAAAAGGTTGGGTTTTGTTTCTTAATCCAGCCTGCAAATCTGTGTCTTTTTATTGAAGAGTTTAGTCCATTTACATTTAGAATTAATAATGATATGTTAGCATCTGTATTTGCCATTGTGTTTGTCTTTCCTCTGGTTTTATTTATTTATTCTTTTAATAACTTTTTTTGGGCCTTCTTTCATTATTACCCCTCCCTCTGTGAGTTCTGGCTTTAGGACTCCTTGAAGTATTTTTTGGAGTGGGGCTTTAGTCGTAATGAAATTCCAGAGTTCCTGTTTGTCTGGGAAGGTCCTTATTCTTTCTTCATAGAGGAAGGAAAGCTTTGCAGGATAGGGTATTCTTGGTTGGCATTTGTTGTCTTGGAGTCTGTTGACTATGTCCCTCCACTCTCTCCTTGCCCGTAGTGTTTCTTCGGAGAAGTCTGATGTCAGTCTGATTGGTTTTCCTTTGAATATTAACTGTTTCTTCCCTCTTGTCAGCTTCATTATTTTTCCTTGTCTTGGATTCTTGGGAGCTTTACTATTATGTGTCTTGTTGTATTTTTCCTTTTGTCATGGAAGTTTGGTGTTCTTCTTGCTTCTTGTATGTTTATTTTCAGCTCCTTCATGTTTGGGAAGTTCTCTTCAATTATTTCCTTGAATATTTTCTCTGTTCCTACATCTCTCTCCTTTCCCTCTGGGATTCCTATAATTCTTATCTTTCCTTTCCTCATGGAGTCAGATAGTTCCTGAAGTCTTTCTTCAGTCTTTTTCCTTTGTACTTCTCTTTCCTCCTCTGTTTTGGTTCTTTTTATTTCTGTGTCTTCAAGAGTACTTATTCGTTGTTCCATTTCATCTCTTCTGCTTTCATTGCTTTTCCCAGAGTTCTTTAGCGCCTCCATTAATTCTTTGATCTCCTGCATTTCTTTTGCTTCCCTCTTTAGGGACTCAAGTTCATTCTTCTGATTGTTGATTATTTTTCCCTTATCATTGTTTTCCTTGATGACTTCTATGAATTTTTTAATCACGGCAATTTTAAATTCTCTTTCTGGAAAGCTCAGAAGATCTTCCAAGTCACTGTTGTTGCCATCTGGTGGGTGGTTTTCTTTTTGTGGTGTGTCTTTCTCCTGAGGAGTTGCTAGGTTGCATGTAGTTTTTCTTCTCCCTGCTGCCGGTCTTCTAATTTGCCGTATGCGTTGGGACACTGCTGCTGGTACTGGCCAGCATCTCTTTGGTGTGCTCTTTGTTGGGTTTCGGAAACTACTGGTCCAAATGAGTCAAATACTGTTATGCCAGAAGTCTAGTGAGGCAGTGGTACTTTGAGTATGCTAATGGTCGCTGTCACAGAATATTTCCTCCTTCTGTGTTTAATTACAAAGGTGTGTCTTGAAGTCCCACAAACTTCCCTAGAGGTGGGGCAGCTGGATTGTACTCTGAGTTCCAAAAAAACTGGATCCCCCTCTGGGCTCCAACTTCCTGCCAGGCGGGACCAGGTTTGTGGGGGCCTTCAACTCACCTCTGACTGTGCAGGGAGCCTTCCCCCTCTGGCTCCATAGGGAGCCTTCTGCCGGTTTCAAGCAGTCTTTATTGAAGAAAGGTCCCTGTTCTAAAATGGCAATGCGGGTACTATAGTATGATTTTTCAATCTACGAATGGTGTACATTTATTTCTGCCTTCCTTTTTCTGATTCAGGCACAACTTTCATGGGAATTTGAAACATTTCTTGCAGTTGTTCTACTTCACAATGAATTTGAAAGTTAGCATGGATTTTTATGAAGTCTATCACATACATCTTTAAGAAACCACCATGAACATAAATAGGTAATATATTGCCTTTACTCCATTAGCAAACAAATCCCTTGATGCTTTTCTTCTCTTTGCCAGTTCTAGTCATGAGAAGGGAAATGTGTAAAATGTTTTCACCTGTGTCATAAAATATCCCAGTTTCTGTGCCATTAGCTTTATAAGCAGGAAAAATAGTGCATATATGTTAAATCATACCTTTTGTTTTAGGAAGTTCTTTTTAAATCCTGTATTGATTATAGCCATATAACTCCAGACTGGCTAATAGATGTGTGTGTGTGTATGTGTGTATAATACTAGTATATATGTATGTATTGAGCTTTTACTATAAACCTGTAATTTTGTATAGGACCTTTCTAAAATGGAATGGACCTTATACAGAATTGTGAGTGTGTGTGTTTATATGTATATCCGGATAACGTCCATTTCATTTTAGGTCCCATATAAAAATATAGGTTTATAGTAAAAGTTTAACACATACATAAGTAATTTATATGTAAAACATAAACATATATTTATAAATATTTATAAATATATATTTATATATAATATATACATAAAATCTAGTTCATTCTTTTAGTTCATATATGTGTATATGTGTATATATATTCATTACTAGTATATATATATACACATATTTATATACACAAAACAAAATGGGGACAAAATAATTTCTACAAAAGAAGTAACATCAAGGTATTTTAGGAAAATTAAAAAAGGAAGAAAATGACTAAGGAAGACCTGTGAGCGTAACATGTGTCAACTATAGTTCTATTCAGGTCACAGAGGGACCTAGGCATGCATTGGTGAAATTATTACTCAAGAATCTGCTCAACTGAGGGTCTTACTTTGAAGTGGCAAGACCCTCCAGAAGATCCTCTGAAAAAAATTAAAAAACAGGGCCTCCCCTGGTGGTGCAGAGGTTGAACGCTGGCTGCGAGGCTGCCCGTAGCCTCTGCGGTGCCGGTTCTTTCCCCCGGCTGCTGGCGAGAGTCCCACAGTAAATAAATAAATAAATAGATAGATAGATAGATAGATAGATAGATAGATAGATAGATAGATAGATAAATAAATAAATAAATAAATAAATAACTCTCCCAGGCCTCACCGTGGATTTTTGAACTCCTGATTCATGTTATACCCAGTGCAGCACACTTTCTGGGAAAGACAAAGAAACCTAAATAAGGTGTCAATTCCCTAAGTACTGTGACTAAAGCCTGAGGACAGTCCCAGATATGGATGGAAAGCCCGAGGGCAGTCCTAGATGTTTCCCACTGTGGCATTGCAGTGCTAGTGATCTGTAGTCATGCTACAATGCCACTGTATTGAGGTGTTGGTTATTACCTACAGGCATAGAAACTAACAGCTAATGGCATCCTCTGATAACATCAGACTCTGCATGGTGGGAAACACTGATCCACCTCAAGAGAGACTCTATGCAACTCATATTAACCAACTATCTACTTTCTATGAGGAAGACACCTCCAAGGGTTAGAAAGTGAATCCAGGGCCTCCCTGGTGGTGCAACGGTTGAGCGCTGGGTTGCAAAGCTGCCCGCAGCCCCTGCAGCACTGGTTCGATCCCTGCCCACCGGGCAAGGGTCCCACATGGCACGCAGACATCTCCTGCCTCCCGCTGCTCCCCTCAGCAGTGTATCTCATCAGTCTGCCTGATGATTGGTATAAAGAAAGCAACAGTAAATTACAAAAGCCTTAAAATCCAAACAAATGAGTTAATGAATATGAAGAACTGAACAAGGTATTGAATAGAACCACAAACAATGAACAAAATGGCAATAACAGACTTCTATTACCAATAATCACACTAAATGTTAATGGACTAAACTCACCAATAAAAATCACAAAATAGCAAAACAGAAACCAACTTTCTGCAGCCCCCAGGCAGCACACATAAACTCTGAAGATAAACATAGGGGCCTTCCTGGGGTTAAATCTCAGTCCTACCATCACAACAGCATGGGTTTAATCCCTGGCCATAGAAATGACCCACATATGGTGCATCAGACCTCTCCTGTCTTGCTTGCTGCTCCCCTCAGCAGTATATTTCAGGAGATCCACCTGCTCTTCTTCCCACTCTGCCTCTGGTGAATCTTCTTACCCTCCTGCCTCTGGCCTACACCCCAGTTCTTCTTTGAAAAATTAATAAAAAAAATAAATTAATTAAACATACATTGAAAGCCAAGTGTAGGAAAACTATTCTTCAAGCAAATGGCCCCCAAAGAAAGGGGCAGCCATACTTATATCTGATAAAATGGACTTCAAGATAAAAAAGTGACAAGAGACATATATGGACACTATATAATGATCAAGGGAAAAATATACCAGTGAGACCTAACACTCATCAATATATACTTACCAAATGAGGGAGCACCAAAATATGTTAGACAATTACTATCATCTCTGATAACATACATTGGAGAAAATACATGTGATAGGAGATTTCAACACCCCACTCTCACCAATGGACATATCAGTCCCTCAAAATATAAATAAGGATACAATCACTCTAAATAAAGATCTAGACCACATGGGCCTAACAGACATCTATAGGACACTGCAACTCCCCCCCAAAAAAACTGAATACACATTCTTCTCAAGTGCACACAGAACATTCTCCAGGATCTACTAAATATTGTGTCACAAGACAAATACCAACATGAAGATTGAAATCATTCCAAATATCTTTTCTGAACATAAAACTAGAAATCAACTGTGAAAAGAAAGCAAGGAGCTCCCCTATTACATAGAAACTGAACAACATGCTACTGAAAGACCACTGAGTTAATGAAGAAATCAAAGAAGAAATTAAAAAATACCAATATCCTGAAATGAATGACAACATGGACACAACTTTCCAGAATATATAGGGCACAGCAAAACAGTATTAAAAGGAAAGTACATAGCTATACAGGCCCGCCTCAAGAAGCAAGAAAGTACCTAAAGAAACAACCTAATTTCCCATCTTGAGAAACCAGAAAAAGAACAGCAAAAAATCCAAGAGCCAATAGAAGAAAGGAAATAATAAAAATTAAAGCAGAAATAAATGAAATAGAAATTTAAAAGTACAGTCTAAAAGATCAATAAAAACAAAATCTGGTTCTTTGAAAAATAAAAGATACAAAATTCTAGCTACAGTCATAAAGAAAAAGAGGGAGAAAATTCAAAGTAGTAGAATCATAAATGAAAAAGGTGAAATTACAACAGACACTGCAGAAATCCAGAGGATAATGAACATTTATAAGCAAACAAGTTAAACAATCTTGCTGAGATGGACAAGTTCTTAGATTTTTCCAATCGCCCAAAACTGAAAAAAAGATGAAACAGAAAACTTAAGCAAACCAATTATAAGTGGCAAACTCGAAACAATAATCAAAACCCTCCCAAAAACAAAAACCTAGGCCTGGATGGCTTCACAAGTGCATTCTACGAAACATCAAAGATGAGCTAATGCCTATCCTACAAAAACACTTTCCAAAAATCAAGAAAGAAGTGACACTACCAAATATATTTTATGAAGCCAACATTACACTAATACCAAAACCAAACAAAGACAACACACAAAAAGGAAACAGACCAATTTCCCTAATGAACAGATGCAGAAATCCTCAACAAAATCTTAGCAAATTGAATCCAACAATGCATCAAAAAGATAAGATACCATAACCAAGTGGGATTTATTATAGGGACACAAGGATGGTTCAATATCCAACAATCAACTTATGTAATTCATCACATTAACAAAAAAAAAAAATATATGATTTCATCAATAGATGTTGAGGCATTTGATAAAGTTCAACATCCATTTATGATGAATGCCCTTGAAAAACTCAGGATAAATGGACACAACAACATAATAAAAGTCATATATGACAACCCCATAGCTAACATCATTCTCAATTGTGAAAAACTGAAAGTCTTCCCATTAAAATCTGAACAAGACAAGGATATCCACGCTCACCACTGCTTTTCAATATAATACTGGAAGTCCTAGTTAGAACAATTAGGCAAGAGAAAGACATAAAAGGACTCCAAATTGGGGAAGAAGTAAAACTATCATTATTTGCAATAATAATACATTATTAATGTATCATTATCATAAATATACATTTATTTATTTTATTTATTTTAGGGTTATCTCTATACATTATCATAAAATAAATCCCCAGAAAGACTAATTAAAACAATAAACCAGTTTCATAAAGTAACAGGTAACAAAATTAATACACACAAAACAGTAGCCTTCCTATATACAAATAATCAGTCTGAAGAGGAAGAAATTAAGTAAACCATACCCTTTACAATTACATCAAAAAACCAAATTAAAACAAATACCTGGGAATACACCTACCAAGGAGGTGAAAGTCCTATACAAGGACAATTACAAAACACTGGTAATGAACTAGAAGAAGACACAAAAAAATGGAAAGCTATTACCCCCTGATGGATTGGAAGAAGTAACATTATCAAAATGGCCACCTAACCAAAAGCAATTTACAGATTCAATGCAATTACAATAAAAATTTCAATGGCATTCTTCAAATAAATGGAACAAATAATGCTGGAATTCGTATGGAATTGCAAAATAAAAATCCCAAATAGCTAAAGCTCTCCTGACTAAAAGGGAAAAGAATGGATGTGTTACTCTCCCAGACTTAAAATTATACTACATAGCCATAACAACAAAAAGAGCATGGTATGGGAACAAAAACAGACATACTGACCAGTCGAATAAAATTGAAGTCCTCAAAATACAAATACACATATATGGTAAACTAATCTATTACAAAGAAGCAAAAAATACACACCAGAACAAGGAGAGCCTCTTCAATGTGCTGGGAAAATTGGACTGTCGTCTGCAAAAGAATGAAACTAGACTATGATCTCACACTACACACAAAAATCTACTCAAAATGTATAAAAGACTTGAATGTAAGACCTGACACCACAAAATATATAGAAGAAAACATAGGCCAAACACTCTGTGACATACACCTCATAAACATCTTTGAGTATACATCTCCAGAAGCAAGGAAAATGAAGAAGATAAACAGCTGGGACTACATCAAACTAAAAAGCTTCTGTACATCAAAAGAGACAGAAACCAAAATGAAGAGACATCCTACTGAATGAAAGAAAATATTTGCCCACCATACAAATGATAAGGGAGTGATACCAAAGATCTACAAAGTACTCACACAACTCACCAAAAACAAAGTAAACAATCCAGTCAGCAAATGGACAGAGGATCTAAAAAGATGTTTCTCCAAAGAAGAAAGGCAAATGGCTAACAGGCATATAAAAAAAAAAAAGTTCAGCATCACTTATAATCAGGGAAATGCAAATCAAAACCACACTGAGATACCACCTTACACTTGTGAGATGGCCCATTTAAAAAAAAAAAAAATGGAAACAGTAAATGCTGGAGAGGATGTGGAGAAAATGATACCCTCTTACACTGCTTGTGGAAACATAAACCGGTCCAGTCACTATAGAAAGCTGTGTGGAGTTTTCTCAAAAGACTGAAAATGGACCCACCATATGAACCAGTGATTCCATTATTAGGAATCTTCCCAAATGCAAAAACACTAATTCAAAAGTAAAAGTGCACCTATGTTTATTGCAGCACTATTTACAATAGCTAAGGTATAGAAACAATGGAAACAAACTAAATGTTCCCAAACAGACAAATGGCTCAAGATGTGGTATATAGTCAGTGGCATACTACTGATCAAAAAAGATAAACTCATGCCATTTGCAGCAACATGGATGGAGCTGGAATGGCTTATGCCAGCCAAAATAAGTCAGAAGGAAGAAGATAAATATTGGATAGTTTCACTTGTATGTGGAATATAGTGAAACTGAACAAAAGATCAAGAAAAAGATAAAAGTACAAGCCAGCCATAGATCTGAGGTGTATAACAAGGGAGAGAGAGCAGGAGGGGTCGAAACAGGGCATGGAAGAGCATAAGGGACTATGGTAAAAGATCATGGGTGCTATGGTGGTGGGAGAAATATGAGGACTACACCTGAGGAGAAAATCCAAATACTGTACAAAAATGAACAACAATGTAAGAAAATAAATAAGAAAAGAAAAGTAGGTGTATTGACACATACTGCAACCTAGTGACAGTGGAATTGGAGAAAACTTTGCTCCTGTCAGTCAGAGAGCTGATGGAGTCCTGAGACTGTGTTTCCTTCCAGGAGATCACTTATGCCAGACTGTCTCTCCATCTTTCCCATATTCTCCACTACATTGACTATTTTGGTAAGAGAGTCTTTCTTTAGATTGGTCCATACATTGACTTATTACACTAGAATCCAACTGCTAATCACATTGGCTTTAGAAATATTCCCTTCCTCCATTTAAGAGTTGATAGGATTATTTCCAGCTTCTTGGCAAGGCAGGGAATAAGGGAACATCTCACTAACACCTTATAAAATTACAATGTAGTTAAGTAACCAAGGCATTTGCAAACATCATTCATATTTCCATTATCTGTAGAGAACATGATTCTCCTCACATGCCTTATCTTATGAATTCTTACAGAAACTTTATAGACAGTAGAAACTGACATTTATTTTTCACCTCCTATGTATCACTCTCTTCAGCTACTTTATATTTTTCATCTCATCTAATTCCTGTCCAATCCTACAGTGTTAATACAATTTTTTCTAGTTTATATTAGAGAAAGTTGAAGCACTGGGGTTACCACAGTTTAGGTAATATCAAACAGATGGTGCAAGTTAAAATTAGGTAAGACACTCAGAGCTCCCAACTCTAAATTCAGAGATTTGCAGTTACTCTCATGATAGCTGTCTTGACAAACCCAGACAATACATGTGCAGGTCAGTGAGTGCAAGTGTCTAGCAGGAAAGAGCACAGGTTATCAGAATTGGGGGTTTTATGGCAATGAAAAAGGGGGTAAAACTATAAAACACGATGATAAGACTGATGATAAGAATTAGAAATGTGGTTGCTGGTATTGTAATGATCCTATTGCATCTCTTTTCTAAACAAGGAGTGGAAAGGAAAATGTTTATTTTAGATATACTGGTTTTACCTGTTGGCTCCATGTAGCTAGTGACTTTGTCTTTGTTGCTATTCTTTTCCCTCAAACCCAAAGCTTAACTTCATTTAAGTTAAGCAAAAATAAAATTCATTTAGTATAAATTGTCCCTTCTGTGTTTCCTTGAGCCCAATTTAATATTGTCACTGGCCTGCAGTCCCATGTTACTGAGGTCAGAAATGCAACCCTTCTTTTCTCTTCCAGTAAACCCAGAACACTTCAGAAAAAATGGTCATTTTCATCAGTGCGCAGGGCAATGCACAGTCTTTCTCTGAGAGCTGCAGGCACTGTCAGGTGGGTCCTTTCTCCATATGCTACTTGGCAGGTGTTGCCTGGTCTACCCAAAGTCTAATGAGAATCAGGAGATCCTGGGAAGCTTTTCAGCTCTATCCAGCGTTTGCAAGGACTGCTGATAGGATGCAAGAGTGACCCTGTGGACAGTTAAAGAGATGAAAGGAAGGCTTTCGGATTAAATAAGATTTAGGAAATAAAAGGATTAGCAGGACACAAAAGCTAGATTTACTGGTTTATTTAGCCAGTGCAGTGTGGCATGCTGGGATGTAGAACATCCAGAAAGAGATAAAAGAGACTAACTCAGGAGGTCGCAGGGCAGCAAAGATGAGCAGAGCCTCCCAAAAGCCTGCTAAATCTTCTGATAATTGAAAATGGGGCAGAAAGGGATACTTCCCCATTACTAATTCTGACTCCTCCACCAAGTAATAAGAAGAGATACAATGACGAGCCATTTCATGGACAGGGGGTTAGGACTCAAATAAGCTTAGGAAGCAGAAAACTTATTTTATGGTTAAGTCTCATTCGTAGATTATTTATGTGACTTCATGACACATAGTGTTTTTAATTTGTGCGATGAAAAAAGTTTAAAATTAGGGGTGGGGGATTTACTATCATTTCTGGGGAGGAAAAATCCCAAATATTGCTGTCTTTGCTCAGTAATTCTCTTTTCCCAAATTGCTGGGCCAGAAGTACAAAAACCAGAAGGTACAAAAACATGTCAGGTCAAAGATAGGGTCAAGATAGAGTGTCCTTGACAGATGGCCTTCTGACATGGGCAAGCATCCCCGGTCTTGGGCAGAAAAGTGTGCTTTAGAGACAAGCTACTTCCCCGTGAGAGAAAGGAATTTTTCAGCAGTTCCTTCTTTCACTATACCAAAATCTTCATCACCATTCGTCTGCAAGATAGAGAAACCTAGAACTAACCTAATTGCTCATCGACATGATTGCCATTCAAACATCTGAACATAACCTGTATGACTCCTTTCAATATTTCCTTTCTCTGTTTGAACTCATCTCCCTAGGTAATTCGGTGATTTGATGCGGTTCCTGTGCTGGAACACTGAAAAGGAGGAGGGCGTTATTTTGATCCTCTTTCCACGCTGCCCTTGGTGCTGTGCCTAGAATCACTAATAAGATTTATCTCCCTAATCAGCTGTTTTCTAATCCCCAAAATAGTTTGATGACATATCCCAAAAGGCTATCCTCATCAAAATCTTCTTTGTATGAAACTACAAAATCTGATACAAACCTACTTTAAGGTATAATTAATATATTTGAATTCATCAGACATTTAGTGAGCCCCTGCTAACTATCGGGGACCTATTTAATGTTAGGGATGTGATGGAGATATGGTCATGGCCCAGGAAGAGCTCACAGCTTAGGAGAGAAAATGAACAAGTAATCACAATTAATGTGCTATAAGAGCCATATATTGAGGGCCTCCCTGGTGGTGCAAGAGGTTAAGCACAGCACTGTGAAGCTATCCACTGTGAAGCTATCCACTACAGCATGAGTTCGATCTCTTGCCAGGGAGCTACCCCCATGGCACAGCAGACCTCTCCTGTCTCGCCTGCTGCGCCCCTCAGCAGTGTGTTTCCATGAGTCTGCCTGACCTGTTCCCCACTCTGTCTCTGGTGAATCCTCTCACCCCCCTGCATCTCTGGCAGTTCTTGTATGCATAAATAAATAAATCTTTTAAAAAAGAGCCATATATTGAACTCATTACTCATTTCTTTATGATCATATTATATATGTATACACACACACACACACACACACATATATATACACACACACACACATATGCTTCCAAAACAAGTTAGACTAAGTCAAATTAAACCAAGCCAAAGGAGACTTTGGTCTTTAATTGGTGAAGTGATTTTCAAAAGCTTTATTGAAGGCATCTTACCTTGCCACGGGAAAGCTCAGCTGCAGGAGGGACAGCTCTGAGAGTGTAGAGTCCCATCCACTGCTACTTTCATCCTTCTCTCTTGTCCCACTTTGCTCCTCCTAACCCTTCCCATTGTCAGAAAAGCAGCCTAACACATTTTTCACAGATGAGGAAACTTAACCAAAAGGCAGA
Organism: Talpa europaea; assembly: GCF_964194135.1. Lineage (NCBI taxonomy): Eukaryota > Metazoa > Chordata > Mammalia > Eulipotyphla > Talpidae > Talpa > Talpa europaea. The sequence goes on from NC_140080.1 coordinate 50,267,151, forward strand.
AGTCAAGGGAAGAGAAAGTCCAATCAGTGACTGAGATAGGGTCAGAAACAGAAACTTCTCTTTAAAGAACCATGTTCAGATACAAGCCAATCACAAATGACCTGAAAGGAATTTGCCTAGTGGAAAAGCAATAATGAGTGACTAGTGCAGGTAACAGGTAGCTAACTCTGTGTCTTTTGTAATTGGGTTATGTATCTAAATTTGGGAGTAAATCTAGAAAACTTTGATGAGTACTTCTGTACAGTAAAATTAAGCAATAAGAAGAGCACGCTGTAAGTCATAGTATGATGACAAATAATGGTAACTTAATTTTTTTTGTCAATCCTTCATGTCACCTCTTCTGCAAAACCTTCACCCTGAGAGAACACTCCACACCTGGTCTACATCAATACATGTGTCTTAGCTTACGTCATTAGCCCCCAGGCACTGTTTGCTGGGAATGCTTACCTCTTCCCAGGGGGAAGTGCTTCAATATAGGGGAATGCACACTTGTATCTGCGTGGAGAGCCAGGGTCACACTCTTAAGAACTTAAGAATATTAATAGTGAATACATGGTTTTCTTCTTCACTGTTTCAATTGGATTTGTTTTGCTATATCACAGGTCTGAAGATATGCTATGATAAGATATCACAGATATGAAGAGTTTCATTTCCCTCTATTCGAGTGATCTATTCAAATGTTCAACATTCTCATGATTCTCTTTCCTCTCAAATCCCACAGGTTCCAAATCCCTTGCTGTAGGGTAAGGTAAAAAAATCAGGCTTTTCTGACCTCCCTCCATCAGGATAGATGAGGGAACCCTGTGATCCTGGATGCATACCTGATGGCAGGCACCTGAAGTGGGTGCACCTGTGCTAAGACTGTGCTTTCTTTAAGGGCGGCGTCACGGGGACGCCAGTAGAAGCCGAAAGAGAAGAAACCCGAAGCAGAAGCAGAGAATGCCAGAGAGCCCAGATAGAGTGAAGATTTGCTGGGGGCTGGGAGGACTGCCAGCCTCCCAGCCCCCCAGCATGCCTGCCTGCCACATACCCGCTGAACCCCAATAAAAGACCTGCAAAAAACCACTGAGGACTCTGACTCCTCCTTTACCCGGTCTGCTGGATCAGAAAACCTGCCCGGTGTTCATTCCTGACCCCTTCCACTTGCCCAAGAGCAAGCTGCAGGATCATTGCCCAAACTTCTGTTCTCTCCTTCATGCTAAAGCAGCGCTGGAAATTCCTCTCTTTCTTTCAGGGCCCAAATTTTGACTCCCACAGGGCTAACCCTGGCTTCTGTTTTTCCTTCCTGACTCCCAATACCTTTTATCCCTGCTTATGCCCTACAGTAATGACCAGCAATATGTCAACACTGAGCTGATATCCACATGGTTGTCCAAAGGTAGAGACATTTATCCATTGGCCCCATAATTGCACTGATGGGGAATTTGCAATAAATGAACTTTTTAAACCTTACTAGAGAGCCCATTATTACCTAATTCTTAAAGTTTACTTAAATTTAGTGAAATTATTAAAATTTTTATTTAAGAAGAGAACTAAGTAAAAATTTTATTATTGTTATTTATATAATTGTTTTTTTAAATTTTTGATTACTCACTGTGACATTTTGTGTCAATTTTGACTTTTTAAAATATGGCATTAAAATATGATTTATCTTCGTAAGACCTGAAACCATAAAATATAAAAAAAATAGGTAAAACACCACAAGACATACATCACAATAACATCTTTAAAGACTCATCACCCAAAGCAAAGAAAGTCAAGGAAAACATAAACAGCTGGGATTACATCAAACTGAAACACTTCTGCACAGCAAAAGAGACATTAATCAAAACAGAGACACCCCACTGATTGGGAAAAATCTTTGCACTCCAGTCAACTGATAAAGGACTGATCACAAAGATATACAAAGAACTCACATGACTCAACAAAAACAAAATAAATAATTTAGTCAAGAAATGGGCGGAAGAACTTAAAAGACATTTCTCCAAAGAGGAAATGCAAAAAGCCAACAGGCATATGAAAAAATGCTCAACATCCCTGATAACCAGGGAAACGCAAATCAAAACCACATTGATTACCACCGTACACCAGTACGAATGGCACATATCAAAAAAACAAGCAACAACAAATGTTGGCAAGGATGTGGTGAAAAAGGAACACTCCTACATTGCTGGTGGGAATGCAAACTGGTCCAACCACTATGAAAAGCTCTGAGGAGATTACTCAACCTCCTAAAAATTGAGCTACCATATGACCCAGCAATTCCACTCCTAGGGATCTACCCAAAGGACACAAAAACATTGATTCAAAAGAACACTTGTACCCATATGTTTATTGCAGCATTATTTACAATAGGTAAAACCTGGAAACAACCAAATGCTGAAAAATAGATGACTGGATCAAGAAGACATGGCACATATGCACAATGGAATATTATTCAGCAATCAAAAAAGATAAACTTATGCCATTCACAGCAACGTGGATGGAGCTAGAAGAAATTATGCTCAGTGAAATAAGCCAGAGGAAAAAGAAAAATATCAGACAGTTTTACTTATAGCAGGAATATAGGGAACCCAATAAGACATCAGTGTGAAAAATAATAACAGTACAAAGCACAACAAAGCAAAAACAGACAATTATAAATCAGAGACATACTGCAGAGGAGGAAGAGGGAGAGGGCACAGAGGGAGGGAGGGAGGAGCACAGAGGACTGAGGTGATGTTGCACTGGTGCATTGGTGAAAAAAACTCTATGGGGACTACACCTGAGGGGGTGGGGGGAAGCAAATATTGTTTAAAAATGAACAATGATTTTAAAAAATTTAAAAAATAATATTAAAAAAGAAGAAAAAGAAAAAAAAATATGATTTATCTTGATTACGTTTTTTTTTTCTTTTTGCTCCCCCATTAAATTTTATGCCAGCAGCACAGCAAAAGAGACAATAACAAAAACTAAGAGAAACCCCAAAGACTGGGAGAACATTTTTGTACATAGCATTAATGATAAAGGACTGATCACAAAAATCTACAAAGAGCTGATGAGACTCAACAAAAACAAAGAAAATAGTCCAGTCAAAAAATGGGCAGAAGAGCTAAAAAGAAACTTCTCTGAAGAGGAAATGCAAATGGCCAACAGGCATATGAAAAAATGTTCAACATCACTTGTAATCAGGGAAATGCAAATCAAAACTACCATGAGATACCATCTTAGACCAGTGAGAATGGCACATATTAAAAAAACTAGCAACAACAAATGTTGGCGAGGATGTGGAGAAAAAGGAACTCTCCTGCACTGCTGGTGGGAGTGCAAACTGGTCCAACCACTATGGAGAGCTGTGTGGAAATTTCTTGACCTAGTAAACATAGAGCTTCCCTATGATCCAGTAATTCCACTCCTAGGTATTTACCCGAATGACACAGAAACAGTAATTCCAAAGGGCACCTGCACCCCTATGTTTATAGCAGCACTATTTACAATAGTTAAGCTTTGGCAGCAACCCAAATGCCCAAAAATAGATGACTGGATCAAGAAGATGTGGTACATATACACCATGGAATATTACTCAGCAATCAAAAATGATAAACACATGCAGTTTGCAGCAACATGGATGGAGCTAGAAGGGATCATGCTCAGCGAAATAAGTCAGAAAGAAAAAGAAAAATACCAGAAAGTTTCACGCACAGCAGGAATTTAGAAAACCTAAATAAGAGACCAGGAAAAAGACTAATCAATGCAAAGTAATAATCAAAATCAACAAGCAACTATAATCCAGAGACACACTATGTGGGGGGGATAAGGAAGGGGTGGGGAGAGGAAGAAATAGAGTCAAAATAAGGGGGGTTGCAATTGTATGGGGAATATAACCAAAATGAAAATGCATGCATTGTACAAACATGAAAAATGATGTAAGAATTATATAAAATAAAATATTAAAAAAAAAGAACCATTAGGAGAAGAATAAAAAAAAAAAATTTATGCCAGCAGCAGTGCTTCATTTTCCTTGCCCAGGTCACTGCTTTGAACCTGAGGACAATCAGGATACTTAGATTTGGTCTCCAGGGGCAGCAGGAGAACCCAGGAGAGTCAGAACTGAGGTGGCCCATGGCTCCACTGCTGTGCAGAATGACTTGCACAGTTTTGATTCTGTCATTGTTATCAGGGGTGCTTCCCTGTGGTCCCTGCTGTGGTGTTAGATTTAACTTAGGAAGTCCTTAGGATCCTCCAATGTAGATACTTACTGTAGGAATCTCTCCTTAATTCAGAAGATCATTCTCTGGCCATGTTCCTCCCACTGATAACTAGCCTCTAGCATCCTTGCCTCGATTGGAAATACCATATTTCTCCTATTAGTCTCTTCTTTTCCTGAGTTAGAAGACTCAGCCCAAGGAAGAGTTTAGTTTCTCCATCAATACTACCTCTTCTTCTTTGAAACATCCTCTAAGAGTTCCTCCAGTGAGAGTAATACTTTTTTTGGATCTATTCTTTCGTAAAATTTTCTTCATTACCATATAATCTGGATTGGAAGGAAAGGCAATTAAATAAATGTTTGGTCTTCATCTTGAACTTGAGTCCTTTGGGATTTTTGTTTGTTTGTTTTGTCATGAGTTACCACTGTCAGTCTGTATCTTGTGCATTTTGATCTTTGGCAATTTCTTCATGAAGTTCATGTTTTCTTGAAATTTTTAAGGACACAATCAGTTGATTTGTAAAACTTCCTAAATTTCTCACAGTGAAATATTTATCCTGAGTATGTTTTTCCTTTGCTCTTGAGTATAATGAGCTGTTCCTGTGTAGATATAAAAATTTCATTGGTCTTATTTTTTTCCCATCTTGATTAAGGAGAGATCTATCCAGATACTCACCAGATAGGACAGGTGAAAACTTCTAATGTTGATGAATAATCCTAGTTTCCAGTGCTATTAAGATTTGCTTTCCTTTGTATAATTTTATGAGTAATTTGTTAGGAAGTTGGGAGAGTAAATGAGGTGACTGACTCATTACCAGCTTAAACATAAACATGGAATGGCCAAGGGAATGAATAGACCCTGGAATGTTTGAAATAAATCTTCTGTGAAAGACATACTCTTAAGAAGTGACTTGGAGGCTTAATATTTTATCCTACTCTATTTCTGGGCCTCTGTACAACAATTGGTTTTACCCTTTGGCATATGTTATAGCTTAACATGCCAGTTTTCTTCACTAAATGATAAAATATTTTTGATAATCAATTGTCTCCTCAAATTTGCATGATTTCCATTAAATCTGAATTCCAGCACTGTCTGTAGTGGTGGAGAAAGTATTTTAACAGCCTGAACCCTGCTTGGTTTTCTATATAAGGGCAATGGGGAAAAAAATCTCATCTCTGATCCACCATATAGAAAATGCAGGTGATAAATGAAAAATATCAGATGGTTTCACTTATAGCAGAAATATAGGGGGACCCAATAAGACATCAGTGTGAAAAAATAAGAGTAAATTCAGATGATCTTTTGTATTCAGTAATTTTTCATAAAATCATAGACCTCTAATCCCCCAATTTATGGCTCAATAGATAATAGAAGATAATTGCCACAAAATAGAAGATAATTGCCCAAATCACACAACTAGTTTGCAGCAGATGACAGGTTTTGTGGGGTCAATACTATTTTATTTATTTTATTTTATTTTAAGATTTATTTATTTGTTTATGCAAGCACTGGGTACAGTCAGAAGCACAGGAGGGTGAGAGAATTCACCAGAGCAGGGAGCAGAACAGGCAGACAGACGAAGTACACTGCTGAGGGGAGCAGCGGGAGGCAGGAGAGGTCTGCGTGCCATGTGGGACTCTCGCCCGGCAGCCAGGGATCGAACCGGCGCTGCAGAGGCTGCGGGCAGCTTCACAACCCAGCGCTCAACTGCTACGCCATGGGGGAGGCCCTCAATACTATTTTAATTGAAGTTCATGGCTGTCTATTTGCACCAGAAAACATGCCAAAAACATCAGTACTTAGATGATCTACAAGTTAATGGATGATTTGGGCATAAAAATTAGGTGAAATTTGGTAAGCAGAAATTTTCATAAAATTAGTATTTAATGACAAATTAAAGGACTTTTAAAATTGTGAGCAATAAACATTTTCAGTAGATTTTAGTAAAAACACAATACAAAGAAAGTTGATTAAAGTAACAATTATTTTATGCTTTCAATTTTTCTGAAAGAAGACCAGATTTTTAAGGCTTAAATTCTTAGTTCAGTCATGAATTAATATGTGTTTGGACTAAATACCTCTCAGGTTTCAGCTTGATCTGTAATATAGGGTACTGAATTGTATCAGTAGTTTTCTATTGTCATGTTACTCCACTCTATGTAACTTTACTGTTGACCATTGGTCTGGGCTTTCTTGGTCTCCTCTGCCAAATTTGTATATTGAAACCCTAATAGTCAGAATCTCAGAGTGTGACCATATTTGGAAATAAGGTCTTTAAGAAGGTAATTCATGTAAAGTGAATTCATATGGGTGGGCCTTAGCCTATATGACTGGTGTCCTTCTGAGACAAGGACATTAGGACACAAAAAATACACAGTAGAAAGACTATGTGAAAATACTAGGAGAAGGCAGTCATCTGCAAGTCAGAGAAAGGGACCTCAGAAGAAACTAACCCTACCAACACCTTGATATTGAACTTTCAGTCTCTAAAACTAATAAATTTGATTTGTTATTTAAGTCACTCAGTTTGTGGAACTTTGCTATGGCAGCCCTGAGAAACTAAAAGAGCCATAAACTAAAAGGACTACCATATATTGTACACTATGATTAATTGTACATCTTAAATGCATTATTTTATGTAGTGATTTCAACATATTTATGAAAAAGTTGCCATTATAACCCTCTTTTCACAGATGAGAAGATAGAGGCTTATCTACCAGAATTCAAAATCAAGGCCTCTCACCACTATCTACCAAAATTCTATAATGATTAAAAAATACCAAAATATAAAAATGATTTGTCTTTTAGATGATAAGCTAACTGGTATCTTAAGCATAGCCTTTAAATTCTATTGTTTCATATATAATATGAGAGTAGAATGAATTTGAAGCTGTTAGTCATGTTTCAAATATCTGTTTTTAAATATTTAATCTGTTCTTGCATGTATTTATTATAAAAACATCTGTATTAAAATACATATTGAACTTTTTTAGGGTCATCTGGTAAATATGATTGTTGGCTAAACTAGGGTAAGAGTTAAAGAAATTGACAAGAGCAAACTACCACATACACATTATATATGTCACACCAATAATTTTTAGTGCCTCTATTATTCTGCAAGTACTTTCATGCTTAAATGAAGTTCTTGGAAAATCTGTGCAAATTGCTTAATTTTAAAAGGTCAATGCACGACGTTACAAATGTAACTTCTCTTTGAAAAAAGAGAATGAGAATGCATTATTGTTTAATGTCAAGTTAAGTTGCTTAACTTTGGAAGAATTTTCAAAAGATATTAAATTATAGCCTTTAATTAAGAATTCTTAAAAATAAAAGTTTGGCTAAATATTCTTTAAAAATGCATTGCAGGGCCTCCCCTGGTGGCACAGCGGTTGAGTGCTGGGTTGCCAAGCTGCCCAAAGCCTCTGCAGCGCCGGTTCAATCCTCTGCCACCGGCGAGGGTCCCACATGGCACGTAGACCTCTCCTGCCTCCGGCTGCTCCCCTCAGCACTGTGCTTTGGTCCTTCTGCCTGTTCTGCTCTCTGCTCTGGCTCTGGTGAATTCTCTCACCCTCCCGTGCTTCTGACTGTACCCAGTGCTTGTATAAATAAATAAATCTTTTTTTTTTAAAGATTTATTTATTTATTTATACAAGCACTGGGTACAGTCAGAAGCGCAGAAGGGTGAGAGAATTCACCAGAGCCAGAGCGGGGAGCAGAGCAGGCAGAAGGACCGAAGTACACTGCTGAGGGGAGCAGCGGGCGGCAGGAGAGGTCTGCGCTCCATGTGGGACCCTCCTCCGGCGGCCGGGGAGCAGCCAGGGATCGAACCGGCGCTGCAGAGGCTGCGGCAGCTTTGCAACCCAGCGCTCAACCGCTGCTTCACCAGGGAGGCCCCATAAATAAATAAATCTTAAAAAAAAAAATCTTAAAAAAATAAAAATGAATTGCAAAGCTACATAGATGTATCTTTTATTACTTACAAGTGAACTGCGACTTCAAAGCACTATGACTTTTCTTTAATCTTTTTAATAAAATTGACACATTTAAGAAGATGGATGTTGAGGGGCGGAGCAACATGGCGGCGAGGAGACGCTGCGAGTAAGATCTCCCATTACAAAAAGTTAATAGGGAGGAAAAGCGGCAGGTCCCAGTGAGAACTGGGACACGGAAGATAAACGGATGACTCCAGCAAACTGCCCGAAGAAGAAAGTTGCCATAAAAGAGGACGAGAAGGGAGGGAAGCGCAGAACCCTGCTCCCCTCCCCCGCCCACAGAGGCGGCACTCTCCGACCGGCAGAGACAAGGGAAACAACAAACCAAAACGCCCAACAAGAAAAACGGATGCAGCAAGCGGGACTGTGAGTGGAAAGGAACTATTTCAGCCACCACACCCCGTGAACGGGAGCTGAGGCGAACCCTGCAGGATCCACCACGGAGGTGAGCTCCACGCGCCATTAAAGAGAGCCCCGCCCCCCGGGAGGAGACCAGCACCAGCACACAGCCCTGGCCGCCCGGTAAGCTTGCGCAAAAGCGGCGCTCGGATTGCAGCTGCCCAGGCCCCTGCGCCTGCGACCTAGGCTTGCGGGGAGACGGCGGAGGCCCTCCCTGAGTGAACAGGAACAAGGCGCCCAGGCAGGGGAGCGGGATTCAAAAGGCACCATTCCCGCGCCACTGATCTGGGCTACAGCCCGCATCCTGGAACTGAGGGCTTTGGAACTGAGACCCGGGCAGAGGCCCTCCCTGAGTGAGCAGGAACAAGGCGCCCAGGCAGGGGAGCGGGATTCAAAAGGCGCCATTCCCGCGCCACTGATCTGGGCTACAGCCCGCGTCCTGGAACTGAGGGCTTTGGAACTGAGACCCGGGGCACGAAATTAGGGGCGTGGGTTCCCCACGACGGTGGGGCACAAGGCAGACACAGCACCCCAAAGCCGTTGAGGTGTACCCTACCATCCCCGCTCTGCTCCCTGTCCCACGGGGTGGAAAATCAGCTCCCCAAGGGCTCTAGGAGAGATCTCTGGTGCCACCTAGCGACTTGACCCCAGCGCAGGCTACTGAAGGAGCTAGTGGCCAGCTGGGGAGTTAGCCCACACCGGGCCCCTTCTGAACAAGTAGTCTGAGCCCACAGGGAGAGCAAGCACCCACAGCCGGGGCAGACCAGGCGCGCAGAAGAGTGTGCCTGAGACCAGAAGCGCAGGGAGTGTGTCCCACATCACCATTTTAGAACAGGGACATTTCTTCAGTAAAGACTACCTGCAGAAGGCTTCCTCAGGAGCCAGAGGTGAGCGGGGGAAGTTCGCCCACGCCAGACCCCCTCTGGCCTGCAGTCCAAGCCCAGAGGGGAGCAGGAACCCACCGCCGGGGCAGACCAGGCGCACAGGGGAGTGTGTCCCCACATCGGCATTTTAGAACAGGGACCTTTCTCCAGTAAAGGCTGCTTGAAACTGACAGATGACTCCTGGAAGAACCAGAGGGGAACAGAGAAGCCCACCCAAGATGCCGGCCAGTCCCAACAACACAGTGTCCCAACGCATACGGCAAATTAGAAAACAGACAGTAGGGAGGAGAAGAACCACACGCAACCTAGCAACTCTCCAGAGAAAAAGCACACCACAAAAAGAAAGCCAGCCCCCAGATTGCAACGACAATAACTTGGAAGAATTTCTGAGCCTTCCAGAAAGAGAATTTAAAATTGCCGTGATTAAAAAACTGACAGAAGTCATAAAGGAAAACAATGATAAGGGAAAAATAATCAACGATCAGAAGAATGCAATTGAGTCCCTAGAGAGGGAAAACAATGGTCAGAAGAAAGAAATTGAGTCCCTAAAGAGGGAAGTAAAAGAAATGCAGGAGATCAAAGAATTAATGGAAGAACTAAAGAATTCTGGGAAAAGCAATGAAAGCAGAATAGATGAAATGGAAGAACGAATAAGTAATCTTGAAGACACAGAAATAAAAAGAACCAAAACAGAAAAGGAAAGAGAAGTACGAAGGAAAAAGAACGAAGAAAGACTTCGGGAACTATCTGACTCCATGAGGAAAGGAAATATAAGAGTTATAGGAATACCAGAAGGAGAGGAGAGAGATGTAGGAACAGAGAAAATATTCAAAGAGATAATTGAAGAGAACTTCCCAAATGTGAAGAAGGAGCTGAAAATTGATATACAAGAAGCAAGAAGAACACCAAACTTCCACGACGAAAGGAAAAATACAGCAAGACACATAATAGTAAAGCTCCCAAGAATCCAGGACAAGGAAAAAATAATGAAGCTGGCAAGAGGGAAGAAACAGATAACATTCAAAGGAAAACCAATCAGGCTGACATCAGACTTCTCCGAAGAAACACTACGGGCAAGGAGAGAGTGGAGGGACATAGTCAACAGACTCCAAGAAAGCAGATGCCAACCAAGAATACTCTATCCCGCAAAGCTCTCCTTCCTCTTTGAAGAAAGAATATGGACCTTCCCAGACAAACAGAAACTCCGGAATTTCATTGCAACTAAACCCCCACTCCAAAAAATACTACAAGGAGTCCTAAAGCCAGAACCTCAGAGCGACGAATAACAATGAAAGAAGGCCAAAAAAAAAAAAAAAGTTATTAAAAGAATAAATAAATAAAATCAAAGGAAAGACAAACACAATGGCAAATACAGATGTTAACATATCAATATTAACTCTAAATGTAAATGGACTAAACTCTTCAATAAAAAGACACAGAGTTGTAGCCTGGATTAAGAAACAAAACCCAACCTTTTGCTGTCTCCAGGAAACACATTTAGCTACAAAAGATAAAAATAGGCTCAAAGTTAAAGGATGGAAAACAATCCTACAAGCAAATGGACCAAAAAAGAAAGCAGGAACAGCTATACTTATATCAGATAAAACAGATTTCAAACTCAAAAAGATAAAAAGAGACCCCAATGGTCACTACATTATGATCAAGGGGACAATACTTCAAGAAGAAATAACACTCATTAACATATACTCACCAAACGAAGGAGCACCAAAATATATCAGACAACTGTTGTCCTCTCTGAAAACAGACATCAGAGAAAACACATACGTAGTGGGAGACTTCAACACACCACTATCAACAATGGATAGATCAACAAGACAAAAAATAAGTAAAGAAACCAAAGCTCTAAATAAAGACCTAGAGCAATTGGGCTTAACAGACATCTATAGAACACTAAACCCCAAAAAAACGGAGTACACATTTTTCTCAAGCGCACACGGATCATTCTCCAGGATCGATCACATACTGGGGCACAAGACAAACATCAACAGATACACCAAGATTGAAATCATATCAACCATCTTTTCTGACCATGAAGGCATCAAACTAGAAATAAACCATAAAAAGAAGGCAAGGAACTTTCCTACCTCATGGAGATTAAAAACCACACTACTGGAAGACCATTGGACTAATGAGGAGATCAAAGAAGAAATTAAAAAATTTTTTGAATTGAACGACAAGGAGGACACCAATATCCTAAATGTATGGGATGCAGCAAAAGCAGTAATAAGAGGAAAATATATAGCAATAGAAGCTCACATCAAGAAACAAGAAAGAACGCAAAGAAACAACCTAATCTCGAAGCTCAAAGATCTAGAAAAAGAACAACAAAAAAACCCCAAAACCAGTAGAAGAAAAGAAATAATAAAAACCAAAGCAGAAATAAATGAAATTGAAACTAAAAAAACAATCCAAAAGATCAATGAAACCAAGAGCTGGTTCTTTGAAAAAATCAATAAAATAGACAAACCCCTAGCCAGGCTCACAAAGGAAAAAAGGGAGAAAGCACAAATAAACAGGATCATCAATGAAAGAGGAGAAATCACAACGGACACAGCAGAAATCAAAAGAATAATCAGTAACTACTATGAACAGTTATATGGAAACAAGTTTAACAATCTAGAGGAGATGGACAAATTCCTACAACTCTACAATCACCCAAAGCTAGATAAAGAAGAAATAGAACACCTAAACAGACCAATTACAATTAGCGAAATTGAAATGGTAATCAAAAACCTCCCCAAAAACAAAAGCCCAGGACCTGATGGATTTACAAATGAATTCTACCAAACATTCAGAGACGAATTAGTGCCTATCCTTCACAAACTCTTCCAAAAAATTGAGAAGGAAGGGACAATACCAAACACGTTCTATGAAGCCAACATTACAGTAATACCAAAACCGAACAAGGACAACACAAAAAAGGAAAACTACAGGCCAATCTCCCTAATGAACACTGATGCAAAAATCCTCAATAAAATTTTAGCTATCAGAATCCAACAATGTATCCATAAGATAATTCACCACGACCAAGTTGGATTCATTCCAGGGGCACAAGGATGGTTTAACATCCGAAAATCAATCAACGTTATCCAACACATCAACAAAAAGAAATATAAAAACCATATGATAATATCAATAGATGCTGAGAAAGCTTTCGACAAAGTGCAACACCCATTCATGATAAAAGCCCTTGAAATTCTTGGGATACAAGGAACATACCTCAACATCATAAAGGCCATCTATGACAAGCCAACAGCCAGTATCATTCTCAATGGTGAAAAGCTGAAAGCAATTCCATTAAGATCTGGAACAAGACAAGGATGTCCACTCTCACCATTGCTTTTCAATATAATACTGGAAGTCCTAGCCAGGGCAATAAGACAAGAGAAAGACATCCAAGGAATCCAAATAGGAAAAGAAGAAGTCAAACTATCACTATTTGCAGACGATATGATATTATACATAGAGAACCCCAAAAACTCCACAGAAAAGCTAATTCAACTCATCAATCAGTTCAGTAAAGTGGCAGGATACAAAATCAACATGCAAAAGTCAGTAGCCTTCCTATACACAAACAATAAATCTGAAGAAGAAGAAATCAAAAAGACCATCCCTTTTGTTATTGAAACAAAAAAAATCAAATATTTGGGAAAAAATCTAACAAAAGAGGTAAAGGACCTATACAAAGAAAACTATAAAACACTGTTAAAAGAAATAGAAGAAGACACAAAGAAATGGAGAGACATCCCCTGCTCATGGATTGGAAGAATAAACATTATTAAAATGGCCATCCTTCCAAAAGCAATATACAGATTCAATGCTATTCCAATCAAAATTTCAATGTCATTCTTCAAAGAAATAGAACAATTATTGATGAAATTCATATGGAATCACAAAAAACCCCGAATAGCCAAAGCTCTCCTGAAAAAAAAAGAAGGGAATGGAGGCATCAGACTCCCAGACTTCAAACTATACTACAAAGCCATAATCATCAAAACTGCATGGTATTGGAACAAGAACAGACATACAGACCAATGGAATCGAATAGAAAATCCAGAAATAAACCCACAGATTTATGGTCAACTAATCTTTGACAAAGGAGCAAAGACTATGCATTGGAGCAAAGAAAGTTTGTTCAATAAATGGTGCTGGGAAAACTGGGTCGCTACATGCAAAAGAATGAAGCTTGACCACCACCTCACACCATACACAAAAATCAACTCAAAATGGATTAAAGAACTAGACATAAGACCTGAAACCATAAAATATATAGAAGGAAATATAGGCGAAACACTACGTGATTTGCACATCAAAGACATCTTTACAGACACATCACCCAAAGCAGTGATAGTGAAGGCAAAGATAAACAGCTGGGACTACATCAAATTAAAGAGCTTTTGCACAGCAAAAGAGACAATAACAAAAACAAAGAGAAACCCCACCAACTGGGAGAACATTTTTGCACCCAACACTAATGATAAAGGACTGATCACAAAAATCTGCAAAGAGCTGATGAGACTCAACAACAACAAAGAAAATAATCCAGTCAAAAAATGGGCAGAAGAGCTTAAAAGAAACTTCTCTGAAGAGGAAATGCAAATGGCCAACAGGCATACGAAAAAATGTTCAACATCACTTGCCATCAGGGAAATGCAAATCAAAACTACCATGAGATACCATCTTACACCAGTGAGAATGGCACATATCTTAAAAAAACTAGCAACAACAAATGTTGGCGAGGGTGTGGAGAAAAAGGAACTCTTCTGCACTGTTGGTGGGAGTGCAAACTGGTCCAACCACTGTGGAAAGCTGTGTGGAGATTTCTGGACCTACTAAACATAGAGCTTCCATATGACCCAGCAATTCCACTCCTAGGTATTTACCCAAAGGACACAGAAACATCAATTCCAAAGAACACCTGCACCCCTATGTTTATAGCAGCACTGTTTACAATAGCTAAGCTTTGGAAACAACCCAAATGCCCAAAAATAGATGACTGGATCAAGAAGATGTGGTACATATATACCATGGAATATTACTCAGCATTCAAAAAAGATAAACACATGCAATTTGCTGCAACATGGATGGCGCTGGAAGGGATCATGCTCAGCGAAATAAGCCAAAAAGAAAAAGAAAAATACCGGATGGTCTCACTCATAGCAGGAATCTAGAAAACTTAAATAAGGGAACAGGAAAATGAATAACTATAAGAAAGTGAAAATCAAAATCAACAAAAAACTATGAACCAGAGACACTTTTAGGGGGGCGGGGGCGGGAGGGGAGGGATTGGGGTCAGAATGGGGGGCTGCAATTGTATGGGGAATATAACAATAAAATTTATAAAAAAAAAAAAAAAAAAGAAGATGGATGTTTTTGAAATGCACATAAAAAATTAACTATGAAATTTTCCTGCCATTTTTCAAATCACCAATCTCACTGCTCTTGAATAGAAGTATAGCACAAGAAATATTTTCTGAAATATTCAAAGTAATTCTCAACAACTGTCTCCTAAGAAGGCCACTATTCTGGAATTCTGAAAATTATTCACCTTTAGGTGAATTACAAAAAAATTACTGCTGTTTTATGTTTAAATTAAATATTTCCTAATAATTTATCTGAGAAAGACAATTAAGTGTGCCAGACTGTGCAGAAAGTTCTGAGTATACCCATCAGTCAACCAAAAAATATCTGAATTTCATCAAGCTTACAAACTACTTAACAATAAATAACTATATGATCATCCAATGTGTTTATCCTATAGCAATTCTTAGTACTATACATATTGTACATGTCATTTATGTAACTATAAATATACTTTTAATTAATTTAACTGTAATACACATTTACATTACTTAATGTGCATTAAATTTAAATTTAATGATATTTAATGAAAGTAATATTCAGATCTTTGAATTTTTTAGTATTTTTACATCATTTTTCATTTTGGCACAATGTATGCATTTTCATCTTGGTTATATTCCCCATACAATTCCCACCCGGCCCCCTTATTTTGACCTTAATCCCTCCTCCCCTCCTAGTGTGCCTCTGGTTTATAGTTGCTTGTTGATTTTGATTTTTACTTTATTATAATTAGTCTTTTCCCCTGATCTTTATAATAGAAGACTTCAGCATAATGACCAAACTGTTAAGAGTCTATATTTTTAAAGGCATATTTTTCAGATATTGCACAAATAAATTTTGCTTGCTGTATTCTTACTAATTGACTGCTGGTGAAACAATTTCTTCTGTTGTCTTAGCAATTACTGATTAACAGAGTTAGCAATTATGTTATCATATGTATCCATTCAAGGAAAGAGAGTAGACAGAATGGATAGCAAAATGCCAGGCAGTTTCCTGAGGTCACAGGATTAAGAAAGAAATGGGTTCTGGACATAATGGTTAAAGTTGTTAACACTGTATTGCTTTTTTTAATAAATACTTTCCGAGCTTATTTGAAGAGGATTGATTATCCTTCAAATTCTCACCTACAGAATGTTATGACTGATGGACTGTGAATTGGTTGTTGGGAGTGTTTCTAACTTTGACTTTAAATGAGTGTGGTGGTTTGAGCATTGTATTTCCACAATGGCCATTACATCTCTTCTTTGTCCATCCTTTACTACCTGATCCAAATGAGTATGTAATGCTACACACAGGTAATAACCTAATAAATTGAAGATTTGCCTCTGCAAGTGTGTGAAATTAAATAAGCATTAAAATATTTATTTCAAATTAAAATGAAAAGCACATCTTAAGTTCAGAATTGTTCACTAATATATATTGTTTGTATAGTAAGTTTGGGTCTACAAAGTCAGTTTACAGAAACCAGATCATTTTTCAATAATTTTACTAGGTAGATGATATTATCAACTATAGGGAAACAGAGTAGCTTATTAGAGTTTTCAGTCGCAAAGCCAATAATGACAAATCTGAGACTGCAGCTTTTCCTGTTGTTGGAATATTGTCTTCTCCACCATCTGGGCCCTCCCAGACCACAGATTCCCCCCCATACACACACACACACACACACACCGACAGTGGTAGGATGGGCATAGCTGACAAATGCCATCTTTCAGACATATGCTGTGGGGAAGCAAGTATCAGCTCTCTGAGCTTTTTGCTCAGTTCTTCATTCTCACATGCATTTGCTTTCATGAAACAAAAGGCAAGGAAAACTACATTCAAATTCATGTACTGGTAACATCACCATCATTATTTGTTATTATTATTTTATTTTAGAAGGAAAGTAATTTGGATTTAGTGGTAAATTGTGGCAATTTATAGTATAGTTGTAGGAGTAAAAAGGTGAAGGAACCAGTCCCATCCACCCCCCAAATTAGAATCTTGTTTTATCTGTTAGGTTTACGTGACATAAAGACATCCAGAAACATAGGAATAGTCAGCATGTATTAGCTAAGTCACAGTCAGAGACTAGCAGCCAGTAAGATGTGAAATCAGAGAGGTCTGTTTTAGACCTTGACCCTGTCATGTATGGCTCTATGACCTTTGACAGGTTGCTTAACCCTTCAACCTCATCCCTCTTACCTATCAGCTATGTGATATATAATACTAATGTCTGTGATAATAGCAGCTACCTGATGAGTACTTGTGATGATCGAATGATTCAGTGCATGAAAGAACTTAACACAGTACCTGACAGGTAGCAAGTACTCAGGAAATGTTAGCTCCTGTAACCCTTCTAGAAATTAAAAAAAAAAAAGTTAATAGCTAATATAGTTAACCTCACAGAATTTTGCAGGATAAGGATGACTGTCATCACTTATTGGAAGTTTTCATCTGTTATCTTACTGTATCTTTGTATTAAGCACTCAGTCTCATCCCCATGGGATAGATAAAATCCTGACACTCTGAGGAGCATGCATGCTACTATAGGGAGCAATTCACACCCCAGTCTTCTAGCTCCAAATCTACAATATTCTCACTTCACCACATCAGCTCACATGATCACAATGCAAAAGGGCAAGACAGAATAAGAAGATGGGACAGTGGTGATGGAGAAGACAATGAGACTCAGAGAAAGAAGAAAACACCAGGTGCTGGTCAGAGAAGGACTCTACGCCCCAAGCTTGGAAAAAAAAGATGAAAGTATTTGTTTAGACTAAGGGGAAAGATGGCATTCAGAAAGTTTAGTCCAAGTCCCAAGTCAGAAGATCACTGTGTGTTTTTTGGAAGCCAAGTCCTTCTTTGTGAGTCCATCTGCCAGCCATGTTCTGTTGTAGGCTCATTAGTTAGTCAGAGAACAGGGTTTGAGACAGGAAAATATTGTTTCCTGTCCCCATGGGACCATCCATCACGCCCTCTTACCCGAGCTGGGGAGGCCCAGACCCACTTCTGAGCCAGGCAGTAACAGCATTTATCAGAAGCCTAAGGGTGGGGGGAAGGCAGTTTGGCCCCAACAGGTCTGACCCCCTCACTGGAAAGGGTAGGATCTGTCAGCAGAAAAGTTGGGAAGAATTGACTTCTGTTGGGTCCACTGGCTTGGAGAAGGTATCAGTTAATGAACTGGTTGAATTCTTCCTTCAAAGGAATAACCAACATGTAACAGTAAAATAGCTTATCTGCACACCAAGAAGGACATGAATGTTCATAAAATTCTAGAGCCAGCAGGAGGCTCAGTGAGTACCTTACCACTCCCTTATTTTATAGTGGAGGAAACAGAGACTCAAGGAGACAAGTTCATGTAGTGAATAGTGAGGCTCCCTCAAGGCCAGAACTTCATTTCTCTCACCCTTAGTCCAACTTAGTAGCCAGTGCATGTTTAAAGTGTATCAAAATAATATGGACAGCTTGTTCAAAATACAGATGCTAAAAATAAATAAATAACAAAATAAAGATGTTTTAAGCTTAACCCCAAATATTTTAGTTTAGTATAATTGAGGTGGATTTCTGGGATCATCATTTTCTTTGAGAAAAACAACCTGAGTTCAGGCTGACGAGCTCATCCTTTGGTAAAAACACTTGTTGTCCTGCATGAAAGAAAAGGATGCCTGTCTAAATCCCAGGAAAACATCTTAAAGGGCTGCAAGGAGGTATTAGGTAGGCATTTAACAAAACATTAAACAGTAGTGAAATGATTCTCTGTGAATGCTGACTTTTCTCCCAGAGCCTCTTGGAGTCACTCTGTGAATACATGTGCCTCAAAGCTGAACCAAGGTGCATGAGTTCAAACTCTTGCCCTCTCCTTTCAGGGTGGTAAAAAGACACATTGACATTTATCAAGAACTCTTTGGAGTAACAGATGTCCACAGTTATACAATGAAACATTCTTCCCCAATAGCAACCCCAGGAAAGGTCATTGATATCTTGAGTCTCATACTGGAAATCGAAATAGTGGTAGATAGTAAGAGAATGTGCAAAAATAAAGTTTGGAAGGGATACTTTTCCTTGTGCAAATGACAAAAGGAAACACTCCTTTAGATCCTCTATAATTCAGAAGCCACTTGGGTGGCATGCATGCTTTGAAAGAGAATGAAGAGAGACATCTGGCACAGATTTTTCTTGATTACTGTGTTCTATCTAAATGTCCTGCCTTCCATTCTGTTTCTAATGCTTTCCACGAGGAGTGTTAGAGCAGGGTCAAGAGGAGTGATTGAAAGCATGTGTTCTTGCATTAAATGGTATTTGTTCTAATTCTGAACTTGCCATATTTCCATATTTGTGATTTTGGATACCTCTCTGGGTTTGCATTTTTTCATGTATATTCTTACTGATGCCTCTGCTGACACCAGAGTGTGATGACTACAGGTAAGGTGCTCAAGAATGGTTACTCAGGTCAAATTCTGAGGGTCGATATGAACTCCCACACACCTCATTTGATTTAGCATCAGTACCTGCAACTCTCCTTGTGTTCTATTCTCATTGATCTTGCTGATACCCCAACACGAACAAGTCCATCTTTTCTTACCTGGGCTGTGGCAGTGGCTTCCTAATTCCTCTCTGCTCTTGCATTCCTACTTCTTAGACTCGGTATAGTCAGAGTATGCCATTTATCTACCCAAAACCTCCCCTGTCTCCCCACACACATACTTGGAGTCATATAAAGTCAATCTTGCCTGCATAGTCCTAAAAAAAATTGTTCTATCTTCTTATCCCAGATCACAGTCCCTCTCTATCTCTTACTGCTCTCCTTGCTTGCTCCTTTGAGCTACAAGGGGCCTCCGTTATAGAACACACTAGATAGACTTCTACTTCAGGCCATTTGCACTTCTTGTTCTTTCTGCCAAGATTGCTTTCTCTTCAGATATCAGCATAGCTCCTACCTGTACCTAGTCAGAGGGGAATTCCCTATAGCCTTATTTAAAATTTCACCCCAAAAAATACACCTTATCCTCTTTCCTTGAATTTTGCTTTTTAATATGGCAATTATCATCAACTTTCATACTTTAGGTCTTACATAATTATCTTGTTGGCTACTTGTTTCTTACCACATAATGGTGAATCCAAATATTTATTGAAGAAATAAATAAACTAATTAGTAATCAACCTCAACAAATTAGTTAAGTCATCAAAAATCAGTTGTGAAATCCTTTAAGTGAAAGGGATTTTGAAGAAAAGATTATTGTTTGTAAGTTGTTTTATGGTATGATAGGACCATCGCAACTTTCTGTTTCCTTACTGATTCATGGGACCAGGTAAATGAAACTGCTACAGAGTGCTTTTGTCATGGCCTTTCTCATTTTTCGTATCTGTTGCCAGTATGTCTTTTGTGCTATTCAAGATATATTAGGATAGACTGTAATGACAAATGAATTATGAAATCTCAGTGACATCATACTGTAAGTTTATTTCTCATTCACATTCCATGTCCAACTTGATGCAAAGGATACTCTCCTCCACATGGGCATCCAAGGATCCAAACTAGTAAGGATTTGACCATTTGGCAAATGTTTGACTCTAATGAGAATCAAAAAGAAACTTCAGACTCATGCTGGGGCTCCCTCTATGCCTCAGCCCAGAAGTGACACAAGTCTCTTGTGCTCTTATTTAATTGGTAAAATCTAGACATATGGGTCCATTTACTATAAGTCATTGTAAAGTGTAGTCTCCTGAGTGCACAGAAAATAAAGGAGAACTAGCACTGTGGAACAGTGGTTCTTCTTAGCATACTTTCCATTAGGAATTCTTTAGGTCCTGTATCTGAGATATATATATATATATATATATATATATATATATATATACACACACACACACAATAGCACTTTTTGATCCATTTGCTAGTCCCAAAGTAAAATATTATGGGAAAAGAATCTTATAAAGAAATTCAGGGAAAATAAAAATGAAATTATCATAGTTATACAAAGCCCCAACATCCTTTCTCAGTCTTAAAATGTATTTTCCACATATCCTTCTATGGGCGTTATTAATCAAATATATAATACTTAAAGTTGTTTTTCTTCTTCATCCACTTAGTTTTACTAAATGTTTTCTGCTTCTGTAAACTACCAGCTACAAAGAATAGTTCTTATGTGAAGAAAATGAGTAAGGGCAGGAGACTTATGTTAACTAGAATATTCCGGGTTTTGAGGGAGGAACAATCACATGTGTGGTCCAACCCTCACCATGACTCAGGGAAGGTAATGTTATTTTCTTAACTTGTTCAGTGGCCACTAGATGTGGAGAAAGTAACAGTAGAGCTAGAAATCAAGTCTCTTGAACTCTAAGTGCTGTGTCCTTCCTCAGACAACATAGTATAGATTACTCACTTTCATAAACTAGGTGAAGTTCAGCCACAGCAGGAAATGACAATTAAGTAAGTAGAATCCTTACAGAGTGTTTTCCACAGGGTAGAAAAGGTCAAAACTTACTGCTTCAACATATATCAAGCACTTTGACATGCATTGCAGGGATGTGGGATGATATATTGAGACTCTACAGAGTGCTGAATACAAAGAAATATCTGATTCTTCGTTGAATTCAAGAATGAGATCAGAAGGTCCGAAAGCTTTCCAGAGTCTACAAACGTCCTTGCCTCCTCTCCATTGCACATGTATTATCTCTCTGGACCTGAAGTGGATGGGGTGGAGGGAAAGAGTCTGAACTGAGGACTAATGTAATTTTGTTGAATGAGTGAAATGAAACAGTTCCAAGATTCAACATATATCCTCTGTCTCCTTTTGTCATTTCCTTTCTCTGCAGAAACAGGAGATGAACTATTTGTTTATATTATCCTCAAGTGACTATGATCAATAAGTGTGAGATAACTTGCAAAACAGCCTAGTTTTCGAGCAATTGTCTTTTGGGATTTTGTTTATTTGTTTTAAGAAATAAAGCTACTGTATATTAATATATTCATATCCTTCGGGCGCTCAATGATATTATTAATTAAAACCTGCATTTATCATCTATTTAATAAAGAGATTAGACTAAGTTTTTTCCAGTTCCCTTCTTGCTCATATACTGTGGTGTTAAAATTGGCGTTTCCTGCTGTGGCTGAACTTCACCTGGTTTATGAAAGTAAGTAATCTAGAGTGTTCTGGGTTCTGTGTCCATTTCCTTAGAGTAATATTCATTCTTCAATTAATGCACTGCATGTGCTTGCTATTTGAATACAAATGTCACTTCAAGCTCTAAAACTTCAAGAACTTTTCCCCACTCCAAATTACACAGCATGAGATCTTTCTCTGTAATATTATAAAATATATCCATGCTCCTAATCATTGTACCTCAGAGAATTTCCACTTTATCATTTTATGCTCACTGGCTATCTGAAAGCTATCACTGCAACAATGGTTACACAGAGATATTTGCCTTTTTTTTTTATAAGTTCATATATTGTTTTTTTGGCTTGAAGGTACAAAAGCAGCAAGTGGGGGGAGTGAAGGGAGATGAGATCTTGGAGCCATGACATTGTAGTTATTAAATTACCTTAATCATCCAGCTAACAAATCAACCACAAAACCCAAGAATATGTCTGTGGTGGTAATGATATGAATTTCAATGCCACAACATAATACTGATTTTCAAGATAGAAACCAGCTTATCTATGCCAAAACTCTTGCAAGTCAATAATCCTCTGAAAATTATATAAACTCTTCAATATTTTAACATTAATTTATGCATTATGCTTGATTTTTATAGAAAAATTCTTACCAGTTTGAATTTTTACAAATTCAACCAAACATATCATATAGATTTCTTTCTCAAATATTATGATTATAGCTTTTAATAGTGTAATATTTCCTCCAAAATTTAAATTGAAAAGAAGTACTAAAAGATGAATTAATATACAGGAAATGGTATGCACATACACATTAAAATTTCTTAGTGTAGTATGTGACCTCAATTCTGACATCACAATACCTTGGTTAAATCTTGGCTGCAACTCCGTCATCAATTAGAATCAAATTTAGCTACCTATAATAGCAAAACTCAAGAGGATAAAGTCATAAACACAACAGTAGTTTATTTTTGTTTCAGAGAGAAACCCCAATGAAGGCAGTCCAAGTCTCTGCAGAGTTATTAGCAACCAGACCATTTGTCAATTTCCACATCATTATTCACAGGACCTGACCTTCATCATAGGGGCATAAAATGGTTGTATGAACTCCAACTGTGATAGTCATATTCCAAGCAATATAACAGAAGAGACAGGAAAAAAGCCAAGCCCTTCTTTCTCACAAGACTTCTTGAATGTCCCACATAGCACTTCTTGTAGATCAATATCCAAATCTTGTTCGTATGGCTACATCTAGAGTGAGTGAGACTAGAATGCATGTTTTTAGCGGGAAAAAATATACCTTAAGACCTTAGGAAAATAAAGTAAAATAAGACTACTATTAAGGCTTCCGGAAGATTTCAGGTTGGGTGACTTAACCTCAAAGGATAGAAACCAGGTTATCTATGGATTGACTTGAAAGAGATGATAACAACTACACAGAAGTCCTGGGTGTTTATTTGGGAGTGAACACGTTTGGGGGACAGCAACTAGGCTTTTTTCTGTTATCTCTCACTCTGTGTTACAGTAATACAGGGGTAGTCTCATATTTTCTCAATACACTGGAAAGCCTCGTTTCTACTTCATTGACTTCTAATGTTGAATGTGCACCTCTTCACTTCTAGCCTCAGCTTCAGTTGTTTAAATACATTTATTTTGTTCTTAGAGATGCAGTTCATATGCTTACACTTCCATGAAGACTTTTTTAATGTATTTATTTATTTTTAAATATTGCCTAAAAATATTTTTTAAAAATTTTTAAAAAATTTTAAAAATGATAAATGTTAAAATAAAAAATAAAGACCTTTTTTGTCATATCAACATAAATAAATCTCTCACTCCTTTGCCCTCTGTTTGCATTTTCTCTCCCATATCCTCGTATTGCATACATGTCAGTTTCTTTGATTAGACTTTGCATACTTTGAGGGAAAATATTGTCTTAATTATCTGCCTGTCCTTCTCAGTGCTTGGTACAAAATATTAGTGCATAGTCCTCATTAAAAATGCATTGAAGGTCCTCCCTGGTGGTGCAGTTGTTGAGCGCTGGGCTGCGAAGCTGTCCGCAGCCTCTGCAGCGCCAGTTCAATCCCCAGCCCCCTGGGTGAGGGTCCCACATGGCGCGCAGACCTCTCCTGCTGCCCGCTGCTCTCCTCAGCAGTATATTTCATCATTCTGCCTGTTCTGTTCCCCACTCTGGCTCTGGTTAATCCTCTTACCCTCCCGCGCTTCTGACTGTACCCAGTGCTTGTATAAATAAATAAATAAATCTTAAAAAAAACCCAATTGATATAATCAAAAAAAAAAAATGCATTGAACAGGGCCTCCCTGGTGGCGCAAGGGCTTAAATGCCACACTGTGAAGCAATCTGTAGCCTCTGCAGTTTGAATCCCAGCTGGCCAGGGAGCAACCCACATGATGAGTCAGACCTCTTCTGTCTGGCCCACTGCTCCCCTCAGCAGTGTATTTCAGTCAGTCTGGCTGTTCTGTTCCCTACTCTGTCTCTGGTGAATCCTCTCACCTCCTGCAACTCTGGCCTGTACCCAGCTCTTGTATGCATGAATAAATAAATCTTTTTTAAAAATGCATTTAACAAACTAGCAGTTCATAAAGCAATAAGGAGAGTGCATTTATTCACATTTTTAGGATAATTTAAAATTTTTATAGGATGTAAATTCAGATACTATGTATTGATATAATTCTCTGACATACAATTACTGAATTTCTTCATGTTGAATTTTAGTGCAGTTATATATTACTTCATGCTAACCTTTTCAGTAATGGCAAATAGATTATCAAATGAACAAACATGTCCACCAACAAGCCAGCAGCAAAGTGGGGACTAAACTTCATATTCATATTTATAATGTGCTATCTTTTCCACTAAGTTAAGCTTCCAGCCTTTCATAATGGCAAGCTGATATAGTCTAGTTGTAACATTTCAGTTACCTATTAGAGTAGAAGTTATTTTCATTTATTGACCTTGTGACCATGAGAATCATGGACTGAGAAAAATGTCCTGTTTAAACAGAGAGGAGGAGGATATTAAAGATTTGAAGCCACAAAGGGTATTTAAATAACTCTCTGGAGGGCAAGTTAAATAAATTACACAAAGTGTATAAGTTGTGTTTGCACAGTGGTTAATGGAGTTGGCATATTTACAAAATGTGTACCCTCACAGCCAAGAGACCATGAGATAAAGAAATCCATGTACTACCAGAGAGAGCCTGGGTTAAATTTGTAATGCTAGACACTGTAAAGGAAAGCCTGAGAGCCCAAGGATGATACTTAAGAAGGGAGGATACCATAACTAGGAATAAATACAACAAAAGAAGTGCACAATTTGTACACCAAAAAGTGAATAATAGCATCGCAAGAAATTAAAAAAGACTTAAATAAGTGGAATGACATCCCATGTTCATGAATTAGAACTATTAAGATGATAGCACTCATCAAAGTGAACCATGATTTACCACAATGACTATCAAAATATATATTGTCATTTTTTTGCCAAAATTGACATAACAATCCTAAAATTTATATGAAAGTGCAAAGAACTCAGATTAACCAGATCATCTTGAAAAAAAACTTACTTTCTGATTTCAGAATTTATTCCAAATCTGCTGTAATCAAGACAGTTGGCATAATGATAGACATAAAGATCAATGAAATAGAATCAAGGGTTTTACATTTTCACTCAGTTGATTTATGACAATGGTGCCAAGGCAATTCAATTTGAAAATAATATCTTTACAAAGACTTTGTGAGACAATTGACTATCCATATGCCAAAAAAAGAAGTTAGACCCCACTTCACACCATATACAAAAATTTATTCAATATGAACTATAGATCCAAGTTTAAGAACTAAAATATAAAAATTCTAGAAGAAAATATAGAAATAAAATTTGGTGTCCCTCAATCAGGCCATGGTTTCTTAGAAGCAAAAGCACACACACAAAATTAAACTTAATTTCATCAAATCAAAAACACTTGTACTTCAAAAGACCCAATCAAGAAGGTGGAAAAAACCCTAAAAATGGGGGGGGGATTAAAAATCATATCTCACAAAGGTCTACTATCCAAAACATAATAGTTATTAAAACTCTAAAATCAAAAGAAAACTAACTCAACAAAAGCATCCAGAAACCAGTAGACAGAAAGAAATAATAAAAATTTGAGCAGAAATAAATGAAATAGAAAACAAAGTCAGTCCAAAAGATCAGTAAAACTAGGAGTTGGTTCTTTGAAAAAATAAACAAAATTCACAAGCCATTACTTTGAATTAAGAAAAGAACAGAGAAAATCCAAATAAAAAGAAATTACTCCATTCACAAAAATTAATTCAAAATAAGTAAAAGATCTGGATATTAGAATTGAAACCAAAAAATACTAGAAAGAAAACATAAGGGACACATGATACGATATCTACCACAAACATATATTTGGGAACTCAACCCCAGTGACAAGGAAAACAAAAGCAAAAATAATCACACTTATTTAAGTGTGATATTATTGACTGAAGAAACCATCACAAAAACAAAAAGAGAGTGGGAAAAAAATGCACATCACAGTTTTGAAAAGGGGCTAGTCTTCAAAATTTACAAAGTTCTTATACAATCCAACAACAAAACAAGGAATCCAATCAAACAATGAGCAAAGGACTTAGACAATTTTCTAAAGACATTCAACTAGCCAACAGATTTATAAAAATGCGTTCAGTATCATTTCTTATAAGGGAAATGCAAGTCAAAACCACAATGAGATATTACCTCACCCCTATGAGTATGATCCATACAAAAAAGAATGGAATCAACAAATATTGGCATAAAAAAGGAGTCTGAGGCACTGTTAGTGGGACTGGAAGTTGGTGTGGCCCCTGTGGACAATGGTATGGAGTTTTCTTAAGAAAATAAAAATGGGAATTCCATATGCCAGGAATATCTCTGTTAGCTATTTATTCAAATATGAAAATATTTATGGATGTCTATGTACATAGCAGCGCTGTTGACAATTGCAAAGTCATGGGACCAATCTAAGTGCCCTTCAACAAATGAATGAATAAAGAAATTGTGGCTTATATACGCAATAGAACACTACACAGGAGTGAAAAAAAGATGAAATAGTGTTATTTGGGGAAGAATGGATGGATATTGAGGTAATTATGTTAAGTGAACTAAGTCAAAAATGAAGGATAGATATCATGTGGTTTCACTCATCTGTGGAATATAAACCAAAACCACAATAGGAAAAATATGATCAGAATGAATCTTGAAAATATAACATTGATAGTTACCAGAGAGAATGGGGGAGGGGGGAGGGAATGTAGGTCATCCAGGAAGGAGAAAGATATTGGAAAAGGTGGTCTGGGAGAAGGTGAGTAGATTCTATGCACATATGGAAAAACAAAAATGTAACCCCCAAAAATAAAATAAAAATTAAAAACCAAATAACTATGAACAACTGAATTGCATAATTTAAATGGTGAATTTTATGGTATTGTAATTATATCTTTATGTAGTTGTTAGTAAAATGGTAGGGAGAGATGGTGGGCATGAAGTAAGGAAAACAAATATTAAACTATAGCTGACTCTTTCCTTTTGAAGGCCCAGACAGAGGTCTGTTCTCTCTATTAAAAGAATAAAAATATTAGTTATTTTAGAGATATTCTAGTGCATCCTAGCATAAGAGGGATTTGCAAAAGCAATATTCTAGGGGAGGATATTAGTGATGAGAGGGAGCACAAGGTGGTCCCACATGGTCTGGAAATACTCTTGTGTCAGTATAAGTGACAATTACATGGATATTCTAAGGTGTGAAAACTCTTTAGGTTATACAGCTGTGATTTATTCACTTTCCTTATACCACAATAAAATTTACTTTAATAAAACAAAGAAGGCATGTTATTATCTTGTATTTTCAAAGGACATTACTTTAGAAAGTAAGTGCAGGTGCAATGTTTAATAGTCATTTGGAAAAGTAATACTTCAAACATAAAAGGGCAAGAGGTTGTAAGACCCATGTTCTCAGGAGCCAAGATACAGGCTTTTGAGACTGAGAATTCTGTCAGTTGAGCTCTATATTACACATGATAGAACACAAGCTCAGAATCAGGCTTTTCATAGCATTTCTGCAAAATCACAAGTGCTAAGAAGGCAGGGCCCATGCATGTCTTGTTCACCACTCTGTCCGCAGTTCCCATTCACAATGACTGCAACATAATACACATTTTTAATGAATAAATGAATTTTTGATCATCATTGTCCAAGTTTACAACACAAGCACTTCCCCTTTTTTTAGACATCCTCACAAAGGAGAGGAAATTGTTGTTCATTAGACCTATTCATTGTGTGCCAAACAGCAAGATGGTGGCTACGTTAAGACCAAGACCACTTTTTGCCTGCCGTGGAGAAAAGTGAGTGTGTATAATAGCCAGATGTTGCTTATGCAACAAGTTCACATGAAGTAAAATGGCAAACCATACAAAACCCACTAGAGACAGAAGATATCAAATGTTGTACAATTAACCCCTTTGGCACAGTGACCCTCAGTCACCCTCCAAGAAGCACACCTAACCCTGAACCCAGACACCTCAGGAGTCAGCAGACAACCTAGGCTAGGATGTGTAGGGAGTTGCTCATCACTGGCAGCCTTAATCACACTCAAGGAAGCACCATGACCCCATGCCCAGCTACCAGTACAAGGAGCAAGGTCATGCCCCAGGTCAGCCTGCATAGGGCCAACATCAGCAATACTCAGCCACCCTCCAGTAAGCTTCCCCTATCTTGAGACCAGGCAACAGTGTTTCAGGAGCCAGTGCAAATCCCAGTCTGGACCATGCAGAGATCCAACAATCACCAGCAATCATAGTCACCCTCTGGGGAGAATCTCCAACCCTCAAGCCCACCTACCACCACTTTGGAAACCAGCATATACCCCAGTCCATGCTGAAAATAGAAATGAAATAAAAACACTTCATGAATTATTTGACACCATGAGGGAAGGAAGTATAGGATTAATGGGTATCCAAAAAGGGAAAGAGAGACAAAAAGGAACATAGAACATATTTAAAGAAATAATAGAAGAAAACTTCCCAAACATGGATAAGGAAATAAATATACAAATCCAAGAAGCAAAAAAAAAAAAAAAGAATATCAAGTTACCTAAACAAAATAAGACCAACACCAATCTATGTTCTGGTGAAATTTCCAAGAATTCTAAAGAAAGAAAGAAAGTTGAAGTTGGCAAAGGGAAAGAAGCAGATAAGTTAAATAGAGAATGGAAAGACATGACTAAAAAACTACAAGGCTCTCCTTCACATATGAGGAAGAAATAAAGGCCTTTTTATTTTTTTTTAAGATTTATTTATTTATTTGTATAAGCACTGGGTACAGTCAGAAGTGCGGGAGGGTGAGAGAATTCACCAGAGCCAGAGCAGGGAGCAGAACAGGCGGACTGACGTAGTACACAGCTGAGGGGAGCAGCGGGTGCCACATTAGAGGTCTGCATGACATGTGGGACCCTTGCTGGCAGCAGGGATAGAACCAATGCTGCAGAGGCTGCGGGCAGCTTCTCAGCTCAGTGCTCAACCACTGTACCACCAGTGAGGAATAAAGGCCTTTTTAGATAC
Organism: Talpa europaea; assembly: GCF_964194135.1. Taxonomy (NCBI): domain Eukaryota; kingdom Metazoa; phylum Chordata; class Mammalia; order Eulipotyphla; family Talpidae; genus Talpa; species Talpa europaea. The sequence continues at coordinate 50,296,717 of NC_140080.1, forward strand.
AGAGTAACTCAAGTAGTGTGCAAACATGAGACCACCCTCCAAGAAATACTGAAAGGAATTCTAGTATGTAAACCAAAAGGAGAAACACATGTGCACACACACAAAATCACTGAAAAGAAAATAGATACCACCACATACTAAAGACAAAATAGCTGCGACAGACTTTCATATTTCAATAATCACTCTAAATATTAGTGAATGAAATAACACATAACCAATTAAAATATACAGAGTATCTGGTTGGATTAGGAAATGGAATCCAAATTTCTGTTGTCTCCAGGAAACATACCTGTGCTCCAAAGATAAACATAGGTTCAAGGTTAGAAAACAAGTGAATGGAATCCAAAGGAAGGCAGGAATGACCATACTAACATCAGACAAAATAGATTTCCCATTAAAAAAAAGGTAATAAGAGACACTATATATGATAAAGGGGGAAATATGTCAGGAGGATATAACACTCGTCAAAGTACACACACCAAATGAAGAAGAACCAAAATACATTAAACAACTACTACAACTCAGACAAGAAACATTGGAAATACAATTTGTGGTAGGAGAATGTAACACCCCACTCTCACTAATGGTCAAATCAACAAGTCAATAAAATGAATAGGGACATAATAGATTAAACAAATAATTTGACCATATGGACATAATAAACTTCCATAAGACCCAGCACACCAAACAAACAAACAAACCCAGAATATACATTTTTTTTCAAGTGCACATGGGACACTGTCGAGTATTGACCACATACTGTCGAGTATTGACCACATATTGGGACATGAAACAAATATCAGCAGATTAATACAGATTGAAATCATAGAAAGTATCTTCTCAGAAGATAAAGATACCAAACTAGAAATCAACTACAAAAAGAAAGAAGGGGATACCTCTAATATGTGGATACTGAACAACACACTACTGAAAGACCCCTGGATCAAAGAGGAAATTAAAAATTACCTCAAAATAAATGACAACAAGGACACAATCTTCCAATATATATGAGACACAGCGAAGCAGTAAGAGGGACGTATACAGCAGTTAGGCTCACATTAAGAAACCAAAAGAGCCCAAATGAAGAACATTATCTTTCATCTCAAGGAACTAGGGAAAAAAGAACAAAATAAATCCAAAGCTAATAGAAGGAATGAAATAATAAAAACCAGAACACAAATAAATGAAATAGAAATCAAAATGAGCTTAAAAAAGTGCACTGAAACCTAAAGCTAGTTCTCTGGAAAAGAAAATAAAATAGAACACTAAAATAAAATAAAAAGTAAAAACAAATCTGTAGGTTGGCTCACTAAGAAAAAAATTGGGGAAAACTCAATAAACAGAATCAAAAATGAAAGAGGAGCAGTTACAGCAGAAAGGGTGGAAATTCAGAAGATAATAAAAGATTACTATGAATATTTATATGCTAACAAATTCAATGGCCTAGATGAGAGACAGATTCTCAGACTTATACAATCATCCAAGACTGAGCAGAGAAGAAATAGCAAACTTGAACAAACCAATTGCAAGCAAGGATTTCTCACAAGTGAGTTTTACCAAACTTTCAAAGGAGTACTTCTAAACATATTTTTGATGCCAACATTACACTAATACAAAAACCAAACAAAGACAACAACAGAAAAAGAAAACTTCAGATTAATCTCCCTAATGAACACAGATGCAAAAATCCTCAATAAAATTTTAGCAAACTGAATCCAACAATGCATTAAAAGGATTATACATCATGACAAAGTAGAACTCATACCAGGAACAAAAGGATAGTTCAACATCCAATAATCAATCAGTGTAACACACCACATCAAACAAAAAGAAAATAAAAGACATATGATTCTATCAATAGATGATTAGAAAGCATTTGATAAGATTCAGAATCCATTTATGAAGGAAACCCTTGAAAAATTGGAGAAAATGGAAAATATATAAGCATAATAAAGCCACATATGACAACCCCACAGCTAGTATCACTCTCAATGATGAAAAATGGAAAGCTTTTCCACTAAAATCTGGTACAACACAAGAGTGTCCACTTTCACCACTACTATTCAACATTGATTTATAGGTCTTAGCTAAAGCAATTAGACAAGAGAAAGCTATAAAAGGAATCCAAATTGGGAAAGCAGAAGTAAAGCTATCATTATTTGCAGATGACATGATAATACATAAAGAGAACCCTAAAGATCCTAAGATCTGCAAAGAGCTCATACAACTCCACAGAAAGAAAACAAGCAGCACAATCAAGAAATGGGCAGAAGAGCTAAATAGGCACATCTCCAGAGATGACATACAGATGTCCAACAGGCACACAAAAAAATGTCATCATCACTTATCACCAGGGAAATGTAGCTCAAAACCTCGGTGAGATACCACTTCACACCAGTGAAAATGGCCCATATTATAAAACAAAACAAAACAGGGGAGTTGGGATCAACATGGTGGTGGGGAAATGCTGCAAGTAAGTCCTTCCATTAAAAAAAAAAAAATGTTAATAGGGAGGAAAAGCAGCAAGTCTCTGTGAAAACCAGGACACGGAAGATACTGCCCAAAGAGGAAAATTGCCTAAAAGAGGATGAAAAGAGAGGAAATCTCAGAACCTTGCTACCCTCCCCCACCCATAATGCCAGTACACTCCAACCAACAGAAAGAAAAAAACAACAATGAGAACAAACTACACATCAAGTGGGACTGTGAGTGGAAAGGAACTATTGCAGGCACCACACCCCACAAACGGGAACTGTGGGGAACCGTGCAGGAATCGCCAGGGAGGTGAGTGAACGGCTCCAAGCGCCATTAGAGATAAACAAGGACTCCGTGGAGACCTACAAATAGTCCAAGGCTAGCTTGTGTGGAAAAGCAGCATGCTCGAAAAGCATATGTAGATCCTGGCTGCCCAGGTTCCCACACCTAGGTTTGTGAGGAGACCACAGGAGCCCTCACTGAGGTGAATATCCCTCACTGAGTAATCAGAAACCAGGCGCCCATACATGGGAGCAGGGTGCAAAAGGCACTGAACTGGGCTACAGCCCACGTCCTGTAACAGAGGGCTTTGGAATTGAGACCCAGGGCACAAAATTTGGGGCATGGGATCCCTATGACTGCGGGGCACAGGGCAGACACAGCACCCCCACGTGGTGCTCCATGTGACCCCCCACTCTGTTTCCCAGACCCACAGGGAAAAAACAGTTCCGGAAGGACACTAGGAAAGATTTCTGGTGCCACCTAGTGACCAGAACAAAATGGCCAACATCCTGATAGCTGGAAACCAGGGATCCCCAAAACACCCTCAGACTCTGAGAGAGGGTGGGCCATGCAAACGAGAGTAAGAAGGGAAACAAGGTGTGGAGCAAGACCCCATTCTGGAACTGAGAGCCAGTCGCAGAATCCGGGGCATGGGACACACCATAGCAGTGGGCACTGCACTGGGTGACAGCCAGCATTTTGGATCTGATAGCCCTGGAACTGAGACCTAGAGTGTAGAATTCAGGGTGTGGAATCCGTACAGCTGTGGTCATAGTACCGGTTGAATACGGGGCAGACACAGCACCCAGCTTGAATAAGAGTCCCTGTGTTGAGGTGCTCCCCTCCGCCCCACCTCTGTTTCTCAGAGAACCACTGGGGAAAAGCACAGGTCAGCAAGTATAGGTCTCTGGTGCCACCTCGTGACCAGAACAAAATCACCAACTAGCTGATTCCCTGATGGAACTAAGTAAACTCAGAGGGAGGGAACTCTAAGGGACAGTGCCCAGCAACACAGCATCAACACACTGGTGGAGTTTTAGTCTACCAGTGCTAGTCTCAGTCTGGTAAACAGTTTCCAACACCCCTAAAGGAGCACTCCAAAGAGATGCCTGCCAACACCAGTGGCACAACGTCCCAATGCAAAGAACTAATTAGAAAGCAAACAACAGAGAGAAGAAAAAATGTAAATAACCAAGCAAGCCCTCAGAAGAAGGACACAGCACAAAAGGAAATACAGTCATCAGAGCTCAACAATGACATGGAAGAACTTCTCAGCCTATCAGATAGAGAATTAATGATCAACATGATTAAAAAGCAGAAAGAAAACAAAAAGGAAAAAAATGATTTGAAACAAATAATCACTGAACTGAAGAATGAAATTGAGACCTTAAGAAAGGAAAGAAAAGAAACACAGGAGATTAAAAGATTACTAGAGGAGATAAAGAACTCTGGGAAAAGCATTGAAAACAGAATCAATAAAATGGAAGAACAGATCAGTACTATCAAAGAAACAGAAATAAAAAGAGCCAAAAGAGAAAAGGAGAGAGAAATGCAAATGAAGAAGTATGAGGATACTCTTAGACAATTATCAGACTCCATGAAGAGAGGAAATTTAAGAGTTACAGGCATTCCAGAAGGTGAGGAGAGAGACAAAGGAATTGAGAAATTATTCAAGGAGATAATTGAAGAAAATGTCCCAAGCATGAAAAAGGAGATGATTATATACATACAAGAAGCGAGAAGAACTCCTAATTACCACAATGAAAAGAAAACTACGGCAAGACACCTAATAGTAAAGCTTGCAAGAGTACAAGACAAGGAAAAAATAATGAAACTGGCAAGGGGGAAGAAAAAGATAACCTATAAGGGAAAACCAATCAGGTTAACTTCTGACTTCTCCAAAGAAACATTACAGGCAAGAAGAGAATGGAGTAACATATTCAGCAAACTTCAAGACAGGAAATTCCAACCAAGAATACTTTACCCTGCAAAACTCTCCTTCCTCTATGAAGGAAAAATATGGACCTTCTCAGATAAACAGAAACTCTGGAAATTCATTACAACTAAACCCCCCACTCCAAAAAATTCTGTAAGAAGTCCTAAAGCCAAAACCAACAGAGAAATGAACAAGAAGAACAGAATAAAGCAAGGAATAAAATCACAAAAAAGACCAGAAATGGCAAATACAGATGCCAACATTTCAATATTTACTCTAAATGTAAATGGATTAAGCTCATCAATAAAAAGACACAGAGTAGTAGGCTGGATTAAAAAACAAAATCCAACCTTCTGCTGTCTCCAGGAAACACATTTAACCACAAAAGATAAACAGACTGAAAGCAAAAGGTTGGAAAACGACCCTACAAGCAAATGGACCAAAAAGAAGGCAAGAACAGGTATACTTACATCAGATAAAATAGACTTCAAATTAAAAAAGGTAAAAAGAGACATAGATGGATACTATGTCATGGTCAAGGGAACAATACATCAGGAAGATATAAAACTTATCAACATATACTCACCAAATGAAGGAGCATCAAAATATATTAGACAATTTTTATCAGCTCTGAAAACAGAAATTAAAGAAAATACATACATAGTGGGAGACTTCAATACCCTATTCTCACCAATGGACAGATCAATGAGATAAAAAATAAACAAGGACACTAGAGCCCTAAATAAAGACATCTATAGGACACTGCACCCAAAAAAATCTGAGTGCACATTTTTCTCAAGTAAGCATGGATCATTCTCCAGAATCAATCACAATCTGGGCCACAAGACAAACATCAACAGACACATGAAGATCAAAATCATTCCTAATATCTTCTCCTATCATAAAGGCATCAGCTAGAAATAAATCATGAAAAGAAAACAAGGAACCCTCCCATTTCATGGAGATTGAAATCCACACTACTGGAAGACCACTGGACTAATGAGGAGCTCAAAGAAGAAATCAAAAAATACTTTGAGTTGAACGACAAGGAGGACACCACTTTCCAGAATGTATGGGATGCAGCAAAAGCAGTAATAAGAGGGAAATATATAGCAATACAGGCTCTCATCAAGAAGAGACGAATTAGTGCCTATCCTTCACAAACTCTTCCAAAAAATTGAGAAGGAAGGGACAATACCAAACACGTTCTATGAAGCCAACATTACACTAATACCAAAACCGAATAAGGATAACACAAAAAAGGAAAACTACAGGCCAATCTCCCTAATGAACACTGATGCAAAAATCCTCAATAAAATTTTAGCTATCAGAATCCAACAATGTATCCATAAGATAATTCACCACGACCAAGTAGGATTCATTCCAGGGACACAAGGATGGTTTAACATCAGAAAATCAATCAAGGTTATCCAACACATCAACAAAAAGAAATATAAAAACCATATGATAATATCAATAGATGCTGAGAAAGCTTTCGACAAAGTGCAACACCCATTCATGATAAAAGCCCTTGAAATTCTTGGGATACAAGGAACATACCTCAACATCATAAAGGCCATCTATGACAAGCCAACAGCCAGTATCATCCTCAATGGTGAAAAGCTGAAAGCAATTCCATTAAGATCTGGAACAAGACAAGGATGTCCACTCTCACCACTGCTTTTCAATATAATACTGGAAGTCCTAGCCAGAGCAATAAGACAAGAGAAAGACATACAAGGAATCCAAATAGGAAAAGAAGAAGTCAAACTATCACTATTTGCAGATGATATGATAATATACATAGAGAACCCCAAAATCTCCACAGAAAAACTAATTCAACTTATCAATCAATTCAGTAAAGTGGCAGGATACAAAATCAACACGCAAAAGTCAGTAGCCTTCCTATACACAAACAATAAATCTGAAGAAGAAGAAATCAAAAAAAACCCATCCCTTTTATTATTGAAACAAAAAAAATCAAATATTTGGGAATAAATCTAACAAAAGAGGTAAAGGACTTATACAAAGAAAATTATAAAACACTGTTAAAAGAAATAGAAGACACAAAGAAATGGAAAGACATGCCCTGCTCATGGATTGGAAGAATAAACATTATTAAAATGGCCATCCTACCAAAAGCAATATACCGATTCAATGCTATTCCAATCAAAATTTCAATGTCATTCTTCAAAGAAATAGAACAATTATTGATGAAATTCATATGGAATCACCAAAAACCCCGAATAGCCAAAGCTCTACTGAAAAAAAAAGAAGGGAATGGAGGCATCACACTCCCAGACTTCAAACTATACTACAAAGCCATAATCATCAAAACTGCATGGTATTGGAACAAGAACAGACATACAGACCAATGGAATCGAATAGAAAATCCAGAAATAAACCCACAGATTTATGGTCAACTAATCTTTGACAAAGGAGCAAAGACTATGCATTGGAGCAAAGAAAGTTTGTTCAATAAATGGTGCTGGGAAAACTGGGTCGCTACATGCAAAAGAATGAAGCTTGACCACTACCTCACACCATACACAAAAATCAACTCAAAATGGATTAAAGAACTAGACATAAGACCTGAAACCATAAAATACATAGAAGGAAATATAGGTGAAACACTACGTGATTTGCATATCAAAGACATCTTTACAGACACATCACCCAAAGCAGTGATAGTGAAGGCAAAGATAAACAGCTGGGACTACATCAAATTAAAGAGCTTCTGCAGAGCAAAAGAGACAATAACAAAAACAAAGAGCAACCCCACCAACTGGGAGAACATTTTTGCACCCAACACTAATGATAAAGGACTGATCACAAAAATCTGCAAAGAGCTGATGAAACTCAACAACAACAAAGAAAATAACCCAGTCAAAAAATGGGCAGAAGAGCTAAAAAGAAACTTCTCTGAAGAGGAAATGCAAATGGCCAACAGACATATGAAAAAATGTTCAACATCACTTGTCATCAGGGAAATGCAAATCAAAACTACCATGAGATACCATCTTACACCAGTGAGAATGGCACATATTAAAAAAACTAGCAACAACAAATGTTGGCGAGGTTGTGGAGAAAAAGGAACTCTCCTGCACTGTTGGTGGGAATGCAAACTGGTCCAACCACTATGGAGAGCTGTGTGGAGATTTCTGGACCTACTAAACATAGAGCTTCCATATGATCCAGCAATTCCACTCCTAGGTATTTACCCAAAGGACACAGAAACATCAATTCCAAAGAACACCTGCACCCCTATGTTTATAGCAGCACTATTTACAATAGTTAAGCTTTGGAAACAGCCCAAATGCCCAAAAATAGATGACTGGATCAAGAAGATGTGGTACATATATACCATGGAATATTACTCAGCATTCAAAAAAGATAAACACATGCAATTTGCAGCAACATGGATGGCGCTGGAAGGGATCATGCTCAGCGAAATAAGCCAAAAAGAAAAAGAAAAATACCGGATGGTCTCACTCATAGCAGGAATCTAGAAAACTTAAATAAGGGATCAGGAAAAAGAATAACTATAAGAAAGTGAAAATCAAAATCAACAAAAAACTATGAACCAGAGACACTTTTTGGGGGGTGGGGGCCGGGAGGGGAGGGATTGGGGTCAGAATGGGGCATGTGCAGTTGTATGGGGGAATATAAAAATAAAATTTATTATTTAATTTAAAAAAAGAGTGCTAAAAACAAACAAATAAATAAATAAATAGCAAAAAAAAAAAAAAGAAATAAGAAAGAACTCAAAGAAACAACCTAATCTCATATCTCAAAGAGGTAGAAAAAGAACAACAAAAAAAATCCTAAAGCCAGTAGAAGAAAGGAAATAATAAAAATCAAAGCAGAAATAAATGAAATGGAAATTTAAAAAACAACCCCAAATATCAATGAAACTGAAAGTTGGCTCTTTGAAAAAATAAACAAAATAGACAAACCTCTAGCCAGGCTCACAAAGAAAAAATGGAAGGAAACACATATAAATAGGATTATAAATGAAAGAGGAGAAATCACAACATATTCAGTAGGAATCAAAAGAATAATCAGAGATTACTATGAACACTTATATGCAAACAAATTCAACAACCTAGAAGAGATGGACAAATACCTAGAATGATACAATCATCCGAAGCTGGACAAAGAAGAAATAGAACAACTAAACAGACCAATTACAAGCAGTAAAATTGAGGCAGTAATAAAAGCACTCCCCAAAAACAAAAGTCCAGGCCCAAACGGCTTCACAAATTAATTCTACCAAATGTTCAGCAGAGAATTAGTGCCTATCCTACACAAACTCTTTCAAAAAATTGAAAAAGAAGGAATACTACCAAATACGTTCTATGAAGCCAATATTACACTAATACCAAAACCAAACAAAGACAGCACAAAAAATGAAAATTACAGGCCAATCTCCCTAATGAACACTGATGCAAAAATCCTCAACAAAATCCTTGCCAACAGAATCCAGCAATGCATCAAAAGGATAGTACACCACGATCAAGCAGGATTTATCCCAGGGACACAAGGATGGTTCAACATATGAAAATCAATCAGTGTAATCCAACACATCAACAAAAAGAAAAATAAAAACCATCTGATCATATCAATAGATGCTGAGAAAGCATTCAACAAAGTCCAACATCCATTTATGATGAAGGCCCTTGAAATTCTCAAGATAGAAGGAATATAACTTAACATGATAAAAGCCATATATGACAAACCCACTGCCAATATTATTCTCAATGGCAAAAAGCTGAAGGCCTTTTCTTTAAGATCAGGAACAAGACAAGCATGTCCTCTCTCACCAGTGTTCTTCAATATAATACTGGAGGTCCTATCCAGGGCAATAAGACAAGTGAAAGACATACAAGGAATCCAAATAGGGAAAGAAGTAACACTATCACTATTTGCAGATGATATGATAATATACATAGAGAACCCTAAAAACTCCACAGAAAAACTACTCAAAATAATCAGCCAGTTCAGTAAAGTAGCAGGATACAAAATCAACACACAAAAATCCGTAGCCTTCCTATACACAATAAATCTGAAGAAGAAGAAATCAAGAAAACCATCCCCTTTATAATTGAAACAAAAAAATTCAAATACTTGGAAATAAACCTAACAAAAAAGGTGAAAAACCTATACAAAAAAAAAATTATAAAACACTGTTAAAAGAAATAGAAGAAGACACAAAGAAATGGAAAGACATCCCCTGCTCATGGATTGAAAGAATTAACATTATTAAAATTCCCATCCTACCAAAAGCAATATACAGATTCATTGCTATTCCAATAAAAATCTTAATGACATTCTTCAAAGAAATAGAACAAATAGTGATGAAATTCATATGGAACCACAAAAAAACATGAATAGCCAAAGCCCTACTGATGAAAACAAGGGCGAAAGGAGATATTACACTTCCTAACTTCAAGTTATACTACAAAGCCATAATAATTAAAACAGTTTGGTATTGGAACAAAAACAGACACATAGACCAATGGAACTGAAAAGAAAGCCCAGAAATAAAGCCACACTTATATGAACAATTAATCTTTGACAAAGGAGCAAAGAATATGCAATGGAACATGGACAGTTTGTTCAATACATGGTGCTGGGAAAACTGGACCTCCACATGCAAGAAAATGAAACTAGACCACTACCTCTCACCATGCACAAAAATTAACTCAAAATGGATAAAAGAAGTGGATGTAAGACCTGAAACAATAAAATATATAGAAGAAAATATAGGGAAAACACTACAAGAAACACATCACACTAACATCTTTAAAAATTCATCACCCAAAGCAAAGAAAGTCAAGGCAAAGATAAACACCTGGGATTACATCAAACTGAAAAGCTTCTGCACAGCACAAGAGACATTAACCAAAATAGAGAGACACCCCACTAATTGGGAAAAAAAATCTTTGCACTCCCGTCAACTGATAAAGGAATGAGCACAACGAACTCACAGACTCAACAAAAACAAAATAAACAATACGGTCAAGAAATGGTCAGAAGAACTTAAAAGACACTTCTCCAAAGAGGAAATGCAAATGGCCAACAGGCATATGAAAAAATGTTCAACATCCCTTATAATCAGGGAAATGCAAATTAAAACCACACTGAGATAGCACCTTACATCAGTAAGAAAGGCACATATCAAAAAAACGAGCAACAACAAATGTTGGCAAGGATGTGGTGAAAAAGGGACTCTCCTACATTGCTGGTGGGAGTGCAAACTGGTCCAATCACTATGGAAAGCTGTTTGGAGTTTCCTCAGTCTACTAAAAATGAAGCTACCATACAACCCGGTAATTCTACTACTAGGGATCTACCCAAAGAACATAAAAACATTGATTCCAAAGAACACCTGTACACCTATGTTTATTGCATCACTATTTACAACAGGTAAAACCTGGAAACAACCCAAATGCCGAAAAATAGATGACTGGATCAAGAAGATGTGACACATATACACAATGGAATATTATTCAGCAATCAAAAAAGATAAACTCATGCCATTCACAGCAACGTGGATGGAGCTAGAAGGAATTGTGCTCAGTGAAATAAGCCAGAAGGAAAAAGAAAAATATCAGATGGTTTCACTTATAACAGGAATATAGGGGAACCAAATAAGACATTAGCGTAAAAAAAATAGTAACAGTACAAAACACAATAAAGCAAAAACATACAATTATAAACCAGAGACATCCTGCAGGGGAGGAGGAGGGAGAGGGATCAGAGGGACGGAAGGAGGAGCACAGGAGACTGTGGTGATGGTGCAAAGGTGCCTTGGGGAAGGAAATTATATGGGGACTCAACCTGAGGAGGTGGGGAGAAGCAAATAGTTTAAAAAAATAAAAATTTAAAAAAATAAAATAAAATAAAAAATAAGGATATCCGCAATGAAAAAAAATAAAATAAAAAAAAGAAATAAGTTTTGATGAGGGCATGCAGGAAAAGGACCCTCATTGGTGGGTCTGTAAACTAGTGCAGTCCCTATGGAAAGCAGTGTGGAGAGTCCTCAGAAACACTAAAAATGGATCTGTCATATAGCTCAGTAATTCCATTCCATTCTGGGTAGGTATCTACCCAAAGAACACAAAAACTAAATCAAAAGGTAAACTTTTCTCCTATATTTACTGTAACACTATTGACAATAGTTAAGATACTGAAACAAACTAAATCCCAAAAAACTGATGTGTTTATCAAGATGTGGGATACATACAGAATGGAATACTACTCAGTCATCATAAAAGATAAACTCATGCCATTTGTGGCAATATGGGTGGATTTGAAAGGGATTATGCTAAGTGAAGTAAGTCTGAAGGAAAAGAGAAATACCAGCTGGTCTCACTTATAGGTGGAAGAAATAAACCAAACAAAGGGTCAGATAATAGCAAACTTTAAAACCAACCCTTGACAGCTGACATCTAACATCTGAGGCACCGAGGAGGGGTGGGGGCAGAGTGACAAATGGGGGTGGAGAGAGCATGATAGACTATGGTGGGGGACTACAGGTGCTTTGGTTGTGGATGAGCTGTGGTGACCACACCCAAGGGGACAAACCTTGTACTGTCAAAATATTAACAAGGATGTAAAACAATGGTACTTTATTAAAATAATTAATAAAATGTTAATCATGGGCCATTTGTTGCAATAACAATCAAGAACCTTATTAACAAAGGCCTTTAACCCTCTTTCCTTGGTGTTCCATACGTAAGGTTTCAAAGTTGGGGAACCGGGCCCAAGGGACTTTATGGCTCCTACCTGCTGGTTTTATTTGTATCTTGCCCTGGCCTGGTGAGCTCCTTGGACACAGATGGCTCATTGTGCCTTAGTCCAGTCTGTGTTTAGGAATTATTATTACAAGGTCATTGACAGCACATAGTTGGGTCTTTTCTGAAGACTCTAAGACCTTAAAAAACTAAAGCTTTAGGACTTGGTCTTCCTTGTTTTGACTTCTGTCTCCTTGTATAGACTGGTCTTCATTTACTCCCTGCAGCTATTTAAATTCCTAACCAACCTACAGAGATTACTGAAAACTGGACTCTTTTAAGCTAATCTCCCTAAGGGTCAAGCCTGCGGTCTGAGAATGTTAAGTGATGGGAGACCTGAATTTTGGCCAAGACTCCTCGGCTGTTTCATGTGTGAACTGGGTCTGTAGCACAGAGCCCCCCCCACCCCAAACTAATGTTGAGCAATCCCAGATCCCCACTGTTACTGAAATCATGCAAATCTGAGGGATGCCATGGAACATGGGTCTTCCCCCATGTGCTCTCAACTACAATACATGACTTGGGCTCAGAGTGAAACAGTAAGGTGTATTAACAAAGTGGAAATTGTAAAAAAAAGAGTTGCTAAGGCCACAAATAGCAATTTCTCCTACCCTAGATAACATCCATAATAGTTAAACCAAGAACAGTTTGTGCAAGTTGGCACTGTCCCTTTGACAATACCCTAAGCCGGTGGCACACTGATAAATGGTAGACCAAGTCCCAATTCACATTGTCAGCTAGAGGTAGTCATAGGTGCCACTCTTGAGGCAGCACCACAGCAGCCAGCAGCAGCATTCCAAAGGCTTAGCTGGGCAGCACCAGGTACAACAGCAACAGAAGATAGTGCCAGATATGCCAAAGACAACAGAGGTGGTGAGGTGATGGTACCAGAGGATCAGAAGTGGTGGGCATCTCTTAGAGGTTGTCAGGCACAGACCAGCAGTCCCAGTCAGCACCAAACTGCAGGCAGTGATGTGGAAGACCAGGGACCAGTATTACAGCTCCTCAGAGATATCGGGCACAGGTCAGTGGCAGACAGCTCTTTTAGAGGCACTGACCACAGGCCAATGGTGCTCTTGGGTTAGAGGATCAGGCACATGGCAGTTTGTAACAGATATCAGATATGAAATTCTCAATGAAATAGTGTTCCTTAATCCCTCTGCTGCCCTAACTTATGTCCCTTTCAGAGTGCCTACCTTTCAAACCTAATTGGTCTTTTTTAAACTGGTGCCATTTCCAAGATGTAATTGGCACTGGTGTGATCTCAAACCTGGTTGGCCTATTTTCAAAACCATGAGGGCTTCAAAATCTGAATGGCACTTGACCAGGGTGTCTTCAAAAGTGGCATGGGATTCAAAGCCCAAACCCAGCCAACACATGAAAAATTGCCCTGCCCTGGCTTTGGTTGTCTCATATCCCGTTCAGTGTGCCACAGAGTAGACAGTGCTGCTGCATTTCCTAACCAGGAACTACAGGGGCTCCTCCTACATTACTTTCAAATCTGTGTGTGACCTTGATTTGCTTACAACCTGCCACAGTCCTTGTTATCAGATTCCAAATCTGATGGGGTTGAAGATTGGAGGACATATAATAGGACATAGAACTATACTATTCCCTAGGGGGAAAAAAAACAGAATGATTTGGTAGAAGTTACTAAAAAAAAAAAATATGTAAAAACTGGCACTATGGGCCTCCCCTGGTGGCACAGCCGTTGAGCGCTGGGCTGCGAAGCTGCCTGCAGCACCCGTTCGATCCCCGGCCGTTGGTGAGGGTCCCACATGGCACGCAGACCTCTCCTGCTGTGCCCACTGCTCCCCTCGGCAGTGTATTTCATCAGTCTGCCTGTTCTGTTCCCTGCTCTCGCTCTGGTGAATTCTCTCACGTTCCCATGCTTCTGACTGTACCCAGTGCTTGTATAAATAAATAAATAAATGTGTGAACACAAGAAGAATCACAAGTTACCTGGTGCTCAAGTCATCACAGCGAAGTCCACCTGCCAGTGGATTTCCCTGGCACGGTAACTCTCTGCTGAACAGCTTTTACAGCAGCAGGAATTGGGGGGCCATGGTTTGGGGGTTATTTCTAGTACAGGTGAGGTAGGACTAACATACTTGTTCCAGAATGGATCTCAATTTGGGAGTCATCATGGAATGGTTGGCCTAATTATAGAGGGTCTATGTCCCATAGTAAGGGCTACTATAGACTCCCCTGACAAAGTACATGGCCGCTACTGGTGGGACAAATAACTGGCCATGGGAAATGCTGTGCCAACCTGGTAACACCTGGTTTCTTGTTAGTTCCCAGCATAAGTCATAAACAAGTCTTGTTCTGAATATAGTGGGGGCAGGATAGAGGTGGAAAGAGAAAAATCTTTAACGGGGATAAGGAAAAGTTGTAAGAGAGGGCCTGAAATGGCCTCCCATCTGCTCACCCAGTCTCAAAATTTTTCCCCTTCTGAATAGTTTAATCTCCTTTCTTAAACCTCAGAATGACAGAAACCTTTGAGGGGGTCCATACATCATCCAGAATCTTAAGGGAAACCTCAGGGTTCTGGTCTCCTGAGTTTCTAGACCTTAAGAAAAACCTTTCCTTCAGAATGGCCTTGTGAGTCTGCAAACTCATATAGGCTTACATAGAGTCGATATAAACATTAATGGTCTTTTCTCTTGCCAATTCCTGGGCTCTTGTTAGGGCAGTAAGTTCCACTTTTGGGGCCACGGTGCCGGGGGTAGAGATCCCTGCTTGATGATATCTGTTAGGCTCACAACTGCATATTCCACCTGCCTCTTTCCACCTGGCATGTAGCTATTCCATCAATGAAACGTTTTTCAAAGTCTCGCTCTCCAGGGTGGGCTGAGCAGAGCAAACTTGATTAAGGGTTTCCCAACACTTGTGGGCAAGTTCCCCTGAGGCAACAGGCAAGAGGGATGTGTGAGCTAAGAAATTACAGATCTTTAGAGTTATAGGTGGATTTTCCATAATCAGGGTCTGGGACTGAGCTGCCTGGGAGCCAATCAATCTATTCCCTTCGTGCCTAATAGGATAATTATCTGGTGGAGTACCCAGATGACAGTAAGCCAACCATAAGTTTTTTCTGCTTTATAAGATCAGGGCTGTGACTGCCACTGCCTGCAGGCAGGGAGGCCAGTTCCTGGTGGGCTGGTCTGGCTATTTGGAGAAATAAGACACTGGCTGGGGTACAAAACCTAGATGCCCTATTAGGACTCCCAAGGTCATTCCCTGTTTCTCATGGATGTGAAGCTCAAAAGATTTAGCAGAGTTGGGCAACCCCAGAATGGGTGTGCTCATTGGGGAATACTTTTAGTTGCTTGAAAGTGGTACCACCACTCTCACTTCAAAGGAGGGGATGCCTGTGTTGACCTTGAAGAGCCTGATATAAAGGTTTAGTTATCAGACTGATGTTGGGGTTACAGATCCAACAGAACCATGCCACTCTCAAGAATTCCCACAATGGTTTGCAGGGTTTGGGAGTGGGGACCTGGCAGATGGCTCCTGTTAGATCTGTGGGCAACCACCATTTCCCTTTTCCAGCTATAAAGTATAGATAGGTATGAGACTCTTTCTCAGGTAATCTGAGCTTTGTTCCTGGAAGCCTTTTATTCCTTCTCTGGCAAGTGATTCAGAACCTTGGTGATATTGAGATCAGATTCCTGTTGGGAGGTACTGGCCACAAAAGATCATGCACATATTGTAACACAACCAGTGGGTAGCACCAGGTCCCACCAAGCTGAGGTTTATACCTCACTAGAGCTAGAAAGTTTTGAAACCCCTGAAGAATCACAGTGCAGCAACACCACATTGCATGGTCAGTCTGGGGAACCCACCCTTCAAAAACAAACAATTCCTGGGGATGAGGGTATAGGTTAATGCAGAAGAAATCACCTTTAGGTCTAGCATGGAATAACAGTATTGGCCAGGTGAATGACTAAAAGTGAGTGGGGCTTAGGGACCACTGGATGGATAGCATTCACTACTGTGTTAATCACCCGCAAAGTCCTAGGGGATCCTATAGTTTCCACTGGGGTTTCTTCCAGTTAAGCTGGCAGAGTGGGGCAACTGAATTCAGCCTCAGGTCAGGACGTTCTCAATCACTCATCAAGTCCCCCAAGTCCTCTTTTCTTAGGGGGCATGGCTATAGGCGGGGCTTCAGGGTCAGAGGCTTTAGTTTAACATGGATGAGCAAGGTGTACCTGGCCTTTCCCATGTGGACCTGGTCCAAACCTCAGGGCTGGACCTGAGCAAATTCCCCCAAGAAAACTCCCCTCTATTTGAGGCTAGCAAGGAATGCCTCCTGGGGTTGCACTGGTGTATTTAGTGTGTAGTTGAGTCATGGGGACAGCACCACTTACCTCCTCAGAGGATCCAAACACAAATGAATCTTTACTGCCAGTTGGACATCCAGGAGAGCCTGTGGCCCCATCTCAGCTTCACAACAGCTTCTGGTTTCTGAGCAGGGTTGAGAACTCGCTAGTGGATTGGGCAGAGCCCATTCAGTTTACCAAGGGCAGCACGTCCTCAGGACAGCCACCAGTTAGGGAAAAGAACAGTTAAAAGAATAAGGCTTGTCCTTTGAAAGCTTACTTGATGACTTTGTAAATAAAAATTAGAAAACACACGTAGATGCAGAGAGAGAAGAGTTGGTACTTATTTCAGAGGTTTGCTTAGGAAATGATATGGGGGAGTAATGGAGACAGAAAGACATAGGTATATCTAAGAAATATTTAGAAGGAAAAATTGGCAACTTTCAGGTTGGTGCATTTGGACAGTTGATGTAAATTCATTAGCCACTTTGGAAGAGGTTCAGCTTGGTCATGGGAAAGAGGTGGGAGAAATGTAAATTTCCTTTTGTTGCACTAGGGTTGTTGAGTTGACCTTGAGGCATGCAGGTAAGGATGTTAGATTGGGTAGATTCATGTAAAAGTCAAGTAAGAAGACTGGGGTGGAGATAAAGCTCTGAGGGTTGTAAAGCAGGTTGTGGCCTGAGTTGTCTAAGGGATGTAATGTAGGCTAAGAGAAGGCAGTGAAGAATTGTTCAAGAAGACCTAATTAATACCATTAATGTACAGTCAGCAAAGGAGACTGAAAGGGCAGCTGTCCGGAGCCGCCTGGAGCATGCGCCGTGTTGCGCAACACATGTGCCATTAAGTTTTGCTTTCCCGTTTTGCCTGCTGAGAAACCACAGGTGTTTCCTATTAATCAAATGAGACTGGGAGGTACGATGGGAGGAGCTCCCAGGATATAAGAAGAGAACCACGAGAAGGTCGAGATATTATTGCGAGAGATTATTGCGAGAGGAGCAGAGAGAAGGTCAGGGAAGGTAGAAAGAACAGGGAAAAGGAAAAGAAAGGAAAAGGAAAAATAAAGAAGGAAACGCTAGCGTCAAGTTGTCTCAAGCCCCTCATTTCAATCCTCAGCCCTTCCCTTTTCGTGCCTACGAATCCCGCGGTCGGGACAGGTGGCGCCCAACGTGCGGCACGAAAAAGAATGAAGGAACCGCTGAAGGACCAGCTGTGGTGAGCCGGCAAGTAAAGTAAAGTAAGGTAAGGTAGCTGGGATTCATGGGCAATTCAATGTCCAAGGGGCAGTTAGTTATTTCCCTGGAAGCTCTCCTAAAAGAGTTTGGGGTTCCTCTCAGTAGAAAGATTCTTAAAAGGTTTCTAGAGACCCTTAGTATCACTAGTAAATGGTTTCTGGAGCAGGATCAGGTCGATAGTGACAATTGGAATAAGGTGAAAGGAGATATTGTCTTACATCAGCAATTATATGGCCTTGAGTCTCCTCCTTGCACTACTTTGACGGTCTGGGGAGTGGTGGGAGATGCTCTTAATGCCGGTGGTACTGCTGCCGTTCAGTTAGCCACTGAGGCCGTCAGGACAGCAAGACAAACAGAGGAAGAAGATAGAAGTTCCATTATGAGTTCTACATTGGTAAGTCCCCCTTCCTCTACTCAAAAAATACCAACAGCCCCTCCCCTAGATTATTCTACCGATGAGTCGGGAGGAGGGGAGGAACAGGATGAGAAAGGCCTCGGTTGTTATAAGCCAGAGAAGCGTAAAAGGAGATGGAAAACACCTGGGGAGCCACCTCCTGCGCCACCTCCTAGAACACTTGACAGGGTTGATCTTCCGTTAATGGAAAGACTGTGCTCGATGATGGAAAGAGCCCTGGTTTCCCAGGCTCCTAATTATGCTTACCCAGTCATGAAAGGGACAGATCCTCAAGGGGTGCTTACTAGAGTACATGTCTCCATTGACACATTCTCTGGTTTTCTTTTCGCCTCCCCACATTGCAGTGAAAAGACTTCTGATGTCCGCTCACATTTGCTACAAGCGTTTGCGGTAATGGGCCGCCCACGTGTCATTAAGACAGATAACGGTCCTGGTTATACCAGTAAGGCTTTTGCCTCCTTTTGTGCGGTCCATCGCATTGTGCACAAAACAGGAATTCCATACAACCCGCAGGGGCAGGGTATAGTTGAACGTGCCCATGGTTCTCTGAAGACTATGCTTTTAAAACAAACAGGGGGAGAACACTCCCCCAGGGACCGTTTGACTACAGCTCTCTTTACCCTTAATTTTTTGACCCTAGATACCCAGGGGCGGTCAGCTGCTGATCGGCACTGGTCGCCAGACCCTTGGCAGGTCACGATGCTGCAAGCGAGATGGAAGGACCCAGTTAATAATGAGTGGCAACCACCCGCACCAGTATTAATACAGCTGCCCGGCAGCATTTGTCTTTTCCCACAGGATGCGGAATCACATCCTGTGGGTTCACATCCGATGGGTTCCTGCTCGATTGGTTCGGTTTGTCGATGTACCTGACCCCGCTAACCTTGATGACACAAGCGTCCCAGATGTCAGTACGATGGGCGATTGTGCATCAGCTGCCTTTTTTGCTCCTTTTTGATCGTCATGATTCCACTTTTCCGCAAGTATTTGCCACTAATCTTACTACTGGTCTGGCTTCCAAGCCATTGGATAGTGCCCTGTTGGGCCAGGGTGAGGTAAAATTATTTAATGACATTTAATCTGAAAACATTAGTTCTACCATTGAACAATCTGTTAGTATCCAGAATAATAGATCAGAGAGTTTGTCTACTGTTGTTTGCCTGTCCCCTCTTTCTTTTTTGTCCTCTCCAATAATGCAGGAAATGCAACTGTATTGAACTGTTCAGTGGAGCCCTGCACCCTCTCTGCCTGCTGGGCCCGGAGTGCGGAGAAGGCAGTGATGGTTCGTCTGCCTTCTACTTTAGTCATACCCGTGGATGTTTCTGCACATCTTTCTCCTGTTCTACCTAGGAGGAGACGTGATTTTGGCATCACTGCAGCTGTTATCGCTGTTTCAATAGTGGTGACCGCGGCTGCCGCCACCGTCTGTCACTCAAACTGCTGCAAATGCTGACACTATAAACAATTTAGTTGCCAATGTTGTTTTTGCGTTATCAACATAGCAAGATATGAATGAACATTTATGAAATGGACTTTTGATGCTTAATTAGCAGATAGCTCTGATGTAAAAAGAGATACACACTTTTGTTAACTGCTCACATGCATTGTAACTTTTTGTACAGTTTTATTTGTGTAATTCCTGTTATGGTGAAAAATATGTTTATGGAAGAAAATAGGTTAAATAGTGTAATCAGAGGACCTTAGAACCACCAGCTCCTGAACCTGACCTCTCAATTGGCGAGACAGCTCATAACTGTTAACAACACTCGGGTTACCCTGTTTCGAGTAAGGGTCTCATTGCCTGGTGTAGAGGACTCCTCCCAGAGTTGCGGTTTGTGCATTCGGCATATGGTTTCTCCGTCAGCTACGGAAGCGAAACAAAAAACGTGCTATTGCGGTCAGGCAAGTACTTGGCACCATGGTACTTGACCAGGACTCCCCAGTGGCATCCGGATGGGTCAACTTAGCCCTAGAGAACCTGAGAGCCAAAGACGGGTAAGAGCGTAGCCCGTCCAGACCAACCTAAGACAGCGGTCCGGACCAAGTGCGCCGGATTAGCGATGACGGGTAAGGCTGGTCACGGAATATGCCAACCTAAGACAGGCCAGGTGTCTCATTTAAAAGAAAAAAGGGGGAGATGTCTGGAGCCGCCTGGAGCATGCGCCGTGTTGCGCAACACACGTGCCATTAAGTTTTGCTTTCCCGTTTTGCCTGCTGAGAAACCACAGGTGTTTCCTATTAATCAAATGAGACTGGGAGGTACGATGGGAGGAGCTCCCAGGATATAAGAAGAGAACCACGAGAAGGTCGAGATATTATTGCGAGAGATTATTGCGAGAGGAGCAGAGAGAAGGTCAGGGAAGGTAGAAAGACAGGGAAAAGGAAAAGAAAGGAAAAGGAAAAATAAAGAAGGAAACGCTAGCGTCAAGTTGTCTCAAGCCCCTCATTTCGATCCTCAGCCCTTCTCTTTTCATGCCTACGAATCCCGCGGGTCGGGACAGGCAGCCAGAGAGATGAGAAGACCCAAGAAAGTGTGGCATCCAGAAGCCTTAGAGAGGTGCTTTTCAAGAACTTGAGTTAACAACACAACATTTCAGGCTCCCTTACCCCTCCCGGGCCTGGTTCCACCTGCCTGGGAGTCCCACTTTATATCTGTTCCTTTTCTCCTCAATAAGCTTAAAAAAAAATACAGCATTTCTAATTAGAGAAAAGCTTTAAACCCTCTGATCTCACCAAACAGTTCTCCAGGAGAGAGGAAAAAACCCTCTGCGCCCTCATCCCATCATTGGTAGCTGGATGATCTTGGTCAGTGAGCATATAAGGTTATTCCTCATTTATTAAATAGGCATACAGAATGTCTGTCTCAGGGCACATGACGTACTTAGCTCAGGGTCACAAAAGTGAATAAACCCATCAGCTGTTACAACCTCAAACCATCTTCTCCAAGGGAGGTCAGGTTTCCCAACAACCCTCATTGTGGACCAATTGAGATTGTGGGTATTTCATTGCAGAAGGCACAGTACAAATAACAGCTATCCTCATCTCTTCAACTGATCTGGAAGATCTTATCTTATTTCATCTCCAAGAAGTCCATAGTCAGGTTGGGAAAATGAGCTTGATGAATGTGATGTATAAGAAGAACAAACATGGAACCATCCCAAGTCTGGTGACAAGTAGAGCCAAGAAGTTACTGAAGGTCAGGCCCGAGGCAGGTCCAGGAGCCATAGCATGTTGGGGCATGCACAGATGCATCCACAGCAGAGAAGTGAAACCAAGGCAGCAAACCAGCCCAGTATTGAAATTCAACCATTCACCACTGAATGAACTCTCCATCATTCAGAACTGCACTGATTGAAAACCTTTTTTATATAAAGTTGACCCAGTACCGCCCTTTCTGCCTATAAGTAGCCTCCCTTCAGAGCTCTCTGGGCAATCAGCTCAAGTGCTCCTGGTATCTGTACCCCCAGATTGCTGTCATGAAGCCCCAAATAAACATTTCCTGTGATACTCAAGCTGTGTAAAGAAAGAACTGCAGCAATACTGCCAGACCACTGCTGCTATAACAGCTCTAACACCACTGCTATGTCAGGAGAACTGAGATAAGGTTGCTATATCTCACTCAAACTCAACTCGTATCTCAGTAGACAAATGAATAAGACAATACATTGAAAGTGCAAAATGAGTAGAGACATTGGGAGGGTCACAGAAACCGCAAAAAGTGACCACCGTGGTCTGGAGAGGACAGAGAATTCCAGGATGGTCTTTCTGAGGTCTCAAGCACAATGAGGTGAAAAGACGAAGGAGAGGAATTTTGAAGAAATCTCAAGGCAAGACCATGAATATACAGTAAAGGGCAATATGTCCGGTATTCAAACTTAGTAGAGCTATATTCAAATGTGTGGCCCATATCTAACCTACGAATATCCCTTGACGCCATCTCAGCCATTTTTGTAATTGTCCACATGGGCTTTTTATCTCACCTTAATGAACCCAGGCTTGCTGTTGTCTCCTCCTCCCCAACCACAGAGGCCTGGAGAACTACAAGAGCCTATACTTCTTTTTTTTTTAAGATTTATTTATTTATGCATGCAAGAACTGGGGTATAGGCCAGAAGTATGGGGGTGGGGGGGTGAGAGGATTCACCAGAGAGAGCAGGGAGCAGAACAGGCAGATCTACTGAAATACACTGCTGGGGGGAGCAGTGGGGGAGTCAGGAGAGGTCAGCTGTGCCATGTGGGTTGCTCCCTCGGCAGGGATCAAACTCATGCTGCAGTGGCTGGTGATGCCTTGATAGTACTGTCTTTAACCCCTGTGCCACCAGGGAGGACCGCAAGAGCCTACACTTCTGACAAGGTATTTAACGTCTTATCTTAAGCAGAGATCTTTCCCTGTTTCAAAGACATACTATATTTTAGAATCCTAAGACTTGACAAGGGACATAGGAGTTAGAAGATATTGGTGCCAGTCAAAGACCTGCCACACAGCTGTGTACAAACTGGGAAAACCATTCCTGCGTCTGACCTCCCTCTCCTCAGTGATGAAATGGAGAGAAAAACACTGGTCTAGCCCCCTTCATGCAGAATAACTGTCCACACGAGATGATGTGGCACAGGATGTGAAGGTTGCACCAAGATAGTTATGAGCTACTTCCAAGATTCTCCAGTTCTCCTGAGTCCTCATGGACCATCTCAGGGGAACGGGAGCCAAACACTTGGGTTGAACCCGAGTGCAGTCCACATTTCCAGCTGCCTTGTTTTGCTTCTCTATGTACATAGAGGCTTTATATATCTATTAAAGAATTCCACTGATTAGAAATAAAATGGTTTAAAAAGATACTGGTGGGCCTCCCCGGTGGTGCAGTGGTTGAGCGCTGTGCTGCAAAGCTGCCCGCAGCCTCCACAGCAACAGTTCGATCCCCGGCCACCGGGTGAGGGTCCCACAAGGTGTGCAGACCTCTCCTGCCGCTCCTGCTGCTCCCCTTAGCAGTGTACTTTGCCGTCAGTCTGCCTGTTCTGCTCCCCACTCTGGCTCTGGTGAATTCTCTCACCCTCCCGCGCTTCTAACTGTACCCAGTGCTTGTATAAATAAATAAACAAATCTTTAAAAAAAAATAAAAAATACTGGTAAAGTTACCTCTTTAGTCTCTCACTGTACAGAGAGGGAAACTGAGGCCCAGGTACACACAGTAGCAGAGTTAAAACCAAAGGTTCTTTCTAATACTCTTGCATCAGTGCTTTGTCCACTATTCTGTTGCGACAGATGTTATCAGAGCTCAGGGGAAAATTCCCCCACCCTTTTAGGTTCTTGTCCGGCTGCGAGTAATCAAAACATCAGAAGGGTTGGCAAAGGAAAAATATTTAATAATATGGCAAGCAGGCGCTACGGTGATCACATGGATCCTAATTTCAGTCAGGGAGAACAAGGTTTAAATCCTAAACTAAAGGACGAGTGGCCAGAGTCCCAAGGAGAGAAGAGGGAACATCTCAGGATGAGGAGAGGATGCCTTCGTGTTTACCCTTCAAGTAAGATGAGTTTCTCATAGGCCATGTCTACATATAATCTTTTTTTTAATACAAGAACTGGGATACAGGCCAGATGTGCGAGAGGGTGAGAGAATTCACCAGAGACAGAACAGGAAACAGAACAGGCAGACTGGCTGAAATACACTGCTGAGGGGAGCAGCAGGCAAGGCAGGAGAGATCTACTGCACCATGCAGGTGTCTCCCTGGCAGGCCAGGAGTCGAACCCGCACTGCAGAGGCTGAAGACAGCTTCACAGCGCTGTGCTCAACCCTCTGCACCACCAGGGAGGCCCTATACATATAATCTTACATCTGATAAAAGCCACTGCCAATCTTAATTTTCATTTTTCCAGTAGTAAAAGGGATCAATCAGGCAATTGCTTCTCTTATTAGGGAAAAGGCAAGAGCTTGTCTTTAGGGGCTTCATTGCTCTCAGCTCAAATTATCTGCCTGCTAGAGTGGGGCATCTTGAGGAGACCAACTCTGAGAATCTTGGCACGATCCATTTCAAGCATCATCCATTCTATGAACAAACAAGAGAAAACTCCCAAATCCCTACTCCATGTGTAGCCAACACTCCGGGAAGGAACATCAGTGTGATTTATAAACCACAGCTCATGCAGGACCAGGGAGCAGCTTCAGAAGTGCAGGCTCACTTCCGGAGGGCCCACGCAGGCTAGGGCTCACTCTCCAGACCCCTGCTTCCCTCTCCTGGCACACACCAGTTGCCTAGCAAACAGCCCCCTCCTGCTCCCTCACTTGCATACTTCAGGCCATTCAAGCAGATGTGTTTTTCTCTTAAAAATAAACATCGCATTAATTTTTACCAGCATGCACCCTCCTCACCAGAGCCCCAAGACACTCAAATTCCTCCTCTAGGCAAGCTCAACTCCATTGGGTTCAAAATTAAAGTTCAAACCCCAGATTATTATTTGATAAAACATTTGGAAAATCACCTCATTCATAAACAATTAAGGTTTTATAAAATAGAGTGTGTTGCTGAAAACATCCTTGTGATTCTGAGTCAGAAATTCCAGAACTTCTGTTTTGTCTCACTTTTATCTGATATTTCTTGTTTTCTACAGGAATGAAAGATCTTTTCCTGGAATATTTAAGAAGAAATATGCATACAAAATGTCAAGTCATGACATGAATATCTATCAATGACTGTCCTTGATCTCCAGTTGCTTCCACATTACGGGAGAGGTATGATCCCATGCAAAGTGCTTCTGTAAGTCTCCAGGCACATACGCTGTGTGTGTATGTGTGTGTGTGAAGAGTGTGTGCAGGAATGTGCGTGAGTGTGAGTATGCAAGGTTTTATGCAAGCGTATGCTAGTATGTGAGTGCTGAGTGAGAATACGTGTGAGTGTGTGCATGGGTGCATCATGCCGCATGATCCTGACTGCCGTGGAGGCTTTGAAGCCATCGCAGGCTGGAACAGAAGCAAGAGCGCAGCATTGAAATGTGACAGGGCCTGCCCAAAAGCCTGGGATGCCCTGGGAAGGATATGCAGGGGTTCAGAGCCAAGAAGTAAGTGAACCAACGCACTGAGATGGGATCCAGGGCCTGTGTATGCAGGTGGAGACATCCTATGTGAATTACTATTCTAGAACCAATTTCAGGAGCAGAACCAGAACTGCAGCTCTGGCTAACTTCCCCTGTAAGGAGAACATCAGAAACTAATCAGAATCAAGGCAGCATGATGCTTACTCGTGCTGAGGGGAGGGAGGGCTGTCAGCTCACTGCCTTGCATATTGGCCTTGGTTTACCACCTGGGATGGCGTTGCGTGGCCCAGGCAAGCCCTGTGGAGTTGCAATATGAGAGCCTCCCCTGGCTTTGCGAAGGTGACAGTACTGCCCCTTGGGACCTCACCAGATACACTGGCACAGCCTATCTCATCTCATCTTCAACAAAAGAAACCCAGGAGGCAGCGATGATTATTGTCCCCATTCTGCAAAGGGTGAAAATGAGGCTCATAGAGGGAAATCATTTGGCCCAAGCTCACACAGCTCTACAAGGCAGAGTCCACAATTACAGGCAAGCACGTGCCTGCAAGGCCCACACCACTCGGGTCCCGCAGCCCTCCCCACGCCCACAGCGCCTCTGCAGGCTCGCCCTCGCAGTGAGAGTCAGCGTCTATCAAGCATCGGTGTCTCGAGGCCACAGTGAAATCCCAGTGGCATAATATAACCAGCCTCTCTTAGATGCTGTGAAGAGCCTCTCAATTGGCTCAATGTGTACATACGTTTGAAAAGTCTTGATTTGATAAATACATTTCGCATTCTTTGGAACACTGGGTACCTCTTCACAACATGATGTTCTGGGGCTTAGGGAGTGGACGTGGGCCAGGCCCTGCACTCTGAGAGGCTGTCCCATGCACCACTGGCCATAAAAATAAGTAACAGAACGACAGATTCTGTTTCCTTTTGCTTTAGTGAGTGGTTGTGCCAATGAGGTGAAGGTATGGATGGCGGGAGCAGACAGGAGGAAAGAGGGTGGGTGTCAATAATAGCCTGGCAGAAGGACACAGGCTCAGCCCCGGAGCTCCTGTGTCTCTCCGATGCTCTGCACGCGGCAGCAGTGGGTGGCTGCTGCCTGCACAGAACTGGTGGGCCATATGGAGAAGCTGGTGGGCCATGAGGAGACGGTCCACCCACATTTCTTGTGAAATAGCAGACAAGGAAGCCATATGTTGTCTCCTAGGAACTGGTCTGGAGTTGACGGCCCTTTGCAACTTGCAGGGCCTTTCTCTCTGACAAGTGTATATTCGAAAAAAAAAATATTAGAAATAGCAATGATATTTAACTACAGTGCATAAAGGATTATTTGCTGTGTAGTGATCACAGAAATTAAAACTCTGGAACATAGTCATTACCATAGGTGGTTAAGTGGGACAAGGGAGGACCTCCTGGGTCAGCTTCTATGGAGAGATAAGGGAGGAGAGAAGGTACAACCCCTACCCAACAGGGCATCCCATCAGACTGCCAGGCCTTTTCCCTTTTTTTATCTCCTTATCCTCTTGAAAGAGATTTTTAATTTTCAATCTTAACCTCAACAAATATGGGCTGATGTCCTAAGCCATCTATATTAAAAGAGAAAAGAAATGGGGAGGGTGGGGAGCTGCCTGCCAGGAGCTGCCTGGAGCCTCTTTGCCATGAAAGCAGGTGCCCAGTGGACACTGGTTACTGTGTTTCTAGAAGCCCCGGGCTGAGTTGGGCCCTCGCACACAGTGGAGCTGGTCTTGTGCTGCCTCCCTTCTTTGACAGCAGGTGCGGCAAAGGTGTGACTCACAGTGAACAAGCCAGTGTGGTGACCACACAGGGCACCCCAGGTGCAGGTCTCTTAGTCAGGGGCTGAACCCAAACCAGCCTTGTGGTATGACACCAAAGGAATCCTTTTTCATATTGGAAGATGTATTTTTCCTTTGCCATTCAGGTGGATGATAAAGTCATAAGCGGTTGAAATGGTACCTTTGGGCTGGACTCAAAATAGGGGCCAACGCTGGCCGGTGCCAAGGTGTGTGGAAAGTCCCTCTGCATTGTGATGCCCTTCAGCTGGAGCACTGTGACTTCTGAAACTGCTGTGGAAAGGAGACCCATTTTGATTCAAATGATCTGTTCATTTCTTAGAATTAGGTCTGAAGTAACTGTAACCCCCCAAGTAATAGAGAGAAGTGGGCACCTCTCGCACAGCCCAGAGGCCAGCATTCCAGGTATTATTAGTCTTATAATGCATGTGCCTTTCAGCTCACATTTCAACATTCCCGGGTGGCTTCTCCTCTTCAAAAGAGGGTGGCATCTGAAGTGAAAGCGGTGGGGTAGGGGGGTAAAGGGGAAGAGGAGGGCATGAAAAATGGTGCACACCATTTACCAGTGTCTCCTGTGGCGGGGCTGCCTCACAACTCTTCTGCTTACATTCTACCTGCTTGACCTTAGTCTGATGGCTGCCCCTCCCTTCAAGGGAGGATGCAAAACACAATATTTGGCGTTCTTGTGGCTCTGACTGAAACATCTGGAACACTGGAAGAAGTGGAGAGCAACTGCAGGAAAATTCCCAGTACCCACAAGCGCATCCTCCTTCTGGAGAACCTCATTTCCTCCCACCAGCATCCTGCATCACTTCGGGACTTCTTATCTCCTAAATCAGCCTTCCAAAAAAGCAGGATCTCATGTTCCTTTGCTGCTTTGAAACCTTCTATGACACTCCACTTTGAAAATTCTTATCCTGTCTTAGAGGGCACACAAGATTCAGACCACAGGTTGCTTCCTGCTGAAGAAGCCACCAGTACCCTGAGTGGTAGCCACCCATGTCCTCCTGAGCATGGCATGTTGTGGTCACCACTCTCACTCTAATGAGATGACACCAAACTTTTAAGTTTCATGAACGAGTGACAAACAACATGGAGACTTGTAAATGAAAAAGATGATGCACAGCTTGGTGCAAAGACTGCTCACCAAGAAAGAGACTCACTGCAACCTCGCGGAAGAAGCAGGGCTGCCAGTGTTCTGCCCGTCTCTCAGCAACCCACAGCTCTCAAGTTGCCCCGCTCTCTTGAGGACAAGGTGGGGAAATTACACGTGCCTGCACTGTGGGTGCATTTATACAGCATGTACCCTCATAGCCACCTCGGCCAGGAAAAGGGGTCTACATGATGCCAGATAGGTCTTGTTAATGAGACAAAAGACAACAAGCCATGTTGTCGGGTAAGTGCCACGTTCGCATGTTTGTGTAGGTCTGCTTCTCATAAATGATTGTTCTAAAAGCAGATCTTGCCCCCGAGGTATAAGAGTCTGGGAGAAAGGCCCACCTAGGGTAGACCAGAGAGCTCAAAGTATCGCTTCTCTAACGACTGCAAATGAGTATGACCTGTTTCTTCTTGTTAGTCAGAGATGGTGTCATCCAGTGCTCTACAATAACAAAGAACTAGTTCCTTCTGTACAGTTGAGCTTGCTGCCACCTGACTTTCTGCACAGATCCTTCAGGACTTGTCCTTCCTGCAGTTGTGAAGCATTGTCGTTAAGGCAAGCAGGGATGACCTGACCTGGACTGGCTTGTGAGCATAAAGTTGTAACTCTGAGGAAAGAACAAACCATATGTAAACAAAGAACACAAATCTAAATCTTCTCATGACTTAGACATCCCCCCTCATCTTCTGAGACTTTGTCACTCACGTCAGTCAGTTCTAGTCACCACTGTCCCTTCACAGGCTTAGTTACACTGGGAACACTTTCAGGCCTGAAGATAAAGTAGAGAAGAGATTATGAGGACTTCTCCCACAGGAGCCCATCATCAGAGAAAACTCAACATGCATGAAATGGTGGACATTTTGCCTTGGCAAATTCTAGAGACAGCAAATAGATTTGTGGTTGCCTCGTGCTGGGGAGGGGGAAAGAAGAAGTGCAGGTTCTTTTGGGTGCAGGTGTCTTTTGGGTGATTAGGAAGTTCTAGAGCTAGATTGTAGTTATCCTTGTGCAATTATGAATTTATTTTAAAAATGTTGGATCATACAATTTAAATGCATGAATTGTATAGGAAGTGAAGTACTATCTCAATAAAATCTATTCAAGCTAACAAAAGAAGCCTAGCCCTATAGTTTTCAGGACCAGCTCAATACCTACAATCTTCACATTCCCACTCCTCTTTGTTCCTTGGACATTGTCAAAGCCTCAGGCAGCTCAACTTTGAATTAGAATGTACAGCCCTTGGTGATACCCCATTGGCTCATCACAACTCTTCCATATCTCCAGGATTAGAGCTCTGGTTCAGTCCTTTAAGGATCACTTCTTCCTTACCCAGGCTAACACCTGGAGCTATTGTTTCAGCCTTTTCTTGTTCATGACAAGCATCCTCCTGCCCATGTTCTCCCTTCGAACCACCCTGCAAATACGTTTCTGATACCACCTGGCGATTTTTCTATACTTCAACAACTGAGCTGCTGAAATAAAATCATACAGATCACAAATTGGTTCTCAAGCTGAGCTCTGCAATTACTGACAAGGCTGCATTGAGTTTCCATGGATTCCCTCTCAAATTCCAAATAAACTTTTGAGTTACCCAGCCCACAAACTTTTTTCTCTTCATAGCTGATTAGCCTCTAACTTCTGAGAGAACACTGAAGCATCCAGGTGTGAAGTCTCTGTGCCAGAAAAATAAAGCTGTATGCATCTGGATCCATCCCCACTGTCTCCCAAAGTCCCAAAGGAGGTCATCTCCTTCCTCCAGGTCGAGGGCAATCCCTCTGCCCATGCCCTTGACAACATTTGATCTCCTTCGGAAATTTGCTCTGGCTGTTTATCCTTCTCCCATCTGCATTTTCATTCTTTTGTGAAGCTTCAGCCATTTCATCTACATGGTCTCCTTTCACACCACTTACAAACACAATCACATTATCTTAATTTATAAACCATCTTGACAACCTCTTCCTTTCTTGAAACTTGCATCTCTCTCTTTCCCTTCTCAGTCAAAGCCCTTGAAGAACTTTTTTCATTACTAATTTCATGGTATCACTGCCCATTAAGTCGCTGTAATGTAGCTCTTCCTCACCCACATCTGAAACTGTCATTGCCAATTGTCCATCATTTCCTTCCTTGGCATGCTGCAGCTGGTTCTGGGGACTGCTCCTTGATCTGGTAATGGTTTTGCCTTGGTTTTCATGAACCACTCTCTCCTAGCCCTCTGCCAATTTCCCATCAGTCTGCCCACCCCCAGATGTGTGTTTCTGTTAGCTCAGTGCTGGCAACTGTTCTCTCTTTATACAATGACATCCCGATCAGCTTTTGCGCCAAGAGATACTCCCAGCCAAGGTCACCGCCCTGAGCACCCCACTCTCACTTATCCAAACACAGGCTCATTCCATTACCCCAAGGGGAAATGGTTTCCTATCTCCCCACTCCCCAAACATATTCTCCCTCCAGGACTCCCACTGTTGTCCAGTCAGCAAACATTCTTAGGGCCTCCTATTTGGCAGCTCTGCATTTAGCCTCAAACACTCCTCACCCCCACTTCTGACATGTCCTTATGTGTAGAGCCCAGAAACTCTTCCTCCTTGTTTTCTTCTGTCTTTCTCTTCCTTTCCATCCTTGTCATTGGTGCCTGAAATAAAGCCTTATCATCTCTCACCTGGGCTGTCTCTAACATACACCATTTTGATCTGTTTCTTTGCTCCCATTAAGAGCAACTCTCAAAAGAGCAAGTGTGTGTGTGTGTGTGTGTGTGTGTGTGTGTGTGTGTGTGTGAACTTCTTTTAGTATCTCTGCAACTTTATAGCATAACTGCATCTGGTGCAGTCCCCACTCCCCTGCCCCTCCTCCCTCACTTCACTTTCCTCTTAGAAGTCTTTGTTTGCAGGATAATGAGCAGCAACTTCCAGAAAGTGCCACAATGGTTCACATACCTCTGACTTTACTCACAAAGGACCCACTCCAGGATGATGTTCAACCACCTGACCTTGATTCTGAGCTGACGTGAAGTGTGTTCAAATTTCATTCTCTATTCTCATCTTCTCAGAACTGCTGCCACTCCTGACAACAGGCCTATAGCCTCCAGTCCATGAGGAATTTGTTGCTCTCAAACTTCTAGGAAGATCTCCTCTGTAGCCTGAGCACTGGCTACAGTGTGAGTTGCTCCAGGAGAGCAGTTGGGTTCTGTTCCCTGGTGGGAGAGGAAAGTCTGGGGTCTTCTGCTCCCGATTGTGTTTTCCTCACAAAGATTCTAGAATCAGACATCTTTGCCTCAAAAAGTAATTTCTTCTGAAGCCACCCCATTCAGTCTAAATAGGCACTGCTGCTCCTCCTACAAAGGTAGCTTTGACTTAATGTTTTGTGAACTAAAACTCCCATCATGCCCCTGCCTCGATTTCATTGTAAAGCTCTTTTACATCAACCAGCAATGATAAGCTTTTCCCTAGTCATTCCTCCCTAATCTCTAGCATTCTCCCCTGACCACAGGAAGGTATAATGATAGTATTAATTTTCTCTGTCCTGGAAAGAAATTAGGAAGAAAGGAAGAAGTAGTGAAGGGAGGAAGGAAGGGACAATGGGAGGGAAGAAATGAAAGGAGAGAAATGGAG
This sequence comes from Talpa europaea, assembly GCF_964194135.1. Classification (NCBI taxonomy): domain Eukaryota; kingdom Metazoa; phylum Chordata; class Mammalia; order Eulipotyphla; family Talpidae; genus Talpa; species Talpa europaea. The sequence continues at coordinate 50,328,770 of NC_140080.1, forward strand.
CCAAAGAAGGGAGGAAATTTTCATCACTACTATGTTTGCATTTATCCTCAGACCTGAATTTCCTGGTGTTCTTATCCATATAAAAAGTCCATTCCTTCTCAATTCTGTGGGTGAACCGATAGTCCCAGATTAACATCAATGATTATTGCATTTTAAACTTTTCCTTTCAGATAAAATGTATTTTTGTTTAATTTGATGTAGTCCCAGCTGTTTATCTTTGCCTTCATTATCACTGCTTTGGGTGATGTGTCTTTAAAGATGTTACTGAGGTGTATGTCGTGTAGTATTTCACCTAGATTTCCTTCTATATATTTTATGGCTTCAGGTCTTATGTCAAGTTCTTTAATCCATTTTGAGTTGGTTTTTGTGCATGGTGTGAGGTAGTAGTCAAGCTTTATTCTTTTGCATGTAGCGACCCACTTTTCCCAGCACCATTTATTGAACAAATTTTCTTTGCTCCATTGCATATTCTTTGCTCCTTTGTCAGACTGGTCCAACCACTATGGAAAGCTGTGTGGAGGTTCCTCAATCTGCTAAAAATGGAGCTTCCATATGATCCAGCAATTCCACTTCTAGGTATCTACCCAAAGGACACAAAAATATTAATTCAAAAGGACACCTGCACCTCTATGTTTATTGCAGTGCTATTTACAGCAGGTAAGCTATGGAAACAACTCAAATGCCCAAAAATAGATGACTGGATCAAGAAGATGTGGCACGTATACACAATGGAATATTACTCAGCAATCAAAAAAGATAAACTCCTGACATTTGCAGCTACATGGATGGAGCTGGAAGGGATCATGCTCAGTGAAATAAGCCAGAAAGAAAAAGAAAAATACCAGATGGACTCACTCATAGCAGGAATTTAGAAGACACAAATAAGGGATCTGGAAAAAGACTGATTATAATAAAGTAAAAATCAAAATCAACAGGCAAGTATAAACCAGAGACACACTACAGGTGTGAGAAGGGAGTAGGATCAAAACAAGGATGGTGGATATTTTACGGGGACTATAACCAAGATGAAAATGCATACATTGTACAAAAATGAAAAATGATGTAAAAATATATAAAATAAAAAAAAATGTATTTTTGTAAAGGCCTATAATGACTCAACTCAAAGAAATAACTAATAGAATCATTTTCGGAGTTATAGCAGGGCCATTACTGAGGAGGTGGTTGTGTATTTCAGCAGTATGCACCCACCTTCAGTCATTGCTGTTATCTCAATGTTCTCAAAAAAGTATAGTTTCCTTGCTTTTGTAGTGTCCTCCTGCTAATAAAGGCCTTCCTTATAAGGAAGTTACAGTTACATTGTTATCTGCTTAATGGAATTGGGGATGGGTCTTGGTAATTACTGAGAGGATTCTGGAAGCATCCTGCTTTTCACCATCCATCCTTTGATCTCCCCAGAGCTGCCTCCTCAGGGTCTGTGGCCCTTTGAGATGCATCTGCAGCAGGGGCCTCACAGGGGAGCTCCCAGACACTTGAACACTCACTCCACGGTCATGTGCTCCTACTCGGACCCCACATCGGCCATCTCCTTATAAAAAAATAATGCTAGTTAAAATTGAGGAGCTTCCATAGTACATACCAGCTGCCATACTAAGAGGAAACTTAGGTTAGGTAGACAATTTATTATGTTTGTTTTTTTTTTTTTATAATGAGGCTATGAGAGTTTTCCAAAGTCACCAGGCTTGTAAATGGTGGGTCACTGACTCAGGATGCCCACCTCACTCCCCACAGGAGATGGGGGCGCTTGAGGTGAAGGGAGCTTGAGAGACTCCTAGAGAGCCCACATCTGACCACAGATGGGACAGTGGGAAATAACCTAACAATGCACAGGAGAAGGCAATGTTTTGGGGCACTATATTCAGTGAGAGATTTCTTATAAAAATCGTACAAAAGCGTGCTGTCTCAGAGACTCTGGAAGCTGCATCTCCCCACCACAGGCTGAGCTATGCCCGTGGCCCCTGAGCTGACTGTCCTTGACAGGGGGGTTTCCGCTGGCCCTGGGTCTCCCAGCACCATCTTTGCACATTGTGGACCATGGCCCCATGTGGCTGCAGGTTTCACACACGTTCTCATTTCCAGGATGGCTGGGTCTGTCCTGGACCACATGAATGGGAAGACAGCAGGGCCTAGTTCTGTGGAGCCAGTGAGAAACTCTTGAAAAGATGGCCCCCTCCTGTTAGCTGGGAGGCAGCCCTTCCCTCAGATTAGATGGAATATGGGGAGTGGCTGGAATTGGGCTATGCCTGGTCCCAGGGGGAGGGGGGTTCTGCTCATGAACTTTCTGGGGGCATCTCACCTGGCATCACCAATATCATAATTCCCAATTTCTCCAGAGGTTTTAACTTGATGCAAGCAAGAGTCCTAAAATCCTGAGATTACACAGGAACTAGGAATTTATGAAAAATATATAAATCTTTTCCAACACCTCTAGATACTATCTAAAGATGTTTCCCACCTGGAAGCATAGTATTTACAAAATGGCTCTCACCACAGGGAGGATGGAAGTCCCCCCTCAGCTCTGTTCTTGCCAAACCAATTGTTCTTTCCCAGGAAGTCTTCACACTGACATGAAGATTAGTGGGGATTATTCAGGCCCCTAGTTTCAAACATCCAAGCAAAACTGAGTATGTGGCTTGCCACCTCAGGGAAGCCAGTTTGAAAGAAGCCAGTTCTGCCCAGAGGGCTGGAGCCTGGTGTGTCATTAGCAGGTCGCCTATCTCCAGAGGTTCATGGGCTTCCAGATGAAAGCCAGGCCACATCAGTGTTGCCAAAGGGCAGCTGAGAGAAGAATTGAGTTCCGTTCCTCTCCACAAGCTGGGATTCTCCTGGTGAGTTCTGGGAGCTATGTGAGAATGTAATTTAGCACTTTGTTTCAGGACTAACCAATTAATTGCTTTCAAGTCTTTCTGGAAAGGAGGCCAATGATATGTTCTTGGAATTGTGAAGTCATTGGTTTGTGAAGTTCATGTATGAGACAACTATTCAATAGAGGAATGTGTTTCATCATAATCGCCAGCGAGCTGTCCCTGAGGGACCTAGCCTAAAGCTGCCCATAGTAGAGTCCTCCACTGGAGCAGTCCTGGCCTGGCCTATTCTGGTCTGGTGGGGGGGGGGGAGCGGAGCTGAGATGAGAGCCAGCAAGCAAGAGCGAGGATATGGTCAATGTTACAGGGGGCCGCCACTCCCATACATGGAGTTTGATGGTTAGACAGTGAGAGAAGAGAGTTTAGTGTTCCACGGAATGTGGCAGCTTTCCTGCCACCCTTCTCCTGCAAGGGACCCGTGGTCCTCTCATGTCCTGCAGGTTCATTCTTCACAGACTTTATCTTGTGGTAATATTAGTGAGGGCATATAGACCACTGACCAGTATCAGCGTCCTTGAGAGGGATAATGTGGATTTTCTTACTTAATTAAATAACTCATTAAATGGACAAATATCTGTGAGCAACCTGCTCAGGGCCAGGGACACACTGTCTGCAGAAGCTGCCAAGCACAGTGCCCCTCTCTCCTAGGGATGCCTCCCAGCTTCATTGGCTTCTTCTACTTTACACATGCAAACCTTTGATTTTGAACAGAAAACCATATTATGCCAGAAGAAGAGACAAGGCTTGGTGGGATTATTTTGTCACAAGAAAATTCTAATTCCAGAGACTGTCAATGCTGACAACAAAGGTCAAATAGTGTTTCACTCACATTATAATTGGTGTCTCCTATACCTACTGGATAGTCAAGGCCAAGAAACCAGGACCTCTGATTGTCCACATGTTATCACTTGAGACAGTGTGGGACCGCTGTCCCCAATCATAAGGAGGGTTTCCTATTCCTTCATGGGTGCCTCCAGTCTTACCACAAAGGCTGCATGGCTCCCAAAATACAGGGGTGACCTCCAACAAGCAAACAGACAAATGCTTAAGGCATTGATCCTGGTGAAACCCCAAATTGGACCTTGGACCCCAAAACACATGCACACATGTACATACTCATATGCAGCATACACCATCGTCTTTCCTAACCATGAAGACTGACAGGGCAATCTTTGTTGCACTTACTATATCACACAAGTGCACATCCAGACTCAGTCCCCGGTCACTGGCACTTCAGGGGAGGAACAATTGTTGCCACGAAGCCCCACAGCCTAAGGGCCTGACCCCTCACCCCTCTGCTTGTCTCGCTAGAGCACCGGGCACAGATGGCGTGCACACAGACCTGGCCCTAAGTACTACTCACTACCTGTCACCCTGAAAACCTAGCGTGTGTGTCTTCTGCCATGACCCTAAAACACATGTGTTCTTCGTAGTACTCTAAGATCACTCAGCAATTTTGCCAATAGTTTGGGAACAAATTATTCCAATGTTCTGAGAAACCTCACTTTAGTTCCACATGATAAGAAGGGAAGAAGACTTCTTTCCTCCCAGGAGCTTGTTGGCCAGGGAAGACCACATGAGGTGTTCTCTGGAGTGACGGCCAGAGGGGGCTGCCATCACGGGAAAAACAGCCTCACCTCAGAGTGCGTTCTTCTATGGACTCCCACTGTGAATGACCACAGGGGCACTGCACAGCCTGTGGATGACCCCTCCTGGTGACCTCTAAAATATTTGGAAATGAATTTTGCACTATTGGAATGTCTGGAAAGCGTGGAGGGGTCCAGTTTGAATAAAAATGGGTTTTTAAAATAATGACAAAACTGTGTGGATAGTTACTGGCTGAACAAATCCTAGAAAGTAGGTTCTAGAATTTGAGATTGAGGTCCATAATTAAGTCTCTGAAAAATAAGAACTGTTTGGGTCATTTCTGCAGCAGAGCACAGAGAAGTAGAGCATTGGGTCACTGCAGGAAAGGTGCCGCTGTGCAGAGAACAAAGCCTGTGTTAGAGTTGAAAGCAGAGCTGAGAATGCAGACTCTTAGCCCCCACTGACTTAGAATGTGCACTTTCACAAGCTCTGGAGGTGCCCTTTTTGAGATGTTCTGGCTAGGTCCCCCCCACCTTTCCAAGGCACTTATTTAAACAGTGAAAAATAAAGATAGCCCTGCAAATAGCCAGTTGGGGACCTTTGCAAAGCCGCTTAAATGCTCTGAGCCTCAATTTCCTCCTCTGGAAAACACTAATAATAATTGCTACCCTTTCAGACTTTTGTGAGGAGTAAGTGAGGTAATGCAGGTGAAATTCCCCCATTAAAACAAAGTGCCCCACAAATGTTATTGATTTACTATTCAAACAGACAAGTTACTCTTGGCCCTCTGGATAGGCATTGGCCCTGTTGGTGGTTTGGACTCTTCAGCTGCCTGTAAAGTCATCACAATGATAAATGGGAGTGCCTGAGGGGCTTAGGGCTCCGACAATCCCAAGCCCTGTGTGTGGAGAGACTGTCTACTCTCGGTGTCTGCTCAGAGTCTGCTTTCAACCACAAAGTCCTTATCTCATAACTCAAGCTACAGAGTCCTACTGCTAATCTAGCTTAGTTGTTGTGGGTTTTGTCATGTGGTTGTTGTTGAATTCTTCCAATAGTGGCGTCCAAGGTGCTCGCTCCCTCTCTGCCTTCTAGGAAAGACTGCAGCATGCAGTCACTCACAGTGGTGGGAGGAAAAACTTAGGGGCCTGTTTCAGAAGTCTCCTTGCAAAACCTCCACTTAGGAGATTGTTGTTAAGGAATTTACATTTGGAGACCATTAATCATAAACTGCAAATTTCAAACCAGAACATCCCTATGTTGCAATCGCAAATTCTTAATTGTTTGAGGTCAACCAAGAGATGTTCAATGGAAATGACATTGTCATCAATTCTGCAAAGAGGCTAACACAAGGCTGGGAGAGCCCTAAATGAAACCTCAAATTTTTATTTAGAATGTGATAAAGCTGGATTGATTTTTAAGAAAATATTTAAAAAAAAAGAATCTAAAACTTGGGAACCAATAGGGGATGTTATTTACTGTTTTTACTGTTTAATTTCTGCAGATAGAAACAGGAAGGAAGCCGTAAAGAGACTATCCATTGAAAAGAGACCAAAGTAAGAATGCAAATAAATACTGGAAACCAGTGGTTATAGTAACTGACAAGCTTGGAGATTGTTCACATCCTCTCTAGGGAAACGAATATTTTTATGTTAATTTTTGAATGATGATTAATGGCATTGAACCGAATATGTAGATCCTAATAAGAAAATAAAAATTTCCATGAAGAAAATATTTTTCTGTTCAGTGCCACCAGTTCCAAGGCCTCAATAGCTTAAAAATACAGAAGTGTTTTTATTCCAGTCAAACTTCATTGAAGTTTTAAATCATTATAATTAAATTTTCAATTGTAATAGCATGCTCTCTGCTTCTAGTTTCCTTGTGTCAGGGCTTCTGAGGAAAATAAGGCTGTGATATTTCCTCTGGGACAGACACTAAGATGCCCTGGGATCTTTGGGTTTTCTTTTGTGTCCCTGGTTTATCGGAGGAGTGTCGCCGTACACCAGCAGAAGCCTCCATGGAAAGGAAAGAGCTCTTTGCTTCGCCCACCCTGCCGCAGGGACAGTGCGTGGATGGACATGTCACGTCAAGCCAGCATATGCCACCCCAATCACGACAGCTGTTCCTGTTTGGCTTCCAACTTCAAAGCTTCCTGCTTTCCTGAACATGCATTCCGAGTTTTATTTTCCAGTGTTACAAACCATGCAGTTCCCCAAGAGCGCTAAAGGTCAAGCTTTTATCCCAAGCCTAAAGGAATATGCACTTGGATCCTTTCCTTTCTTGTTTTCCTTTGGGGAAGTCATAAAAACAGCTTTGATAATTAGTAAACAGCCAACATTTTCCTAACACTCATAAAACATAAAGGCGATGTGAAACCCAGCTTTGCTTTCAAGTTTCTTAGAGGCTCATGTTCCAGGGACCACATTCTCCAGAGCACAAGCAAATTGTTCAAGCTACATAGCTAATCTGCCCGCATCACCTGATTCACACTGGAAGGAGTATGACCAGGTTCAGGATTCTGCCCTGTCTATGGTAGGTAAACTTACTGAAGGTAGAAAAGAATTGGATAGATTTCTGATAGATCTGAGGCTTCAGTCAAACTCTGGAGACTGAGACTTAGTTAACTTGTCAATAGATATAGGAGCTCCATATTTTTGTACTTTCATCTCTCTTCCTGGTAACCCCAGCAAAAGCACTAAAAGTACAGAGAGAGTTTTTTAATCTGTTTTAAATTACTTTAAAGTTTTCAATCCAAAATTCTCAATCCAGCCTCTTCATTAACTCAAGAGAAAGAAAAATACTAGCAACCAAATTTGAATCCGTAATCTGTGGTTGCCTGATGCCTTAATACAAGGACTCACAGACTGGTCACCTGCCTCACAGCTTGGCAAAGAATAGTCAGGCTGCAAATCTGCTGCAGCCACGTCTGCGTGATGCTGCTGTCTCTTCTGAGAGCCCTTGGCTATGCACAGGCGACATGAATGGGGTTGGGGGACAGAGTATCTCTAATGATCTCCAGCATGGAAAGTTGAGCTCTATGTGCCATTAATGTTATTTATCTCAAAACATGAAGATTTTCCAATAGTTTTGATTGCAATAGAAATGAATACATCAAGGAAGAAAAAAAAATGTTGACTGAGCAGTTTGCAAAAGTAGTTTTCAATATTTTCAGTTCATAGACTACATGGGAAGTGTGCAGACGGAAAAGAAGAAAGCTATATAAACAAGTAAATTAATTAAATTAGACAATGTCTAAGCAGTCTTGTTCACTATTAGCAAATTGGCTAATGGGAGCAGCAGATGAATTTTTTGAAACCTAAAATCACATCCCAGGCATGGCTGGTAAGGGCGCACAGAGCACAGGGCAGGCGTTGCAAGATGCCCTTGACCATTTCCAGCCTGATGATGCTACTGCCCTCCAGGAAGGGGTCTCTGTCCACTGTCATGGCTCCCAATTCAAAATCCAGGCTGAATTCTGTCTTCCTGGTAAACCCTGTGCTAGCTCTCAGGGAGACTAGGACAGTATCTGCCATTTTCAGTATCTATCCTGGGAGCTGGCTCCATGGAACTAACTGGAGAGTTTTCTGAGATCTGGAAGGAGTTAGAAAGGGAAAAAAAGATCGCTGTCTATAAATAGCTTTGCATGTCCAGCGTTAGCTTCACCCTATAAATATAAGGGAGTCCTCTTTTCCAAAGGGCAAAACTGACCCACCAAACTTACAAAGAAGGCAGTCTGTGCTCGTAATTCATGCTGCAGAGCTCTTGCCCTGCCTCGGTTGCCATGGACATGGTTGCACAGTCCCTCTGTCATCTCTTACAGTTAGCTGCCTTGGTGTCCTGGATGCAGGGCCCAACCACACTCTCCTCCCTGTGCACCTGCCTCTTTTAATTATGCTTTCTCAGGGCAACTTCTGCATGAATTAATGATTAGTGTTTAAACCTTATGCAATTTTAAAAGGTATATAACCACAGACTTTAACCAAAATGAAATCTGTACCTCAATCTACCAAGTCTTTAAATGTTACCCTTCAAATTCCCTTCTTAAAGAGAACATTTAGCCTGGGTTTTTCATTTTAAGTCTTTTTATATTCCACAGACACTTACTGAGGACATATGCATGGTTGTAAGTACATGGATACATATATATACAGTTCCCTCCAGAAGAATCTGTAAGATAGGCTGCAAGAATCTTTATTTTATGGGTAGGAATGTGGAATTATGCAGGGCAAAATGAAAAGCCAGTCAATGAAGATTCATTTCCCAAACCCAGGATTCTCTGTTCTTTAAAATCCATCTCCAAGAAGATATTCTCTTAAGGGACAGCTTTATCTAGCTACTTCCATCTACTTCCCACAACCTGACAGCAGGGAAATCCCTCATGTTCCCAATGTCTACAGTGGGGTTGATTATAATAGAAATTACCTTACATTTTTTGATATAAATATTAAATAAGAGGTTGATTGATAGGAGTTAACATGCAGATTGACCCTACATGGGACAGGGCCCCTCTGGCCCTATGTGGAAGTGGTCCCTGGGCTGTGGTCCCTCTGGGGAACAGATGTGTGAACCCCACTTGGTACTCTGTCAGAAAGAAGCAGGCTAGAATAGTCTTCAGGTCACACTGGGCTGGCAGAGCGTGGCCCCTGGCTAGAGACGTTAGCAAGGTCTCTGGCTCTGAGTGCTGGGCTACAAGTCTTCTGGGGTCACTGAGGCTAGAGTTGACTCCAGAGTGAGGAAAGGAAGTGTTGTGCCCAACATTGACCAGTGCAGCCCCCAAGGACACAGACAGCTGATGCAAGAACACAAAGGAGTTTATTACGGGCTCGAGTCCGGGCTCACGATGTGCACCGATGCAAAGGCAGAGGTCGAGAGCCCCCAACAGAGGAAGCAGGGGTCTCTTATAGGGTCACAAGCAGGCACGAATTTTGAAAGAAGCTGGCAATTACTCATTGGCTACTACAAAGGCATTTTGGCACGCATGGTTATAGTTTCAAACTAATTGGACAGTTAGTGATGCTGTCCCATTTATGGATAGGACTGCCCTCATTGGTGGCTGGGGTGGTCTGCTTTTACGTCACCAAGTGGAGTGAGGGTTGTGACTGTTGAAACTATCTCCAGAATGCGGCTGTACAAAGGCTAACATATCAAGGTGGAGGATATACAAAATGGTGAAACCTTGGCTAAGCTTGGTTCCACAGGAAGAATAGAAGCCTAGTGAAGAGGTAGAAGATTTCTCTCAATTCTACAAGTCAGATGTTGGAATGTTGGGTGGATTTACCAACTACCACTGCTCCCTGGGGCTTGCAGAAGCTTGCCTTTGAACATAATTTTAATGAGAAAGGGCCATTGGTGGCCCCTCCCTTCCTCTAGGCCTGCTGGTAAGGGAACTTAGTCCTGGCAGCAACGCCCATGAATTCCTGGTGATGAGAGGATGTGGCCCAGGACCCATCCTGGAAAGAGGCACTGAGATTTGGTGTCAGCTGCTGTGTCTGGATTGGGGTGCTGCAGACTCTCTTCAATATCATCATCCCAGAATCGGCCCTTTGGGCTCTGGGGATCAAGTCATGGAAGGTCTCCTGGGTGGCCTGTCTCACTGGGATGTGAACATTTTCTATTCATTGCTGAGCACAAGACCTTTATGAGCACAAATTTGCCTTCTCCCTGGCTTGCCTCTGGCCCTGTTGGGAGAATGCACTATTGCATCCCCTGCGGTGTTATTGATTCCACAGAGTTGCCTGTTAATCTCAGCATCATTCCTCAGCTCCTTGTTCTCCATGCTGGCACATTTGCACCTCAGGACCTGGGCTGTCTGGTTTTGCACTGCCCCACCAGGCCCTCTGTAGAGGGTTGCTCTTCTGCCACAACCCCACTAAAAGCTTCCTGGAGACTAGTTACTCAGAAGTTTTGTTTGCTCTCCTGACATTTAGTACCATAGGGTAGCTGGAAAGGGGCCAAAGCTGGGCTGGTGGACTTTTCTTGGCCCTCGCCACTGGTGTGCATCCCAACAGTTTGGCCAACATTGGCTCCCTCATACATACTCAGTGCTGAAGCTTTTTCTCTTCTCTCATGTGGCTGAATTCTCTGAGAAGGCTCTTGAAGCTGCTGGACTCTGTGTTCCTGTCAGTTCTCATATTTGACCATTCTTTGCCTTCTTTCAGTATTGTGCCTATTCCCAGTTATGTCTGCCAGGCTCAGCCTACTCCACCCCCAAGCCCTTTCTGAAGTAAGCTGTGATCTACCAGGTCACTGATGAAAATGAGCTGCCTTGGTGCTCCTGAGAGTCCCCTAGTCTACAGCTTCATCCCAGGCAGCTACTGAAATTTTGGGGTACTATGAGATACTATGAGTTAAAGCAAGTGCCCAATTTTCTATTGGCTGTCCTAGGGTCTGGGAAACATGGATGGACGTAACGACCCACCCTTGGCTCTGCCTTATACTTGGGGTGTGAAGGAACTACATCTGTAAGAATCTAGAAAAGCCTGATCCTGGATTCTTCAGACCTCAGGTATTTTTGTACTGGTCCACACTGTAGTGCTATTGCTGTTTGGGGGGTCTGTGCATGCATGCTTATATTCTCACCAGATTTTTGGGCTCCTCTACTCCTATTGTGTACTGGTTTCCAGTTCACTGGCTTCAGGATCAAGAGCCACTGCTACCACTGCTAAGAGTCTATGTCTGGGAAGCCTAGTGGAGGGGACTCCCCACCAGGACAAAAGGTCTCCAGAAATTCTATTATGGCACTTTTGTACAACTGGTCACACAATGCATTCTAGGCTACTTCCTGACTTACTGGATTCTGGAACTACTCCTACATTGCAACTTCCTGCCTTGGACATGACCTGGAGTCTCAGGGGACAAGACTGAAGCAGACTTAACCCAGCATCTGAAAGTACAAATACACACTGGGTCTGCCTGCACTGCTCTCTCTCTCTCTCTCTCTCTCTCTCTCTCTCTCTCTCTCTCTCTCTCTCTGGATATTCGTTGGGAATGGTAGAAGTGTGATTCACTTAAAAAACCCTTCCGGTCATGGCTATGGCACCTTTAGAGTAGTAACTCTTTTCTCTGTAAGTGAAGAAATCTTATTCCAAGTCTATGGTATACTTGGATCTGTATTAATCAAGTATAGCAGAGACAGTCTTAATCCTACCAGTGAACCACATGTAAAATTAAGCATAAATTATTTAAATATAAATTTCATCAAAGATCCTCACTGATAAGCTAGTAGTATTCCAGACATGATGGCAGAGGCCAGAACAGGTAGTAAGTAAAGTGGGATCATTTTCTCTAAATGGGACTTTGTTTCTGATTATTTTTTTCATTATATGTTCATTTAGATGAAAAATCTTATATACACACATTAAAAAAAAAAGAAACTTTTGGTTTAAAAAAAGAGTTAACTGGCCTCTCCTGGTGGTGCAGGCAGTTGAGCGCTGGGCTGCAAAGCTGCCTGCAGCCTCTGCAGTGCCGGTTCAATCCCCAGTCTCCAGTCGTGAGTCCCACGTGGTGCGTAGACCTCTCCTGCCACGTCCGCTGCTCCCCTCAGCAGTGTGTTTCATCAGTCTGCCTGTTCTGTTCCCCGCTCTGGCTCTGGTGAATTCTCTCACGCTCCCACACTTCTGACTGTACCCAGTGCTTGTATAAATAAGTAAATAAATCTTAAAAAAAAAAAAAAGAGTTAACGTTCAACAATGTCTGGGGAGCATTTCTGGAGTGTCTGTTTCCAATTATCAGAAGGTATATTGGAGAAGAGAAGGTATTCCTTTCAGGGTGTTGTCAGCTCACAGGTATGAGGAACTTATGTTACCCACCATGCCAAAGACTTCAAAAACTACAGAATTGTAATAAGTCAGAATAAAATGCTTACAACCAAAAAGAAATCCATGAATGACATAGAAAGGAGCTACAGCTATCAAGGCTGCAGCAGCATGGTATCCTTAAGAAAGCAAAGAAATAAAGTTTTATTGAATCCTATCTAGCAATTCTTTTCCGGGGTAAGCAAACCATTTCAAGAGGGAAGGAGAATAAAAGTGTGGAAACTTAATGTCTGCATCAACAGGATTTACCTTTGACTAGTTTTCACATTACCTTCAAAAGCAGTCATGTTATTTACTTCAACATTTCTATACTTCAGATAATACTTAATTATAATGAAACTTTGCTAGTAAAATCCAGGGATTACAAAGAGATCCTTGTCTGGTGTAAAACTTGATCTTTCAAATTAGCTGACTGCTAATTCTCCACTAGAGTATTATTGGTCAATACTGTCAATAACATATGGAATAACAGAATCATGCCCTAAAATAATGATTATTTACTATTTTTTTATTATGAAAGATGGAACTGTTAGTTTTTCTGGGAAAGGCCCAAAAACTTGACATGGACTCTAGTGGACTTTGGTTTGAAAGGAGCCTGGAAACAGATATAGCTTCAGAATTTTTACCTAAGCATTTCATGGCAAAGGAGGGAAAAAAAGTTTCATTATCACTAACCCCTTGAGGATTTTAAAACCCCCTACTGAAAAGGGGGCAAATCAGGCAAACCAACCTGCTCTGAAAGAAGGAAATCAAAGGATTTCAGAGCATGCAGTACTATCTGTGTGTTTTCAAGGCATTGTAGCATTAGGTATACCAGATGGCTCTGTTCCCACTCAGATTATGGAGGGGATCCTGCCATACCTGGGTTTTATGACAACCTTAGCATACACTCTTTCTAGTATTCTATAAATTGAGATGTTCTGTGCTTGTTCTGAGCATTCTTTCTCTCACATAGTATTTAGAACAATGAATTCAGTTAATTCAAGACCCAACACAGAATGTTGGGAAAATTCTTTCTCTTTTTCTCTTTGCTAAATCTTTATATCCTCATCTGTGTTTCATCTGTGTTTATTTCTGTGTCAGACTATCCAATGTCATTCTGAGACTGGTATAGATAACTAAGCTTAGATCTCTAACCAAGCAGAACCTATCAGTCAATGTTTTGCTAAGGAAGCCCATTATAAAATGACACAGAATATTCTGGAAGTATAAGATTTAAACTGGGCTTGCCCCAAGTTATTTTTGACCCTCTTATTCAGGGTAGGACTCATTGTCACAAGCTGACATGAAGTATTACGTGACATTACTTCTTTCTTGCTTAAGAGAGACCCACAACATGTGATAGGTCTCAGTTCCTTTGCTCAAATGACTCTTACCAGCTGTGGTGGGCAGGCTTCTCACATCCAGCCCCATGCCAAGTTAGCTCAATTTGAAAAGATATGATAGAAAAGAGAGGAGAAAGGAGGAAGACTAAGCCTCTGGTCTCTTGAGTTAGAGTTAAATATCTCATGTTGCTAGAGTACTTCTAGTTCTAAAAGTGCTATATCATAAAATCACCAGAGATATTCCAAAACAATGGCTTATAGTTTTTTTCTCTTTTTTATTAAAAACAAAGAAAATATCAAAATCAACAAACAACTATGAACCAGAGACACTCTATAGTGGATGGGGGGACGGGGAAAGGAGGAATTGGGGTCAAAATAAGGGGGCTGTAATTGTATGGGGAATATAAAAATAAAATTTAAATTAAAAAATAAACCACTGACCAATTAAAACAAACAAACAAACAAAACAGTTCATCATGTTTTGTTTGTTTTTTTTTTTCAAGTGAAAGTATAGAAAGATCAAAACAGGATTAAATGTTTCTTTAGGGAGTTGAAATCTTTAGTGGTTAGAAAATCTAGAACACTTATCCAAGTCCTAGGTTTTGTTAGGTGTGGGGGAAAACCCCTGACATAGTCCAGCCTCCACGTCACTCAGAGGAGATAATGGGGTCCCCAGAGAATCTCAAAGGTTTCCTTCTCCACAGTCACAGGGCAACTCAGGGGCAAAGCCTGGTGGTGGAGCAGAATCTTCCAACTCTTCACCTGCCTCTTTCTACCCTCCTACTATATCCTCTGGTAATTCAATAAAATGAGTCTCTTTCTGTCCACTCCTGAGAGCTAGAAGCCAGACCATTACTAAACCTTCATTAAACTCAAGTATATAGAAATCTAGGGAAGCAAAAAGACTTCTCAAGTGCAGTAGCCATATCTTTCTATCTCCTTCTTTCCCAGCACACGATGACCACATTTTGTCAATAATAAGGTAAAAAGGCTGCAAAGCTACTTCTCTGACGTGGTCTACACAGGCACACAATTGAAAGCAACATGACAATTAGATTTCAAGAATCATAACAGAGTTCACAATATTTGATTCAATAATGTCTCTTGAAAATCTACTCAAGGGCCTCCCCAGTGGCACAGGGATTGAGTACAGAGCTATGAAGCTGTCTGCAGCCTCTGCAGCACCAGTTCAACTCCCGGCCAGCCAGAGAGATACCCACATGACACAACAGCCCTCTCCTGTCTCACCCACTGCTCCCCATCAGCAGTGCTTTCAGTCAGTCTGCCTGTTCTGCTCCCCACTTTGTCTCTGGTGAATTCTCTCACCCTCCTGCACCTGTGGCCTGTACCCCTGTTCTTGTATAAATAAAATAAGTCTTTAAAAAAAAATTGCTCTGGAAAAGAATCCATTGGTATAATTCAAAACAGAGGAAAGTTTATATATTCACTGTCGAAGTGTACATTCTAGTGGGATAGATAAAGAGAAAAATAATAGATGATTGATGAATAGAGAGATAGATAAGCATATAGTTTGAGAAAAGTGTCATGATAGAAATAAGCATGATGGCATGATGTGATGTGCTTTTCGTGTGGCACGTAAGGAAATTCTCTCTAAGGGGGTGACATTGGAGATCAGATCTGAAAATAAGAATAAATGAGTCATGAGTCAAAATGAGAAGATCTTGGTAAAGTCCATGCCAGAAAACAACAACAAACAACTTGAGGAGGTAGGAAGGAGCTTGCTAAGTCAAGAACCACATAGATAATATAATCAGGATGTAGTAAGCAAAGTAGTGAGGTAAGCAAAGTAGTGAGGCAAAGGTCAGGTTGAAGTGGTGGACAGTGTGATATGTGAAGCATTGGGATAGGAAAAGCACATTATGATCTTCACACTATGAAAATTTCATATGCTTATTAAAACAAACCAGAAGGAGACACAGGAATGATGTGTGACTATTTTTTCTTTCTTAAAATTGTTATTGATAATTTCATAATACTTTTCACAAGAAAAAAACAAAGATGTCCTTAGTGGAATATGAAAAATCAGGCATTGATAGTGCACCAGCAGTGATGAAAAAAAACTTTCTTTGGACCCAGTGTACAGGTTGACAAGGATCTTCCTTAGAAATGTTCCCATTTGGGCCTCCCTGGGGGCACAGGGGTTAAAGCCAGTGCTATCAAGCTATGGGCAGCCAGTGCAGCATGAGTTTGATCCCCAGCCAGGGAGCTAACCCACATGGAACAGCAGACCTTTCCTGTCTCACCCTCTGCTCCCCTTAGCAGTGTATTTCAGTCAGTCTGCCTGTTCTACTCCCCACTCTGTCTCTAGTGATCCTCTCACCGCCCCCCCCCCAAACACACCTCTGGTCTACACTCCATTTATCATTTGCATAAATAAAAATGATTCTTAAAAAAGATGATTCTTTATTTTTACAAAAAAAAAAGAAAGAAATATTCCCACTCACTGAGATGCATCCCACACTGACAATCACAACAGAATTCACATGGAACCCATTGAATGGAATTGAATTTACCTTGAGAATTCAGTTCACTTGGGCAAGCACCTGTAAACACAATTCAATGGATTTTATTCCTGTATTCAAGTCGCTAACAGTTAAAGGAAGAGGTCTAGCAACATGAAAATTCGTTTATAAAAAGACAGAAATGGTAGGTCCTGAACCAGGGACCAAATTTACCAGCAATATGTAGAAAAAGAATAATTTCTAAAGAAAATTAATATTTTCTAAGGAAAGCAAAGAATATTTTGATATCAAAAAATCAGTGGAATAGAGTTCGTTCTCATCTGTATCTATGTGGTCTCCTTTGCAGTTGGCTTGGTCATTCAACTAAACATAGTCTATGGTTGTGAACTACAGTAAGGTGTCACCTACAGCCAGGGGTGACTGAGTGTCTAGTATAATTTCTCCATGAGTTCTTTCCCTGTCCACATGACACAGCATATAAAGAAGCAATAATGAGTACTATATAGAAGTGAGCAGCCCAGAATTGCTGCTGGACCCCATCGGACCCTGAGTAAAAGCTAGACTTTGTTGTGTTAAGCTGCTGAGAGTTTTGCCATTGTCACAACATTGACTACCCTTTTACTCATGACATGCTCTATGAAATATATCTGTAAAGTTTCCCAACTTATTCTGATTGGAACTCTGTTTCCTGAAGATTTGAACTCTGTGTCCCTTTGGAAGACACCTAGCATATTTCCTAATCTCAGTTATTACATCTACTGTGGAAAGAGAAACCATAAGATTATCTAAAATGTAGAAAACAAAGCATGGCCTAGTAGGCTTGTGTTGCCAACTGGATGTTGTCTATGAAAATCCAAAGAGCTCTAACTCAATTCCAAATGGTCTCTCAGTTTGGATTTTTGTTTTCCCTGCATGCTGTCTCCATTGCCCCAAGTGCCTTTTACCCTCTTTTCTGCTTGGCACAATCCCACCATGCTTCATGATCCAACTCAAATGTCAGCTCTTCTTTGAAGCCTTGCTCCAGCCTGCCCCAGGCAGAATTAATGACCCCTTCCCTCTGTGCTTACAAAGGTCATCAATGACTTCCCAGTTGGCAGCCCGATACCTTCTTTTCAGTGTCTATCCTATTTTGATCTCTTTAGCATTTGTCAGTACTGAACATTCTCTCTTTATTAATAAAAATAACTCTTAATCTTTGAGATTCTACTCCATATGTGTTCTCTGCCTGAATTTCTTCTCAGCTCTTTACCTGCCTACCCTTCTCCCTTTCCTTCCATGTTAACTTCTTAAGTTTACACCCTTGCCTCTCTTCTCACTTCATCAACTCACTGACAACCTTCATCTTCTCCCTTAATGTTTGCAGCCAGCAATAAACCCATGACTTCAAAGGCTGTATATACAGTTGAATTCTCCTTTGGGCTCCAGCTGCAGAGTGCCAATTACCCTTTAGAAAGCTCTACTGTGATGACGCCAGGCACATGCACAAAAGGAACTAATTTATTCCTCTCCAAGAACACTCTACTTTGTTGCCTTTCTCTCAACTGGTAGTGTCAATCGATAGCTACCCAAATTAATAACTTCAGGATTCCTTCTGTACTCCTCCCTCTTTCTCACCTTCCAGATATTTTAATCACCAATTTTTATTAAAAGATACTTCATGGGCATTGGTGGTAGAGAATTGAGTTCAAATTTTGACTCAGCTACTTACTAGTTATATGATTTGGATCAAGTTAATTTCTCTGAGCTTCTAATTTCTTGCCTGTAAAATATACATAATAATTAAGGAAGGAACTCCCAGGAGTGTTCTAAACAGTAAATGAGAAAACACTTGGAAAATCTGTAGTGTAGGCAGACCAGATACTGACAAATTCTGATCTCTTTTTTCCCTAAAAATCCACATTCCATCTGCCTTAGTTTGGGACTTCATCATCTCTCACCTGGCTTATTGAGATGGCATACAAAAGATTTTCTGCCTCTTCTCTCCCTACCACAGCCCCAAGCAGTGGTGTTCTTTTTTTTCTCTCAGAGCACTGCATACTATGCCTTTCACTCATACAAACTAGTCATATCACTTCCCAACTTAGAACTTCCGCTGGACTCCCAAAGATGTAACTGCTTATCATCTATCCTCTATCAACTCATCTCACCCTGACCACATCATGCCTATTCCAGTTAGAGCTCTTTTGATTGTAAGGTACAGATACTTAAACAATCTTAAGTGAAGGGGAAGTTTCATGCAAGGATGCCAAGAGCTCTTGGAAAGACAATGACTTTGGACAAAGTCCAGACATAAGCTGATTTCTAAGCCCGCTAACCCCCTCCTGGCTCAAATATTGGAATGTAGTAAAATGTAATAAAAATAACTTTTTTGATCATGATCCATGTTTAAAATAAAGAGAAATTCCAAGGTACCAGAAATAAGGAATTTAAATTCACAGCACTTAGTAGGAGATGAAACCCAGGGACAGCTCACACTGGATAGTTTTCCTTCTATTTGCTGCCTGCATAGCGGGCATGGGGTCATGGGGAGGTAGCCAGCACAAGGGAAGCTAGAACATGTCCACCTGCAAAATGCCACCTGTCTGAAGTCATAAAGGACTGAGAAGGCAGGGACAAAAATGCTGTCCATTGACCTGGATAAGCACCAGAGAAGTGTGCCATTCACCAAAGTTATATGGTTGGAAAAAAGAAAATCTGGTAAAAATCAGGGTCCAGGATCATGCCATACAGGTGCATGGAACCTGAACCTTGATTTTTTGCATGATTCAGGGAGCCCCAGAGAAGAATTAAAGAGTGAAACCGGCCGGTCAGGCAGAAGAAAACACGAAGCTGGGCCTCCCCTGGTGGCGCAGGCGGTTGAGAGCAGCACTGTGAAGCTTTTCGCAGCCTCTGCAGCACCAGTTCGATCCCGGCCAGTCGACGAGGGTCCCACATGGTGTGGCAGACCTCTCCTGTCTCACCCGCTGCTTCCCTCAGCAGTGTATTTCGTCTGTATGCTTGTTCTGTTCCCCCCTCTGTCTCTGGTGAATCCTCTCACCCTCCCGGGCATCTGGCCTGTACCCCTGTTCTTGTATAAATAAATAAATAAATAAATCTTAAAAAAAAAAAAGAAAACACAAAACCTTCCTGTTGGGCAACTTCTTAAGCCTGATCATCTGTGTGTCACACGGAAAGTGGCACTTGCCAGAGAAGCTCTCTCAGGAGATAACAGGCACATCGAAAAATGAGTCTCAAATGTCAACAATGAGATGCCTGGTGTCCCAAGAGCTAGCTAGAAAATGGAATTATTCAAATCCAACACTTTAATGAGTATTATCACTAACATTTCTTATGATGTATATAAGAATTTATTGATCACTTCAGATTTCTCTTTCATTTGCCATCTGTGCGACCCCCTCCCCCTGCCCTCCTGCCCCAGAATGTACATGTTCTGAAACTATCTCACCCTTATCTTACACTAAGTGTTAGGCACTGAATTAATTTTGCTTGAGAAATAAAAGGGGCCCTACTGGTGTAAGGTGGTATCTCACTGTGGATTTAATTTGCATTTCCCTGATTACAAGGGATGTTGAACATTTTTTTTATATGCCTGTTGGCCATTTGCATTTCCTCTTTGGAGAAATGTCTTTGAAGTTCCTCTGCCCATTTTTTTTTTTTTTTAGAAAGTATCTTTTTTTTTTTTAAGGAAGTATTTTTTTTTTTTAAAGATTTATTTATTCACACAAGCACTGGGTACAGTCAGAAGCGCGGGAGGGCGAGAGAATTCACCAGAGCCAGAGCGGGGAGCAGAACAGGCAGAAGGACCGAAGTACACTGCTGAGGGGAGCAGTGGGCAACAGGAGAGGTCTGCGCACCCTGTGGGACCCTCGCAGGGTGGCCGGGGAACAAACCGGCGAGACCGCCGACTGCTGTGCCACCGGAGAGGCCCCCCATTTCTTGACTGGATTGTTTATTTTGTTTTTGTTGAGTCATGTGAGTTCTTTGTATATCTTTGTGATCAGTCCCTTATCAGTTGACTGGAGTACAAAGATTTTTCCCAATCAGTGGGGTCTCTCTCTGTTTTGGTTAATGTCTCTTTTGCTGTGCAGAAGCTTTTCAGTTTGATGTAATCCCAGGTATTTATCTTTTCCTTGACTATCTTTGCTTTGGGTGATGAGTCTTTAAAGATGTTATTGCGATGTATGTCTTGTAGTGTTTTACCTATATATTTCTCCTATATCACCTTATACCAGTAAGAATGGCACATATCAAAAAAACAAGCAACAACAAATGTTGGCGAGGATGTGGTGAAAAGGAACGCTCCTACATTGCTGGTGGGAGTGCAAACTGGTCCAACCAGGATGGAAAGCTGTCTGAGATTCCTCAGTCTACTGAAAGTGGAGCAACCATATGACCTGGCAATTCCACTCCTAAGGATCTACCCAAAGGACAAAAAAACATTGATTCAAAAGAACACCTGTACACCTATGTCTATTGCAGCATTATTTACAATAGGTAGAACCTGGAAACAATCCAAATGCGCAAAAATAGATGACTGTATCAAGAAGATGTGGTATGTATACACAATGGAATATTATTCAGCAATCAAAAAGATAAACTCATGCCATTTGCAGCAATGTGGATGGAACTAGAAGGAATTATGCTCAGTGAAATAAGCCAGAAAGAAAAAGAAAAATATTGGATGGTTTCACTTATAGCAGGAATATAGGGGAACCAAATAAGACATCAGTGTAAAAAAAAAAAATAACACAACAAAGCAAAACAGACAATTATAAATCAGAGACAGACTGCAGGGGAGGAGGAGGGAGAGGGCTCAGAGGGAGGGAGGGAGGAGCATGGGGGACTGAGGTGATGGTGCATGGCTGCATTGGTGAAGGAAACTCTGTGGGGACTACACCTGAGAGGGTGGGGGAAGGAAATATTGTTTAAAAATGAACAATGATGTAAAAATAAAAAAAATTAATAATAAAAAAATTTAAAAAATAAAAGGGGCCCTAAATAGATCTGCTCTTGACACAGCAAAGACCAGTCCCAAACCAGACAAATGACATCATTAGTAAGCTTTGAAAAAAATTTTTATTTGCTCATAGCCATGGATTCAGCACTAAAATTTTTTGATGGAAAATCTCAAACATAAAATAGAGAAAATAAAGATAATCCATGTACCTATCACCCAGCCCACCAAATTATATACTCATTGTCAATCTCACTTCAAACATGAAAAAATACTTTTTTCATGTAAAAGATAAAAAAGAAGAAAAGGATGCACTCTGAGAAAATAGAAATCAAAATGAAAAACTATGAATATTGAAAGAAAAGAAAATATAAAACTATAATCATTAAAATTTTTTAAACCTAACTTAATGGAGAGTTAAACAGAAAACTAAACACAACTCAGCAGTTAATCAAACAAGAAGATAACTCACAGGAAATCACCCAGAATGTAAAACAAGGGGCAAAAAGATGGATAATTAAAAGAAAGGAAAGCAAGTTGGAGGCTGGAATAGGGCGTTTCAGAATAAGCAAACAGTGGTAATGAAGAAGGCAGTGGGTTTTCCAGAATTAGGAGCAGAATTTCTTAAGAGTGAAGTAACATTTTGGAGCCTTATCAGAATCTATACAAATAAATGTCCCCATAGCTCATGGTAGTGAGGCTGCAGAAACCTGAAGACAGAGAAAAGCCTAAAATGTACCAGAGTGACAACTGTTATACAAATTGATAAATGTGTCTCACTGGCAGAATCAACTCACTCACTGCCATCCAAAATACATTCTCTTTTTTCATCTTAATAAGGCCAGTTTTTGTTCCAAACAATAAGTCAGATTAAACAAACAAACAACAGCAACAAAAATTCACTTTTTTTCTGCCACCCCCAGGCCATGTGACAGGTTCCAGTCAGTGAGGCATATGTGGAAGCTGGGACTTCTAGAGAATCTTTTTCTTTCCTGACACAGGCATTGCCCTTTATATAATATCCATGGATACAGGAGAAATTTCTAATTGGTTGTTCTTGCGAAGACAATCAGAGAAAAGTCGGGGGTGGGGAGGGGGCGCGAAGGAATAGTCAACTTTAAACTACATAGGTGTAGCTACATAGGTGTTGGTTAAAATTTAATCTATATATTTTTTTCACTTTATAAGATTAAAACCAAAATAAGGAAAAGGTCCCTAAATAAATTGCAAGGCCTCCTAAGAACAAAGTTGGAAGATTTGGGGACTGGAGCCAGGTCTTGGGTCTCACACAGGTGAAGGGGGGCTGTCTGCTTGCCTTCCTCCTCATCCTTCTCTCCCCCACCTCACCCATGGCTCATTCCTTTCAGGTCTCTGTCCACCCAGGTTTTAAACCTGATGCTGTCTCAACGCCCTTGTTAATGTAAATGCACTCTCAGCCCCTGATAACCACCAGCAGTCTCCCAAGTTCAAAATCCTGAGCAATCCTGACTTGGCTAGCCTAAGTTTGCAATTCAGGCCGAAAGCCATATGAACGGGCTATAACCAGCTGCTTTGAAATCTGGTATTTTCTCTGGTCCTTCTTGTTATGGTAACCCAGGGTTCTTCCCACATACAGAGGGGGTGCACCAGCAGTAGGAGAATGGGAGATAATAGTTACTTTCCAAGTGCAA
Organism: Talpa europaea; assembly: GCF_964194135.1. Lineage (NCBI taxonomy): Eukaryota > Metazoa > Chordata > Mammalia > Eulipotyphla > Talpidae > Talpa > Talpa europaea. Next base: position 50,351,482 of record NC_140080.1, read on the forward strand.
TTCTTTGTGCCTAGGTGCCCCTTCTTCCTGGAACATGCTTTCCCTGCCTCTCAGCCCCTTCTCTGCCTGGCAATGAGTTGTCTTCAAGAGAGAACTCAGATTTCTCTAGAAATCTGTGTGGCTCCTCCAGGCACCCTCTCTTTATGCTTCTACAAGCAGTGTGCACTTACCTGTGTGTAGAGTGACAACACACACTGAATCACAGAGAAGGTTTACTCATGTGTCCCTGCACTAGACTGAGAGCTTCTCCAGGGTAAGTCTATCCTTGTACCTCAGGGCCCAGCTCTGTCCCCACAGTGTGAAAGTGTTTCAGAGAGTGGCCATCATTTTATCTGGGAGCTAAGCCATCTGCACAGTCTCAAATCACCTCGTCAGCACACCATAGGAGTCCCATGGTGTGCGAGTTTGCAGGTCACTGGACAATGAGGCCATTCTCCTCAATGTAAGGAAAGAGAATGAGACCCCACAGCTGAGATAACTGCCTGGTAGCCGGCCTAGTGGATGGAGCACCAGGGAGAGAAGGCAGCCCCAAACCCCCAGCTGTGTGAGAGGGGTCTGTCCACAATACCACTGCCCCCAAAAGGCCGTACTGGCTAGACCCTCACCAACCTCCTCAGGTTCCAGTGAACAGCAAGTATAGGACAGCCCCAGAGCCCCCGCACCCCCAAGGTAGCTTCGGAAGTTGAAACATCCCTGAGACACACAGGCCACACTCACTGCTCTGGTTTTCAGTGAACCGCCCTCCATGCAAACTGGGTCCTCCCTGCGAAAGTTCCAGTGCCCCAGACTTTGAAGTTTATATCTGAGGCGCTTCTTGGCAATCAGTGTTTCAGGCAGAGAAAGGACAGATGTGTGTCCGTGGCCCTGGCACAGACAGTTCCGGTCCCTGCCTCTGATCTGCCCTGAGCCGGCCCCACTGTGCTGGAGCCCGGCCCTGCGGCACAGGAAGCCCTGTGTGTCACTCGGCACCGTGGGCAGGAACCCTGCAAAGCCCTTCCTCTGACTGATAAACAATGTTTGATTTGGATCAAGAGGAAAAATAAGGCACTCAGGATAATAGAGGCGGATGGGGAAAACACACGGGACTCCAAAACGAGAGCAAAAGATTATTACTTTGAACCGCTAATGTGGTAGCTAAGTCTAGGAACAATGAGCACGGGGCGGAAACGGTGACACGGGGAGCACATGCTTCCTTCCACCAGCTGCAGCAAGGCGGAGGGTTCACGGGGCCGGGCCCTGGCAGCCGCTCTGTTATGGCTGCGGGAGGACAAACAGAGCAGGTCAAGAGAGTCAGCCCTTCAAAGGACAAGATCTTAGGGCTTAGATGACTTCAGCCTCGGCGGCTCCCAGGGAAAGGTGTTAGCTCATGTCAAATGACAACATGAGACCATCTGAAAGGAAGCAAGAGGCAGGCGATCGGGCCGTGGCTGAAACGGTTACAGCCCTCTGGAACAATGCACGTAATGGGGGGCCGCTTAGTGAAGCCCCTTCACCAAACCTCTTCATACAAGGGGCTGGTATGAGGAAGGTCGTGGCTGTGGGGCTAACTCCAGGAGATCTCATTTCCCTGAGTGAGGGATTCAAGGTGAGGGACAAAGCAAAGTTATTCAGGATGTTCAAAGCGACTTTCAAGGGCCAGATGAGGGCAAGTAAGAGAAGAAATGGCAGGCCAGGGTGAAAAACTTTGAGGGGAATAAAAGGAATGCTTGATGGGGAATTTCACTTATTCTAAGGTATAAACTATGATTTTTCTTCTTCATCGCTCATGAAACTTTGCTAAAAGATTTACTAAACCGTCATTTCTTCCTAAAGGACGGTGTAGGGATTTTTTTTTTTTAATGGGAAGTTTATTTTAGACTCAGGTGGATAGAGGCTGAAGACTGAGTTCTCTGCAGCCTACCCAGCTGGATTATACTTTTAAATTAATTGTTTCTGTGCAATTTCCCATGCCACGATCTCAGGCCTTTGACAAAAGTGCCAACTTGGCATGAATCAAGAAAAATAATTTCTTCCCTTATCTCTACTCCCAGCGCTCTGCAATTGTAGTTAAAGCTGAATGATTTATTAATAATTTAATGCAGTACTTACTGAGAAATTTTGTGCTTTGTTTTTCACTGTGGCAGGCTCATTAGGGAAGAATGGAGCTGAAAAAAGAAAAGTTGCTAGGGAGAGCCTTGGAGGAAAAGAAAACAAAAGAATTTTTATCCCTCACAGTCAAGGCCCACTGAGGATAATTAACACAAGTTGTCCCAGAATCAGTGCAAATAAAGACAGAGTGGTTAGAAGGCTGAAGGGGCAAAGGGACTGACTGATGAATAAAGTGGGGAAGGTACAGGGGTGCTGGGGTCCCCAGTGTAGGAAGGAATCTGCTGGATGGCTGGCTGGAGCTGACTTGAGGGATGGCAGGGATTGTGAGGCCTGGGGGCTAGGTGAGCCCACATTAACAAACACACCCTGAAGTTACTTCTAGGCTCCACACAGGACAGGAGGTAAGTCAAGCTGCTGTCAGTTAGGGCTCAGGCTGCTTCTCTCCAGGAGCTCTGCATTTGAGAACGCATGCCTCCTGCAGCCCCTGCAGGAGAAATGAGGGGAAACCTGTACTGCTAGTATGGCACTCCAGATGTGCTGCCCCTGAGCATTCCCCAAATGTGGGAAACTCCATGGTGTAATTTGTGGTAGTGGGAGGCTGCACCACCAGTATGGGAGTCACTAGCCACATGTGACTATTTTAATGTAACTTAAATTTAAATTTAAAATGCAGGTCCCACAGGACTCATTGGCTATCATAGTGGACGTTGCAAATGTGGAAAATTTCCAACATGTCAGAAAGCGCCATTGGACAGAGCTGGTATGGAGGATCACCCAGCACCAGAGAAGAAGAGGGGCACTGGGGTGATCCTGGAAGGTGGCTGCATCACTTTTGCCATATCCCATTGGCTGAAACCAGTCCCTGACCTCAGGCTCAGGAGATTCCCATGAGCCAAGAGGAGCAAGAGAAATTGGTGATTTCTAGTCTCTCCCAAAGGCATCTCCCCTGCCCAACTAAATGTGACCCAAGAGCTTCCCATCGAAGTAGATCAATGAGATCTGGCAAATTTCCATAGCAAAGCAGGGGCCATCAGATTAGTCCTCTTGGGCTTTTGTAGAATCCAAAGGTGCAGTGGAAACAGGGAAAAGGAGATAGAAGGAGAGAAGCCTGAAAAGTCATTGATAATGAATTTTTCTATAAGCTTGCTGAATAGGAACTTAAGTCTGATTTCCTAATTAAGTTTATTAAACTTAATTTAATTAAGGACATCAAGTTGATTAAAATAAGAAAGAAGCAGGGCACATTTTGCTTTTATTACATCTACTCTTGGGTTGTGTTTATCTATTCCATTGTCCTCATGGGCGAAGGCACTGACACAGGTCACACATTATGCAGCTCTCACCCTCCTGCTGCCTGACCTGTCTTGTCATTTCAGTCTTGCAGGTGATATGGACTGAGGGGGTGGCATAGACTCAAAATCCAATAAGCCTGAGTTACATTCCTGGCACTACAGCGGGGGTTCCACAAGCAGGCACGGAATCCACCTACACTGGGCAGCCACAGCAGAGTCCCCTCCATGCCTGGGAAAGAACCCAGACTGCACGTTGGGACTGCAAAACCAAACCTCTGGCCACATGGGCAGCAAGACCATAACTGGGAAAGCAATTCAGGATGTCGGAAGCCAGGAAGATCAGGGGAAATTCAGGAAGCATGGTGTTAGGCAGGTCAGGCAAAAGGTTCACCCTGAATTCAGCAGCTGACTTAAGGGCCTCAGAAAACTAGCTCTTGCATCACCTGCCAAAAGGCAGGGAGCAGGACAGGCCTCAGGCAGTGCCCCAATCTCTCCTCTATTCCCCTATTTTGACTGATGGAAATCATCATTCCTGCCTCCAATGTTGCTATGAAAATTATATATCACCCAACAGTGTTCTTTGATTATTGACCTGTATTCTACACAACTTTTAAGAGCTGGCTAACACCCTGCCTCCTTTCTGAAGTTCATGACATTTCCCTCTCTGTAAAAGATAAGAATTCTTTCAAATTACTTTGAATTTCATAAAACTAGAATCTGATTTTCTCATTTTCCCACAATTATTTCACTATGAGGATATTTGTTGTTATTATTATTATTTTATTTTCTTGAGTATGTGCTTATATACATGTGTTAGTGAGCATACTTAGTTTCTCTGACTAGAACTTGAGATTCACGGGATTGTTATAAATAGGGAACTATCTTAGGTTCAATTTACTATGGGTCGTCAATGAGTTGTTTGGCTAATTTTAACACACTAGGGACCCTTGCTGATGAAAAGAAGCCTCATGGTCAACTGTGGCCTCTGTATACAGATCATGCTTACCTAATCCTGATAAATGCTTCATTAGCTGAAAATAACATCAAATTGAAATATACTTAATTTACCTAACCTAATGAATGCCATATCTACTTTAAACATGCTCATTACATTTTTATTAACCTTTAGTTGAGTGTAATCATCGATCACAAAGCTGATTTTATAATTAGGAATTTGATATCTCATGTAATTTATTCAAAACTATTCCATACACTGTAGGATATGGATTATTTAGCCTTGTGATCACAGAGCTGAATGGGAACTTTAACTTTAAGTTTAACCTCTGTAGCATCATGAGAGTAACATCCAGGATACTACTAGCCCAGAAAAGGTCAAAACTCAAAATTTCAAGTATGGTTTCTGCTTAATGCATCTTGAGCTCAAGCCATCATAAAGTTTTAAAATCTTAAGTCAAACCATTACAAACTGAGGACCATTGTAATTTACATGACTTTTTGTTGATAATGCAAGCATTGCTCTTTGACACAGGAATTTCTTCTGAAAGACTGAATCTCAAAAAAAATGTGACTGTCTGTAGGATGCTGTGGATAAATATGCCTACAAACATCAAGAAGAGTATTTAACAAAAATTCAGAGAGAGATAAGTAAGGAAATTACCTCATGATGTCATGGATGGAGCCGCTTCCACAAGGGTTGAGCTCCTGTACGTGATCAAAGCGGAAGCTGCAGCATGAAGATACCAGGAAGGGCCCAACTCAGTTACAAAATCTCAAGGCACTGAGCTCAACGGCAAAAGACTTTTAGAGTTTGAGGGAGGTCGTCTTAGTGACAAATAGAAATGTTGTTTATTACACTAGGTTGTAAATATATGGAGCAAATTATGGTGAGGACATCACAGAAAATTATAAATAGATTCAAAATGGATTTAGATAAATTCATGCATAATAGTCCTTATTCATAGAATCATAAGGCAAAATTGATAAGATTCTAAAGGTATCACTACACATCTATGTCCTATAGTAAAACTATGATAGTCACCCATCATGCACTTCCTAGCACCTATATCAGAGATAAACACTGATATACATCAGATTGGAATCTTAAGAGTCAAGCACCATGGGGGCTGTGTACACTAAATGAGATTAAGTGAATTTAGGAGGGTTGGTTAAAAAAATGGCTTAAAATGGCATTAGGGAGAAAAGATATTTTCTCAATACTAAATAATTTATGAGTACAGACAACCTCTCCCATTCCAATTAACCCAATTAAATCAGTGCTGGCATTTATTCAACTCCCAAAGTAGTATATTTGGCCTTGATGTATGCCAACAGCAGTGTATTACTACCAGCAGTCAGGAGCTTATCTTGACCTAGAGTAAGACTGTCTAATAATCCACAGCCAAGAAGAAAATGCAACAGAGAAGGGAAAAAGATAGCTTGCCAGGCCTAAACATAGAGAGAAGAATTAACTTGACTGAAGACAGGGAGCCTTTAAAATGAGAGAGCTTTCAGAATGTTCTAGAGCACACCAACTCTCTGGGTTTGCAGCTAAGGTGCAAGGAGAAGTAAAAGAGAGTGGAAGAGGGGAAGGTATGGAGGGTGTTTGGAATGCTGTACAAGATTAGCATATTGTTTGTTATTTTTTAAATTTTGCATTCATGATTTTTTATATGATAAAGACCATTGCAACGACTTCCACTAGGGAGCACATTGCCAATACAGTAATATTTCAACTTGTTTGACCTTGACCTGTCATCATAAATATATTTCTTGACCCAGGACACACACACACATTTAGTCTTATACACAATTGAAATCAAGTTTCATTAAATAATACTTAGCCTCACTGCATGACAGCCACTCCAATATTTTCTGATCTAATTATTCATTTTTGAAAGTGCTGGTCACCATACTCCCCATGTTATACTAACTACAAATGGTTCATGACCTGTAGTTTGAAAACACTTCATGGAAGAAAAATGCATGCCATTCAGTTCACTCCCCTCAGACTTTGTAGTCTCCTCTGCTAATGGAAAACCTCCAACCCCACCAGGCCAGAGGAACCAGTTGGCACTGATGGGTAATAGCATCCCCAAGGCAGCCTCAAACTAGGGCATTCTACAGGGCTTCATCTCCTTATGGAACTCCCAGAAAAAGGTACTTTCACAACCCATATGTGTTTCTTGATGGAGGGATGAAACAGACAGTGGAACACTCCTATGACTGTGACCACTTCCAGATCTGACGAAGTCAGAAGTGGAGAGTCCAACCAGGAGAGAATGTGGAAACATCCACTCTTTATTCCTATATAAATTTGAAATCTTTGCATTCTCAACATGATGTACAAATCAAGCTTGCAAATGTCATAAAATAACTTACAGACACATGGACATAATCAAATTGTACCCAAACATAGCCTCATATGAGTGGATAAATATAATTTTATATATAAATATTAGAAAGAAATACAGGCAGACAATGAGATGGTTATAGGCAAAACAAAACCTCAATTAACTCACACTTCAATTATTTTAAAACCCTTAAATTGTTTTTAATGAAAATTATAATTATGCTTTTATTTGTAATCATATTTAGAAAAATAAATAAATGAGAATCAAACAAATGGCAAAAAAAATTAAAACATCCACATGTCCTTACCAATTCACTCCCCAATGTCTAGTATATCCTACACACACACTACTGGATGAATACTGAAGGAACAAAAGATGTTGAATCTTTGAATTACTAAAACAAGAATTAATGAACTGACCATTTTCAGAAAGATTTGATAATAATGACTGAACCAAGCATTTAATTTGACTTAGTTAATTTGACTTAAAGTGAATCAAAAATGTTCCAGTCATTGAAAGAAGGGGAAGGGAACTTGCATTTTTTTGAGAAACTACTAAGTAATTGTTTCGTGTTTAACACCCACAATTGTCTAATGATCTGTGTATCATTTTTCACCTTAAAGACGAAAGCACAGGCTCAGAGCTCAGTTCTCACCATCTGTGAGTTGCAGTGCTCAGAATAAAACCCAGGGTTCCTGGGCTCCAAGCCCATGCTTCATAAACAATTTACACCATGGGACCTCCCCAAGGATTGTTTGTTTAGGCTTTGTTATTTCTTTTACTCTCCATCTGTTGATGAATTTTACTCCATAAATTAAAACTTCTACTCCTTTCCTAGTGACAATATAAAATAAATCCAAATTGTAGATCAACCAAAATTTGATGTAGGATCCACAAGTTTTCACCCTCTTGTCAGCAAACTACACAACCCCTCTTGGTGCCAGTCTCTCAGGATGGTCCCTCTGCCTGCTTTTCTTAGTTATATGGTGCACCCGAGCCTACAGTGTCCCTGACTGGGCCCTTCCCAGGCGGGCTTACGTCCTCAGAGCTTTCCCATCAGCCCACACTTTGAACAGATAGACCAGGAGATCGGTTACCTCCTACAGTCTCCATCTCTGAAATCTGCCCCTTTTCCACTAATCGATCCCTCAGGGAAGGAGATTTCTAATGACTAAAAGTAAATGAGGTTGGGTGCATATTTATAATGCAAATAACAAGGATAATTCTAGACCAAATAACACCTGCTTGGCCACTATTCAGCTCTCTAACTCACCATGCTGCGAAAGTTGACCTTATCCTCTGTATAAGGCTGGGCTGGAATTTTGCTGGACTGGGAACAAGACCAGCTCCTCCTTGGAGAGGCTCAGGGCACATCTCCCCATTTGTATATTCAAATTATTCTAAAAAGTCATTTCATTTAAAAACTGTTAGTGTGCTGCTTCTGTGAAATTTCACTTAATTTAAATGCTAAACAAACTTTATTGGGTTTCCAAAATGCCGAGTCCTTGGGCAGGACACCTTTGAGCTGCCAGGCCAGATTAGAAATGTAATGCTCCCTCTGCTCTCTCCTAGACAAATAGGAAAGACCCAGGGAACTTGAAAAGAAAAGGCAATGGTCAGCTTCTTGCAGGGGTTTAGAAACCCTCTTACCATTAGCACTGCTGAAAAATTGGAGGGAGCTCTCCAAGACCACGCAGGGGCTCCCTGACTTGGACAGGGGGTCCTGGAGAACCAGAGTGAAGTATTCACACTTGAAGGGAGGGGGCAGAGACAGAAGTTTGGAATTCTGACTCTGTTCCTCTAATTATTCCAGTTGACTGAGGCCTTCATATCTTTTCATTTTCATCCTGAAATGATTAGTTTTGAATGTTGAGGTTTCATGTTGAAAATATAATGAGAACCTTCATGAGTTTGGAATGAGAAGCTGAAAATTGCATTGGTGGGATTTCTCTCTGGGGACTGGGGAAAGGAAACCCTGGAGGCAGGAAATGGAACTGGCATGTCCTGAGACCTTGGGGTCGGCGTGCAGCACCCTTCTTTGGATTCTAATTTTTCATTTCTTTTCTGGGAAATGCCTTTTGCCTTTTTGTCTCATAATCACAGAGGAGGGGAGACACACTTTGGGAATGAGTGGTGTCTGGTACTACAAAGTAACTACTTGGAATGAAAGGTTTGCCAACCTTAAGCAACAGGGGGGAAAGAGAGGTCAATAGATGCTAAAAAGAGAAAAACCTCAATTTTTCTAGATGCTACCAAAAGAAAACCAGACAAGTGTTTGGTTCAGGCATTGTGGCTACCCAAACAATCAAGTAAAGCATTTAACATCTAGTTAATATAATTATTTTGAATCTGTGATGCTTGACAACTAGCTAATCTGGTGTTTTCCACCCTCTACCCTCCCCACCCTCCCCCCCTGCAAAACAATCTCTGCTATGGAGATTTCTTTGACACATATTTTTGGGGACTTTCAGGGTAGAAAGTAAGTCAAGTCCCATTGCTTCAAAAAATGCTGACTGCAAAAATTCCCCCTTATTTTGTTATGACTTCCAGATATAACTTTATAAATTCCCTGTTCTTAAAGAATCTTCTGAATCCACAGTACAGACAACTGAAATTTGTGATCTTCACCGTTGTGTGTTTTTGGTGAAAAGGAAACTAACTTGCTGAGAAGGTCCAGGGCTGGACTATGCTTTGGGAAAGGAGGGTCTGGAGCCTCCACAACCGGCCGTATGTATAACTAGATTGCAGCAAATGTCCCTGATCACAGGCTTCCTAGGTCTCTCCACACACAGATTTGACTTGCCGTCATGTCATTCATGAAAGACAGTACAATTCCTTCTGGGTAAGAGAGAACAGGAAAGGAGGAATAACAATAGAACAATAATTTCACGAGGGCCTCCCTGGTGATACAAGGGGTTAAGCATTTCACTGTGAAGCAATCGGCAGCCTCTGCAGCAGGAGTTTGATCCCCGGCCCACCATGGAGCAACCCACATGGCACAGCAGACCTCTCCTTTCTTGCCCGCTGCTCCCCTCTCAGCAGTGTATTTCAGTCAGTCTGCCTGTTCTGTTCCCCACTCTGTCTCTGGTGACTCCTCTCATCCCCCTGCATCTCTGGCCTGTTCCCCAGCTCTTGTATGCATAAATAAATAAATCTTAAAAAAAGAAAAAAACAATAACTTCACAAGAATGAAGTTGTTGCTATTTTCATGGGAGTGAAATCTGTGACCTTGAGATAGTAAAAGAGTCTGAATATGTTAAAAATTGAAACAGTGCTATCGGGATCAAAGGACAGTGCCAAAGTAGAGGACAGGTTACAGTCTATGGGTTCAAACCCACATGCACAATGGTAAAGCCACTTGGGTGCAGGGAAAGATAATGGGGTTTAAGGGACAGACAGGGTTATCAAAGAGTTTCTAAGGCTGTAAGCAACTGACTGTCTCACCTCACATAGTGTCCACAGTGCTCAGAAGTTGCAAACAAAAGACCACTCATTCAAGATGTTATTGTCCTGCTGAACCTGAAATTTGTTGCACGCCATTGCTGTTGCACACCATCAAGTAGTGGGCCAGGATCCAACTCATGGTGGCAGCTGGAGGTGTTCATGGGGGGGCCACTGAGATGACACCACAGCAATAGTCCAGAGGCTGGGCTGGATAGCACTGGACACTGGACAGGACAGAAACAGAAACAACATCAGTAGGCAGTGCTGGAGGATCAGAAACAATAGACAGCTCTCAGAGGTGACCTGAACAGAGTGCCAGTCACCTATCAACAGTTCTGGATACTACTGGTCTCCAGAAGGTGGTGTCAAAGACACCAGTATTAACAGCTCTTTGTGAGTTGTTGGCCCACACCAACAATGAGCAGCTCTTAGAGACACCAGGCCAAGGCCTATGGTGCTTATTCAGGTGAGGTCAGAGACAGGGCAGGAGCTAGATGGAGCAATCAGTTCTCTACAAAGATCTTCAGTTTCTCTTCTTTCTTCAGAGGTCAGCTACTGATCCTTTTCCTTTCTTCTTTCTTTGGAGGCCAAGAACAGAAAAAAAAAATTTTTTTTTTTTCTCCTGCCCGCAGGAACAGAAAACTTTAATCTGGCTCTTGCCCTACCTTACATCCTTTTTCAGAGTTCCCCAGTGTACAAGCCTAATTGGACCATTTTCAATCCTAAGTCACTGATTGGGATTTAGCACCAATAAGTTCATGTTTTTTCTCAATCCGAATCATTAACTAATGAGCTGAGTGTGAACCTGATTGGTTCCTTTAGCTCCCACCTGATTGGTCCATTTTGCAATCTAGGTGCAAATATAAAAAGGAAAACTTGGTGCCTGCACAGAGCAGGCTCATGGGCTGGTAGGCTTTGAGGACCCATAGCCAGAGCTAGGCTCAGTGAGGACAGAGGCACTCTGCACCCAGTACCCCTTGAGCAGGCTGGGTATAACAGTGTAAAAGGAGGTGAGGGGTCTTCAGCAGCACTGAGACATGGGTGCCAGCTGCTACAAGATGGGCTCTGCTGGGAGACCAGCATGTTGGTCCTGGACTCTAAGGACCTTTCTACTGCCTGAGGCTCCAGGGAGCAGCAACACTGGAGCTGGCCCAGTGGGGCCCGATCCTCCTCCCTGCAGCTCTGAAGCAGAGGCCACTGGGCTTGTTGATGCCGCTTCTGCCTGAGTTTTTGCAGCCCAGGGCAACCTTGTCACTGCAAACCCCATAGGGCTGCATGCCCTGAGGTGGTATGGCAGGAGAACCACTGCATCTAGCCATCACTACTGGCCTCTGCTGGCAGCCTGAGTCCCAGTTGGGTCACTGGTGGTGAGTGGTAAAATGCCTGACTCCCACTGCTGCTTGCGCTTTTGGTAAGCAGAGCGCTTCTCAGGCCAGGCACCTAAGCTCTCAGGGAGGTGGGGGTGAGGGGCACTCGGGCCCTCAATTCCAGTTAGCTCCAGGACTGGCCATAAAGCTTGACCCACTGAAATGGGCCTCTGTGAAGCCATCCTCCATCTTCCCACTGTCAGGCAGCCTGGGTGATGCCCAGGATTAGTGTTCTGAGCAGCCTGGGGGAACAACCCCCCCCCCTCCCCCCCGCTGCATCTGGAGCCTTAAGCACTCCTGGCTCAAACCTGGCTTGCAGCCAGGAAGGGGCTGCCCACAGGCAGCAACTCCCACGCTGCTACTTTGAGAGGGGTTCGCGGGCTGCTAGAGCAGGCTGCTTGAGCACAGGGGTGGGAAACCACCACTGCTGCTGCCAGTAGTTCTGGGAAAACTCCAGCCACTACCCCTCCAGCTGTACTCGCTGGGGGAACCAGCAGCACCAGCAAAGCCACAAGTCCACTTAGGCAGCAAGAGTCGGTCTTGCCCCACAGCTTGTGCAGTGGTGACCCAGTTTTAAAATAAACTGTAGTTATTTTCGAACTCACAATGCCCTTTCCAAATGGTCAAAGTGGTCAGAAGCAAAACTTGGACATCATTTATATAAAACATTAGAAAAAAGATGGAAATTGATCAGTTATCTGTAATTACAGTTCTCATTTACTTTTCCCAGGTTTCTTTGATAAATGTTACTTTTTCTGGTTTACTGAACCCAGACACACTTTGCCGATGTAGCTAAACGAGTAGATTATGACTCGTTCTTGTCACAGAAAAACACCTGCTATCTGAGCATCTGAGTCTGTGGAATCGGACAGAATCAGGCATGGGCAGTAATGAAGCGACCCCTGCAGGCTCCACAGAGCAGGAAAAGGGTTGGTGCTGTGGAGCTCACCGAACTTCTGCCCTCAATACGCATTCAGGGCAAGTCGCTGCTGATTTAGATAATCCATGCAAGTTCCTGTGCAGCCCCAAGGCCCTAAGAAGGTCATGACCTTTGACACAGAGGACAGTTTCATCCAGCTTGAGAGACACAGCACTTGCCCTTTCTCTCCTGCTCCTCCATGAGAATCCTTTTGCTAATGCCAACTCACCTTCCCCGTTTGAAGGAGAAAGGAGAAAGAAGTGAGCCTGGTTTTCTGTAGGGGATGAGGGAGAACAGAAATATTTTACTGCTTACAGCCTGTGTATCATTTGGTTCAAATCTTGAAAAGTCCTAGGCAGTCAAACAGAATCTGTTCCCTCTAGCCACCACGTTTTGAAAGATGATTCAGAACTGTAGCCAAGTTTTCTCACTTTGCTCAATTATACAAGATGGTTTTGAAGCTGCTGCAGAAGTTTCACTGTTTTATTTCTTTGAAACAGGGAAGTGTCACATAAATAATAAATTTCATAACTTTGATCTATATGTTTATACTAATGTGTACATGCTATCAATTATAGATCATTTACTTTTGGAATACACTTTAGTCTCAAAAAAATCCAGAACAGTTCTGCACTAGCAAAGCTGAAAATGTTCTAGGAGAGCAAAAGCATTACCAACTGAATGTGAGCCAGCCTTGGAATCCTGTCGCCCTGCAGGCTGGTAGACCCTCAGACGCTGCAGAGAGACTGAGGTTGGCCCATCCTCCAAGGTGGGCTCCTCATGGAGCTGCTCAGGCTTGTGAGAACATGACTTGCAATGAAGGGTCTGATTGCAGCTCTGATCCGAAGCAGGAGATATGCTAGCTATGAAAAAGACTTCAAATGTCCGTCAGTGGTTAAGGAAAGGAGATGATAGCTGCTCCCGATGGCCACAGAGAGAACTCAGCTGAAAAAAGACCAACAGACACATGATCTAGAGAACTTCAGTGTGAGGCACAATGAGCCATATCCCCTAGGGACTCTTCTTTCATTGGTCTAGGGTGGTACGTAGGCCCCCTAAATTTATGAGAAGCTGCCCAAGTGATTCCAATGTGAGGAGCATGTGTAGTAAATCAGATCTCATTCCTAACATGATATGGCTCAGCCATTCTTAACAAAACCATTTGCTGCCATCAAAGTGCCCTGACTTCTTAATTCTTAATAAGATCAAATAAAATCCAATCTATTCTGAGTTACCATTCTTCACTTAACAGATTAGCAAAATTTCAAAGATCTGCCATCTCACACTGTGGGAGGGAGTGGAAGATTGGGCCTCCCTTATGACAAGGGTGAAATGAAAGATGCTAGAAACCCATCAAGGGAAATGTCTAGCAAAACTTCAAGTGCATTTACTCTCTGACCTACCTACCTTTGGAAATTTATCCTAGAGAAAGAATTGCACACATACAAGATGATATATTTACAGTTATTCATGGCAGCATTATTTTTAATTAGGAAAGATTGGAAACAACCCAAGCGCCCATCTAGGAGACTAGCTGAATAAATTATGATAGGCTACACAATGGAATATTATGAAACTATTTTTTTTTTAAACAAGAATGTGGTCGAAACAAAGACATAAAAATAAGTGAGAGTCAAGTAAAAAAAGGAGAGGTAAAGGCAATAATCAGAGAACAAGGACATGTTTGTTCACATATACATGAGAAAACACTGGAAAATAGAGAAGAAACCAATAGAAGTGGTTGTTTCTATCACTTCTAAGGGAGGAAAGGAAGATGAGAGGAGTCAGACTTTTCAATCTATACTATTTTATAATTAACTCCTGCATCATTGGACTATATATTGCCCCTTTCAAAAAAATCATTGAAAAGGTCCTGAATTAAACACAAACACACTGATGAGTGATCAAATATAAATGCCTATGCTAGATGAGTCTTATTTGATGATTATATTCAAGATTCTGGTGCCCCAAAAGTGTGAAAGCAAGTGATTAGTAGCCCCTCGAAACTTCCTTTAACAGGGATTTTTTTTTTTTCACTTTGGGTTTGGTGTGCTCTAAATCAAGTTATAAAACAGTCAAATAGATTTTTTAGAATTCATAAGAAGCTTGAGAGTTGAAGAAATTTACAAATAACTTATCTTATTCACTTTTGTTTTGGAAAAGTACAGTCAAGTTCAGAAAGTCTCAGTTATCTGCCCAAGGTCACACAATTAGAGGCAGAAACAGCTTCAGAATTAATTTTTTTTAAAAAATAGACATTTCTTTTATTTATACTTAAACATATAAACTAACCAGACAAATTGGTACATGAGTTAGTGAAATACAAAGCAGCTTTCTAAATATTAGAGTATTGAACAGGTTAGGGTTTATAGTAAAACAAAAGGGGCAAAGGTAATCAATGAAGCATGTTATACTTAATCCTTCACCTGAATACTGAGGTTTTTAATAAGAAAAGCCTTCTAATCCCAGAGAACATGAATAATCTCCTTCATAGTAAATCTTTGTTCTTTTACTTCCTATTCTTAAGGTTAGATTCTTGATCCCAAAGATATTCAAAAAAGGATTGTATCTAGTTAGCTATGGCAAAGATATTTTTGTCAAGTTTTCCAGAGCAATAGAGCCTATTGAAACCTCTGATTAGAGTCCAGTCACCCCCTCCATCCTAACTGACACAATAGCGATATTAAGAAGCAGCATCTCAAGACAGGGAGACAGAGCCTTGAAGAAGAAAATGCCAGAAGTAACACAGCCACTGCCCAAATTGAGATTGAATAATATGCTCATCTTGAGACATTTTCAGACTGTATGTTCACGGAGTAATTTAGGAATAAATCCATGCTTTGCTGGGTACTAAAATTCTTAGTTGTCTGCTGTGTTATATTATGACTTTTTCCAGAAGTTTCCTCAAGCAAACTTGTTTTGGTCTCCAAGTCACTGACAGGAGAAATTGATTGGAACTGGACTGGGTGCAGCAGGGATTCCGCTCCAGAGTTGTGGGACTGACTGTTCCAGGTCTAGCTGTCCCCAGCTTGAGTACATGAGATCTGGCTGTTCCAAGACTGGCTGTTCCACGTGTGGCTGCTCTGTATTAGAGGGCTTTCAGGAGTGTTCTCCAGTCATCCCTGGTGACGGAAATAGAGGATGAGGTTTTCTGTAGGTGCCGAGAGCATCTGAATCAGCCTCTTGCTATTTTTTGACAAGTTGTTTTTCTTCTACCTCTTAGATTTTGTTCTCTCATTCTAGAACCAAGTTTTAATGTGTTTGTAGCTGAGGTTTAAGAGGTTGGAGAGTTCTTGCATCTCCTGGAGATGGCAATATTTTTATCTCTGAAATCTATCAGTGAGTACATATAACTGGGACTGAGGGAACACTGTAACTTCCTTCTCTACTGTGCTATTCCCTCTATAAGTGGAGAGTAGTCTTACTCTGGGATTGGTGGAAGAATCAGTGTTGTCCTGAGTGAGCAGCTCCACAGAGTAAGCAGATCCATGGAGGGAGGAAGAGGAGAGATACGTGGGGCACTTCAGCAGAGCACTGTTATAAGTATGCATAATTTCCTTCAGACCCATAAATCTCAGGCATTGTTGAGAGTCTCTAGAATTGAATACTTTTGGGCAAGACAGGTTTTAGGGACAAACTAGAGCTACATCTTTACTTAAAGGGGGGAGAAAACAGAGCTGAAAGATCCAGGCTCAAGTATCTAGGTGGAAGAACTTAGAGAATTCTCAAAATGCTGTTAGCTATAGACTAAGAGAACATATGAGGAGAGTTGAGGCCAAGAACTGAGATAGTTTTAGCCTGGAAAGAGAAAAAAAGGCAAAATTTAATAAAAGTGAATCTTCTATCATGTCTAATAAGTTGGAAAGGCCTCAACTTTTCTAATCTTTAGTGAAGAAACAACTAGAATGTATGCTACAACATGAAACACAAGATAAAAAGACTCTAATCTGGTTATAGAGGAAGACATCATCAAAGAAAACTATGGCCTTACCTTCACTGGAGATGGTTAAAGAGAGAATTTTCATTCTCTTCAAATATTTTTCCTAATGACTCATCTAACATACCTCTACAATTTTAGAAGAACCTCACCAAAAATACCAGTCCTTCCCCACACCCACCCCATCTTGTCACCTATGCTGACTGTGGAGTTGTTGTCCACACTCCAGCTCTTCGGTGGCAAGATGAGGTGCATTACATTCAGAGCTGTGACCCCCAGTCTCTGAGGTGGAAGTGCTGGGGTGTGGAGCATAGAGGACTGTGTGGTGGTGAAGTGTGTGTGCTCTGAAATCACACTGTCTGTTCCAGACTTCAGTTCTGCCTATTGGTAACCATGAACCTCACAAATGACCCTGCAAAGTGTGGGTCACTCAAGACTGCTACACTGAGTACAGGGTGTGGGGCACTGTATACCTTTCAAGAAATGTATCTGTGGTAGAACCTGCTGTGTTGCTCTTCCTCCTTGGCACACAACGGGAGAGTTCCAGCATCCCCTGTGGCATGGCAGAATGACTTGACCGAGTTTGGAAAAGGGAAGTGGGTGGTAGTCATGTGTGGCAGGGGACCTGGTCCTTTAAGACCGCCTGTGTGTCTTTCCCCTCCAAGCTTGATGCAAGTGGGCATAGAGAACCTGAAAGACTGGTGGTGAAAATGAAAGGACCAAACTCAGCCAGTAGATTGCCAGAGAACACAGGGGTTGAAAATGATTTTGCTGTAAGAGGAAGAGGCAGGATTTGATCACTGCTCAGAGAAGAGTTATTCACTGACCAGGAAAACCTTTTTGGGACTTTTACATGAGAAACGAGTCAACTTCAATGTGCTGAGTCATTGACATTTCAGTTTAATAGGTTGTAGTAGCTACAATCATCACAGCTTATCTAAAAATCCCTTAAGGACAGTGGGCTGGGGTGGCTTCCTTGGTCTGGCATGAATTAGTGTTTCTTTCCATTCTCCAGAGTGGACAACAAAACCGCAGACTATTTTCCATATGACATCGGCTTCAGTAAAGGATAGCCCCATGCAGCACAAAAAGAATCCCTTGTTCTGAGTAAATATTTGCTGAATAAATGAACAGCCTTCATGCCAACTCCTATAAAAGACAATTAAGACTCATTATTTTATGAATAATCTACCATTTGCTACAGATTTTACATGTAATACATTAAGTCAAATCGTATATTTATTTTCCCTTGTGCCATTTCTTATAAAATCTTTTGGCATATGATATTATTTAATCAATAAGAAACATTTATGTCAAAATTGACAAATAAGATAAATTAAGCTGACAAGTTCCCCTTTCACTAGGTGCCAAATTCCTGCTCATTTGAGTGTACTCCACCTCTCCAGCCATGGCTAAAGATGAGAGAATAGCATTTTTTGATTCTTCTACCATATGCTTTCTTCATGATCATATGGCATCCCCATGGGAAACCACAATGGTTTACCCTCTTTGATGCTCTTCTCGGGTGCTCAAACAGTTTACACATCATAAGGGTTTTATTTTCAGTTTCAAGTCAGCTTCTGACTTAATGTTTAACATGTGAATCAGATGTTGAGCAGTCATGTTGGCTTGGGGAATCCCTTGAAGTCCATCTCTTCCATGAATGTGCCATACTTTATTTCCTGTCAGTAAGAGGGTCACTTTTGGTGAACTTTTTTTGAAGATAGTTCAAAGACATCCCTCAACACCCCCTCTTGATGAATAAGCAAGTAATTGGAAGTTCACATGTATGGTGGGTAGGTGGGTGGGTAGATGGATGCATGCATTCATGCATACATGCATGCATGTATGGATAGATTCTGTTCTTTGGTAGACTCTACACCTACTCAAAGTAAACCTCAGAATCTTCATGGGCTTCTGGGGATGATGCTTCAGATGATTAGAATTTAGACCAGGTTGCCCTCTAAATGGGCAACTGTGCTCCTTAACCAATATTTCCAGGAATCACATTGAGAAATTCATACTACCAAGAAAAAGTTAAACTCTCTTACGATTTTCTTATAAAGATATAGCTACTTGGGGAAAGTCAGATAATGAAAAAGTTCATTCAACTTTTCTCTTCCATTTAGAAAATATGAAAAGCCTAATCTGAACTTTAGTTTATTTAAGTTTTAACACCATCTTGAGTTGGAGATAATATTTTCATGGAAAGTGCAATTTTTCTTCAGTTTACTCCCCTTTGGCATGATTGTGGACTTCTCCAACCCATAAATACCACTTGCTTAACACCTTGATGATTGGTCTGTGATTAATTTAGAGAAGATGATCATGGGCTTTCTTCAAAGCATCAGCATTTGAGGTCAGGAGGACAATAACAACATTTGTTCATTCAAGCAGCAAGCCTAGCCAATTGGTAAGGCTCTCCTCACAATAAAACATTAATAGGAAGAAATAATCTTTTTATCAGCTAAGTTACTTTTAGCAGATTCACCGAGGAATTTTCTATATTCCCCTACTCATTCATATTGTATGGAATACACTGAATTCCATCTGCTTATAGCTCTGTGGGGAGAAATCATGGTGGCGTATATCCAACAAGTCTTGGCAGGCACCAGCTATACATTGTTATTTGATTAAGGATTTGGCATGTGAGCTAAGGTAAGCCTTTTTATGGCATTATCCAAAATGGGCTTCTAGTAAATGACATACTCCTCAAAGAATGTTTCCAAAGAGGCTATCATAAAGCTTTTCTAGATGTAGAAATTTCAAGTGGCGTCAGCCTACTTTATTTTGTAGACCTGGTGGAATACCACTAACTGCTCCAGGTTTTCACAAACTGGAACTTGGAACCCCTGAATATGAGGGTGGGAAAATCTACAGAGATTATACTGGAAAGCTATTTGGCAGTAGCTGGTACACATAGCAATAAACTGCAGAAGAGCAAATGGGAAGAAGCAGAAATGCTGTTTCTCAACCCTCTTCCTTCTCATTCTTAGAATCATTCTTCCTTCTCATTTTTAGAATCAGCTGTAACAGTGAAGGGAAGAATAGAGGAAAAGTGATCCTAACAGCTGTTGGTTATGGCAAGGCTGCAAGGAAAGCCAAGGAATTTTTTGGAAAGTTGAGGACCATAGAGTGATGAAAGATAGAAGT
Source organism: Talpa europaea (assembly GCF_964194135.1). NCBI lineage: Eukaryota > Metazoa > Chordata > Mammalia > Eulipotyphla > Talpidae > Talpa > Talpa europaea. The sequence goes on from NC_140080.1 coordinate 50,370,993, forward strand.
CATGGGGTTTGGCCTAAAAGGACCCAATGAATTTTAAGGACTCTGCCTGTTCAAGAGACCATCAAGTTATTCAAGAGCACTGAGTCAGCTCCAGAGACAGGTTTGCCCACACAGGAAAGCTTCCTGCGAGGGGCGACCCCACTGCAGCTGTCCTGAGCAAATCATTGGAAGAGGTGGAGCCAGGAGACAGGTGGCAAGTTTTGTCCTGAAACTCAAATCAACTAGCTCCACTTCTTTTCCAAATCTACCTTCACTTCACATTGCTCAAAATATTTCTTCTAAGTCAGCAAGACAAAACTCTCCCAGGAGGTGGATGCTAACAATATTAGAAACTATCTTTAGGATAATTTCCCTTCTGTAAATGAAGTCTCAGTGGAAGAGTCTCACTTGGAAAAGCAAAGTGCTTACAGCATTTCAGACTGCAGGGTGAGTTCGAAGGACAGGAACCACACTTCCCAAATTCCTCGGAAGAACTTTTTAGGTGGGTTTTTGCAAAATCTTATCCTTTTCCAGCTCCAGATCAGGGAGGTCAGAACACCTTCATTTACCAAGGGCAGGAGATGCCCCCTCCCAGGCTCTGGCACCCTCAAGGCTGTCCCACTGCTACTCTATAGCAGACAGCTTGGCTGCATAGAGTCCTGACTAAAAGACAGGTCCATGAAGAAGGCCTCTGAGCAGAAGGGTGACTGCTGGTCTTGTATTTCAACTCCATGGGAACTGGAGAGATACAATGACCTATGCATTTGAAATGCTTTGTTCATTTTTTTTTTAAAGGTTTATTTATACAAGCACTGGGTACAGTCAGAAGCACGGGAGGGTGAGAGCATTCACCAGAGCCAGAGCAGGGGACAGAACAGGCAGACCGACGAAATACACTGCTGAGGGAAGCAGCGGGCATGGCAGGAGAGGTCTGCACGCCATGTGGGACCCTCTCTGGTGGCCAGGGAACGAACCGGCGCTGCAGAGGCTGCAGGCAGCTTTGCAGCCCAGTGCTCAACTGCTGTACCTCCAGGGGAAGCCCCATTGACTTTTTTTTAATTTTTGAATTTATTTTTCTCTCGTCACTCTATCTCCTTTAGCTCCACTTCCCCTACAAACTGGTCAAGGAGAGTGAGAGAAAATTCATTGCCTGAAACTGTGTTTCTGCATCTCTAACCTTGAACAATGTTTCCAAAGTTTGAGCAGATGGCTCAAACTTCCAAATCTTATACTCATTTGATTATTTTTAGAGCCATTTGGGAGCTCTAGCCCTGGGACAGGATAGATGAAATCAGGAATAGTGTAGAAAATCCAGATTTATAGTCTATACGGTTTAACCAGTCTCTGTGTCTGGTAGCAGGGAATCCATCATCAGTTAGTGACATGAGGAACAGGAACTTCCTTTGTGCCTGCCTGAAGGGTTCTGAGCACCATTTTCCTAGGACTGTCTGAGTCTCTCTCCAAGCTTCCCCTTTGCTTAGTTTCCTTGTCCCCTAGAATCTTGAATGCACAGACTTGAGGGCCCTTCAGACTCCACCGCCAACCCACAGTGACTTAGCGCACTTTACCCTAAGTCTCTAAATCTTTGCTTTCCTGGTTCACAGTAAATGCTCAGTAGATCTTAGTCTGTTAATTTCAGTAGACTGTGAATCACATGAGAACTGCGCACCGGACTTCTACAGAGAGGCAAGTATCAGAAGAATATGGGTAAAACTGGGATGGAAAGCAAAGCAAGGTTCCCAACTCTTTATATCTTAAGCTACTACTATGGAATGTACTCAGGGGGAAAGTCATGACCTTCTGTGCACTTTGTCCAGGAGAAAGTATTCAGGACCCCAGAAAAGTCAGCTCCTCCCAGGCTGACTCATGCCCTGGAGGCAGAGGGGTTGAGGAAGACTCATAACCAGAAGGTGGACTCAAGGTGAGAGAAAGCAGAGACAGAGAAAGACAGTAAGAAACAAAGAGACGCTGAAAGACAGAGAGAGAAGGAAAGACAGCCAGGCCATGCTTGAAATGATCACTGAAAGGACAGAGTTCTTCACTCGGGGTGAGCAGAAATGCAGGGAGGAGAGGATGACTCATTCTGCAGGTGATGGGGGTTTTATTGGTCCTTTTGACAGAGGGTGGCTACACGATGGGCCTTCTTAGCAAAGAGGGCTAGCTCTTTGTTTGCTCCGTTCAATTCCACGCCAGAACCACCGGGATGAACATCCAGGAAGGCAGCAAACAGCAGAAACTGTCATCTGATCTGGTCCCTCATACACATGTGGCACTTGTCAGCCTGGAGTTCCTCCCTCCCTGCTCTTCCTTTTCTTCTCAGGCTCCTCCCAGTCTCTGCCACATTCCCTGCTTCCATCTGGGCTGAGGGCCAAGCCTCTCCCGGGAGGACCATGGCGGGAGGAGCCCTGTGCAGAGCGGCTGGGGCTGCAGGTTTGAAGACTTGTGGAGTCTATAAAATGGCTGCACGAGGTCAGCCCCCACCAAGTCATGAAGGGATAACCCAGACAAGTGTCCAAAGAGAAGAAATACAGAGCCCGCACCCCATGGGATTCCCCTCAGAAACTTCCGGGGCAGAGTCAGGGTACTGATACACGTCAGATTAAAATGGACACAAAAATGGAAGCTGTTGCTTCACACCAGATAGCACTGCCCTCTCTCTATCTTTACACTGCTCACACAGCAGGTCAGCTCGCTAACAAAGGTGGGCATGGGCAGATAACAGTTCCAGAACAGAGTTCCTCTCCATCCGTGTGAGAGGCTGCAAGATGCACTTGGGTGCAGCCAGTGCTGTATGCTCCCCAAATGTCATCTCATAGAGCCAAATGTGTGTGGTTCCCCACATTATCCTTTCCAAAGAATTCTTATTGCTCATTTGGCATCTTTGAGGCCCTAAATTTTACCCCTAAGAACTTACTCTCTTTTCCTCAGTTGACTTTTCCCTTTCATAACAAAAGTGCTTCAAGTGACTGCACTCCCATCAGGAAAAACATTCTCAAGTGTGCTCAGCACTGAAGAACAGAAAACGCTCTAAAATAAAATCCATTGTTAGGCTGCTGAAAGCTTCTGTTTGGGATGGGAGATGGGGAGGTGGGGGCAAGCAAGGGGTGCCAGGATGCCTTCAAAGGACTTTCCATCTGGAAATGCAGTACATGGGAATGTTTGCAAAACCCTGAGCACAGGAAATGTGAATCCCTTCAAAACAAACAAACAAACCAAACAACAAAAGAAAACTGCATCATTATCCAAAAGAGATCTGAATGGAACCACATGGCGTGTGCTAGGTGTACTGGCGAAGTCCTGCCCACCCCAACTCACAGCAGGCAGCTCTGGGAGATCCCACTGTGGACCTCAGTCCCCAGAGTCACTTCCTTTTGGTCCTTTCAGTCAGCACCCCCCACTACCAACCCTGTGAAGCCCCCACACAATGTGATCTGTGGGATGAGCTCCTCCACTAACCTGTAGCCTGAGGATGAGTAAAGGGCCTCATGAGGGACACCACAATCTCTTCAGAAGAAGCTTGAAGACAGAAGTGGGATTAAGGCTGGGAAAGTGAGGACCAGATTATAGGGCATCAGCCAGGTGGTGGCACAGCAGCACCCCCATATCCGAGGGGGGTGTGTTCCAAACCTCTAGTGGATGCCTGAAACTGTGACTAGTACTAAACCTCTGTATAGGGACTATAACCAGGATGAAAATGCATACATTGTGCAAAAATGAAAAATGATGTGAAAAATACATAAAATGAAAAAAATCAGGCACAGTAAGAGATGAACAACAGTAACAAATAATAATATAGAACAATTGCAACAATATACTATAATAAAAAGTTATATAAATGCGGTCTTCCTCTCCAAATACCTTATTGTGAGACATATTTTCAGAACACAGTGGACACCAGGTTAAAGAAACCACAGAAACTAAAACTGCAAGTACAGGGAAACCACTGAAAGGTCCTCCACAAAGCCAGGCTTCTTATGAGTGGGGGGTGAATTCGAGGGCTTTTTATCTGAGGACCTGCTTTCTAAAGGGTTCTCCATGCCCCAGCCCAAGCAATCTCTGGATTTAGAGTGACAAGTTATATTTGCGGAGAGGAAAAGTGAAAAGTTAACTTTTAACTTTGGCCTGACCTGATGGGCTGTCTGAAAGCTGTCTTTTCCCATGGGATGGCAGAAGTGTGGACCCTTAGAGCCAGAAGTGGCCTTGGCATTCACGCAGGCTGCTCTTTCCATCTTCCAGCAAGGAACTAACTCTGGAGGACAAGTTGCCCTAGCATCTGACTCACCCAGGCTTCTCACTCCCTGGGCCACAGCTCTTGTTTGACCTGTGACATCCTATCCGCAGCATCATAATGGTGCCATGAGGCAGTGTGGTCACCCATGGATCTTGCATGCAACCTGTGCTTAGTGAAGTTTCTTGACTAATGTCTAGAAAGGGTACCCAATATCTCCAACAGGCCAGACCTGCCGTTCTTGAATATAGACCTTTAAAAGCATCTCGCCCAGATGTTGACAGAGGAGCCAGAAAGGCTGAGTCACGAGGGCAGCAGCAAATGGAGGTGCCAGGCCTGCAAGTCTGAGGCCCAGAACCATCTTTTCAGAGTTGCCTGGAGCCAAATGAGAGTCTCTGGAATTTGGACACATGACACAGACTCAGCAGAGTTGATTAGAGGGGGTGTCAACATAGTTCCTGGTAAAAAAAATTCTAAGGAAGTGTTTGGCAATTTCGCTAAGTGGTAAACAAGTCAACAGAAATTAAACAGGGGACTCAGGGCTACTTGCCAGTAAAAACGTGGTGGGTCAGCTTTTCCTCCCCAACCTTCCCCTGCCTCTACCCCATAAGTACAGTGACTATATGGCAACTATAGGGAAAGTGTCAGAAGATAGTTTGTATGGAGCATAAGCTTTTCTTTTTTTTTTTAAAGATTTATTTACTTTATTATTTATACAAGCACTGGGTACAGTGATAAGCGCGGGAGGGTGAGAGAATTCACCAGATCCAGAGTGGGCAACAGAACAGACAGACTGACGAAATACACCGCTGAGGGGAGCAGCAGGCCGGGCAGGAGAGGTCTATTGCACCATGTGGGACCCTCACCAGGCGGCCAGGGATCAAACCAGCGCTGCAGAAGCTGAGGGCAGCTTCGCAGCCCAGCGCTCAACCGCTGCACCACCAGGGGAGGCCCTGGAATTTAAGCTTTTCAAAGTAACCTTTCAAAAAATGAAGCTACTAAACTCCTCATAAGAAATTATGAAATCTGAAGAATCCCAGACCACAACAGCCAGCATTGTCCCATCCACACCAGGGGACTGATTCTGTACATAAATCTCCCAATACGCTTATTCTTGGAACCAACAATGAAGGCCCAGACTGAGCCAGAAGTCTGAATATGGTCCGCCTCTGTTATATGAGGGTGACTCTCCTGTGGGTGTCATGCTTTCTCACCTGTGAAACATCTGCCCTTCACAGGGCAACTTTAAAGACTGACCGAGATGGCACAGGCAAACGTTCAAAACTCATGGAGCATAATAAAAATATCGGGCAATATTACATATAACTAAGGTCCTGGTTGGAAAAAAGTAAACATGAAGAAATGCTGACCTCCCTGTGGGTCAGACTTGCCTCCCTCCTTCTCACCTCCCTGGTGTCATTCTAGGTATTTTAAGCATGAGGGGCTTAATACAAGATATTGAGTGTTTAGGAAGCTATTGGAAGGGCCTATTCTTCTTAAGTGGACATCCAGAAGAAACTTTCAATACACTGCCAGAATGATACAGGAGAAAAGCTTCTGCCTCTGAGGACCCTACTGGTGCCTTGTTGCCCCCCCCACAACAGACTCCGGACCTGAAAATGTTGGTGGGAGCAAAGCACATGCTATTCAATAAACAAATGGAAGAAATCTAATTTCTACATATCCCTTGCTGTGACACAGCTAAAATGGGGCAGAAAAATATATGACTGCTGCCTTGTTTCTGCCCTCCAAATCTCCCTCCAATGCAATCATTTAGTAAAGCATAATTCACACTCAACATTTTAACTGCCAGTCACAGCAGGAAGTGTGCTCAGTGACTTCCAAAGCTCTCCAGCCAGGAGGAAGATGGAAGTGAGGTCCAGCAAGTTAATCTCTTTAGCTTCTCAAAACCTTGTTCTGTTGGAGAAGTTCAAGAGCTAAAAACATTTCCTAGAGTTCCTGAGGCTAAAATTAATATCTGGATTACTACAATGCAGGCTACGAAATAGTAGTTTTAATATGGTAGGTTTTTCTATGCTCTCTTTTAGCCCCCGACATCCCAGGTCTTCCTTTCCACAGTCTCCTGGAAGAGAGGAGAGAGAGACTTGCCATGATCCCTTCAGCGGTCTGTGTTCACATTCCCAAGGAAGAGACCAAGGAAGTGAGACATACCGAAGGCCACAACATGGTCACAGCAATGAGGAAAGCGATGCATGAGGAGACCTCCCTCCAGGCTCCTGCCCCGCCTCTCCAACACAGCAAACTTGAAAGATCTGGGAGAGGCATTATTAAGATAACCTGAAGTTTTTGGCCTAAATTTCAGTCATAATTCTACATCTTCTCAAAAACCAGAGCAAGCATTCTGAAGGAATGTGTATTAATTTCCACTGTCTCCTGTCACTCTGGAGATAGGAAGACTCAGGCTTACTTCTTGCCTGTTAACATCCACCACCATGAGCGCCAAAACCATGATCAGTACAAGGTCACACTGTAAATTTTTAAAAAACCTTTCTTAAAAAGATTTCTTCTAATTTCATTAAAATGCAAAACAAGCACCCAGCTCCGTTTCTGGTCTTTCCCTCCTCCTCATTCCCACATCTCCACTGTGGGCTGACTGAAAGGAGATTCTCCCCATGTTTAGCAAAGGAATCCTGTCAAAGACCCAAGTTTTAATTTTGTGACATCCGGCTTCAGCTCCATAGTTCGATTTCTGAGTTTCTGGTAATGTTAGGTTTGCAGCACCCTCAGTATCAATATCGGTTGTGTTTGCATTGTCTGAAAGTTGCTATTGAAATGGCAAATTGTGTCTTTCCAGCACTAACCCCCAGGTATGCCGGTGAACCCAGTGAACCCGTGGAGCCCCTTGGAGAAGGTCAGGTATATTTTCAAGGAGCTGAAAGTGAGAATCAGGATCTACAATTGAGGCTTAGAGAAGACAATATTTTAGATGCCGAATTGATTCATTTTTATTTTTTAAAAGTTATGTTGGGGAAAGTACTTCATTCATAGCTCAAACCATCTAATACTGTTCTATGGTGGATGTAATAGCAATAACATTATCACAGTTTATTGCATATTTTCTATTGGCTGGATACTTCATGTCTTTTGTAAAAGTCTTTTGTATCAACTGAACATACAGTAACTATGATAAAAATACTATTATGTTCATTTTACCTATAAGAAAACTAAGACTTAAAGAAGATAAGGGCTTGGGCCTCCCCGGTGGTGCAGCGGTTGAGCACTGGGTTGCGAAGCTGCCCGCAGTCTCTGCAGCGCCGGTTCCATCCCTGGCTGCTGGGCGAGGGTCCCACATAGCACGCAGACCTCTCCTGCCGCCCGCTGCTCCCCTCAGCAGTGTACTTTGTCAGTCTGCCTGTTCTGCTCCTGCTCCCCGCTCTGGCTCTGGTGAATTCTCTCACCCTCCCGCGCTTCTGACTGTACCCAGTGCTTGCATAAATAAATAAATAAATAAATAAATAAACAAATGAATGAATGAATGAATGAATGAATAAATAAATAAATAATCTTTAAGGAAAAAAAAAGAGGATAAGGGCTTACCTGGGGTTTCATAGCAATTAGGGGTAGAGTCAGGATTCCAATCCAATTCTACTTCATTCTGAGGCCCTTGTTCTAATCAATTTTCTGTACTCCTTATGTATTTGCACCAACCGTTCTACACGTTAATAGTTTGCAAATACAACGATTACCTGGCTAAGCTCTGTCTAACCTAAATGCGGGCATGTGCCTCATCTGCCCATGTGAGAATGATGGCTAAGCTGTCTCAGGGGTAAAATGTGCTTTGCCAAAACTGGTACCCTAATTTAATAATCCTATTATTTATATTTGCAATTAACTCCCACTCTAACCAATTCTGTTTGCAAGGAAGACTGGCCCTCAGCAAAAAGCATCCACCTATCTGTACTCTTGGTGGACCTTTATAAATTTTCTGCCATAGTTTTCTATGGCCAAGACTTCTAAATGTGAGGTTGACATTTCTTGACTAAGAAATGTCCATCACCCAGAGTCACAGAAGAATGGAAAAATGAGCCATGTTGTATGCAATGCCTTTTATATTCCTGCACCCTACTTCCTGGCCCAGTGGCATCTGTCAGGCTGATGTTCTCTGAGGAGGCCATCACCTGAGGAGCCCACCCACTGCCTGTGAGCTCACAAGGCTGGGTCGAAGGCAGGCGAGAGCTCTTTCCTAGCCTTTGATTATGATCCCTGTGATTGCAAGTCTATGAGTTGAAGCTGAAGTTAAATTCTGAAGCTACTTTTTATAGGATACAGAAGATGTAGAAAAGAGAAAATACAGGGAGTATTTTTTAACATAGTAGCTAATTTATGCAGTATGCAAGTATGTAGATTAGCAGTGAAAATCAGCGTTGAAATGGTGTATCCTCAATTTCCTTGCCTAAATCCTTCCTTACTCTATGGAAAGAAGAAAATGGAGCTAGTCAAGCTTTATGAAACGCACCGCACATGCTGTGATGTCATAGAGGGTCCTACAACAGCTAAATATCTGAGAAAAAAATTCAAATGTTATTGACTCAACAGGAACCAACTGTGTTGTTTTTATGAACAAATTTAAATCATACCAGATACTTCAAGACTAGTTTTGAAAAGAGGACCCAAGACCTTTTACAAAGTCATGTGTTGCAAAGTCATGTGCCTGCAAAGTCATGTGCTGCCATAGTTCAGCCTGCAGGGGGCGCATTCCTGTCTGTGGTTGCCACTGGTCTCCCCCAGAACCCAACACTGGACTAAGGGCTTGCCTTAAATGGGCTGCCAGGTGACACATTTTCTTCTTTTAGCCTCTAGGAAAAGTATACACGTCTCAATTTCAGCATTTATCTCAACAGGTTTGGTGGGACCAGATGGCAAAAACCACACGGGTACAGTTTGGCTGTGCCCTCAGATCCATAGTTCAGGGACTGTAGGAGCCCTGGAAGTGCCCACACCTACCAGAGGATAGTTAGCACGTGGGCCATGGTAGTGGGGTGGCTTGGGGGAATGGTCAGCTGTCATCTGGGTTAGGGGGAACACAAAGACACAGGGGAGAGATCTACTCAGAAAGACTAAAGTTGCAAACACAGGAAAAGCTGTTCTTTCCTCTAAGGATTTTTGGAAAACCTGAAGAAATTCTGATTTCCACGTCAGCACCATAGCAGAGTTTCAATTCCTACAGGGACAAACGAAGACGATGAAGGTGATTCGTCTCACCTGGCTGCCCTGGGCGATGAAATGACCAGAGGCTCTGCCTTCTCCCTGGGTATCCTTCTGGTCACCAGGTCCCATAGACTTTTTCACAGACTCATCATTCTTTCCAGAGTGGACCCAGCTCTGCGTGCTGTGTGGAAACTGCCTGCTTACAAAACAATCTGACCATTGCCAGATGTGGGCACCTGGCCAGCTTTTACATAATTCAGACTTTTCTTTACTCAAGATGGTACAACTTAAAGGGGCCTTAGAAGTTGTGTTTTAATCCCCCCTCTCCGCCTCCCAACCTCCCTTCATTCTTTTCTTCATGTAAGCTGCACGTGCTCTCGCCCAGATGCATGGCGGCACTTTATTGTATGAGCTGTACATCAACAGCGATACATTTGGCTAAGAGAGCAAAGCTATGCATTTCCCAATGCTTGTTCAAAATGAAAATAGAAATAACTCTGAGGCACTGTCTGCCTTCTGTGGCCCAGGCCTTGTTTTCCACGCAGGTCTTTCCCCCAGTTGTCAGCTTTCAAATACCCAGTTAGGAAGCTCAGTGCTCAGGAATGTGAGGGGGAGGATGCAAAGCCTAGCACGGTGAAAGCATATTAATTTTATTCCTGTCATCAAAAGTAATCTTTTATAATTTAAAGTTACTCTTCTCATGTCAGAAGATCAAAGGCTGCACAGAGCCTGGTTAAATGAGCAGCACCAAATTTATATTTTAAAGTCAAATCTGAGTTGGGACTTTCCCGTTGATCAAGCAGGGTTAGAGGTTCTGGGAATTTTAATTCCCATTTTATTTCTTCATTGTAGTGAGTCGGTCACATTGTTTTCCACGAGGGTTCAAGCCATGCTTGCTTTGTCATCTGGATCTCGTCTGAATGACTGTAGGGCAATGGAAGCTACAGCTTGGCTCTGAGATGGTCGCATGTTCTTGAGCATGTATGTCAAGCAATCTCTAGGGATGTCAGAATCAATCTCTCTCTCTCTTTCTTTCTCTCTCTCTCTCTCTCTCTCTCTCTCTCTCTCTCTCTCTCTCTCTCACACACACACATACAAACACACACACACACAGATACACTGTCATGGGCTCAGCCTTTCTCAGTTATAAGAGAATGTCAAAAGTTGATGTTTCAACATTTCCGCCCTCCTTATTGACTCCCTCTACTGGAAATAGCCAACAGAATTTGCCACCCATTCATAAGCGGAAACTGCCAGCATACTCTGTTGGGGAAGACAGGCTACATATATGAACACCAAGTCTGCATTTACATAGCAATCTCTAGGCACCTTACACTGGCCATGAATTTTTCCTTGAGTTCTTTTACTACTGATAAATAATTGGACTGATAAGTAACCATAATAGTTTCCCCCAGTTTAGCCAACATTACATTCCACATATGTTTAGGCGACTGAAAAATGTTCAGATTTTCTGTTGGTCTGCATTTTGGAGCACAAGTATCTGAACATCTGTTGGTCTAACGACCTAGAGGCAGAAAGCAAAGGCTTCTCTTGGGGCTTCTGGGCTGGTCACCAGCAGGGCAACTGAGCACTGTCCCCTACCTATGTTCAGCATTATTCTCAAGTTTCACATCATGTGCAGTGGGAGGTGTTTAAATCCAGAATCATTCAACCACTGATGCCAGTCAAGCACAGAAATCAAAAGGAAAGGGGGGTTGAAGAATGATCCTCTCCAAAAGTGTGCCCATGGACTGGCATTGATTGTTATCTCGGTTGCCATACTGAAAAGACAGGAGAGCCATTCCATGATGAGAGAAACATTTCTTTGGTCAAATTTAAACTGCATAGAGGGCCTTCCTGGTGGTGCAGCAGGTTGAGTGCAGTGCTGTGGGGCTGTCCACAGCCTCTGCAGCACAGGTTCGATTCCTGGCCAGCCAGGGAGATTCCCACATGGCGTGGCAGACTTCTCCTACCTTGCCTGTTGATCCCCTCACCAGTGTATTTGGTCCATCTGCCTTTTCTGCTCCCCGCTCTGTCACTGGTGAATTCTCTTACCCTTCCACACCTCTGACCTGTACCCCAGTTCCTGTAAAAAATAAATAAAAATCTGAAAAAAAAGAAAAGCCTTCCCTGGTGGCGCAGCAGTTGAATGCTGGGCTGCGAAGCTGCCCGCGCTTCTGCAGCACCGGTTCGATCCCTGGCCACCAGTAAGTGTCCCACATGGTGTGACAGACCTTTCCTGTCTTGCCCGCTGCTCCCCTCAGCAGTGTATTTCGTCAGCCTGCCTGTTCTGTTCCCCACTCTGGCTCTGGTGAATTCTCCCACACTCCCGTGCTTCTGACTGTACCCAGTGCTTGTGTAAATAAATAAATAAATCTTTTTAAAAAATAATAAATAAATAAATAAATAAATAGAAAAAAGAAAATAACTGCAACTGATATTAAATAAATAAATAAACTGTATAAATAAATAAATAAAATAAATAAACTTAGATTCATCTACTATAGGGCCAGTGATCACAGGCAGACGCTAGGATAAGTCATTTACATGCTATCTCATTTGTCCCTTAGGGCACCCTAGGGAAGTGAGTATGGCTATTTTCCATCAGAAAATCAATCAACGTTATCCAACACATCAACAAAAAGAAATATAAAAACCATATGATAATATCAATAGATGCTGAGAAAGCTTTCGACAAAGTGCAACACCCATTCATGATAAAAGCCCTTGAAATTCTTGGGATACAAGGAACATACCTCAACATCATAAAGGCCATCTATGACAAGCCGACAGCCAGTATCATTCTCAATGGTGAAAAGCTGAAAGCAATTCCATTAAGAGCTGGAACAAGACAAGGATGTCCACTCTCACCACTGCTTTTCAATATAATACTGGAAGTCCTAGCCAGGGCAATAAGACAAGAGAAAGACATCCAAGGAATCCGAATAGGAAAAGAAGAAGTCAAACTATCACTATTTGCAGACGATATGATATTATACATAGAGAACCCCAAAAACTCCACAGAAAAGCTAATTCAACTCATCAATCAGTTCAGTAAAGTGGCAGTATACAAAATCAACACGCAAAAGTCAATAGCCTTCCTATACACAAACAATAAATCTGAAGAAGAAGAAATCAAAAAAACCATCCCTTTTGTTATTGAAACAAAAAAAATCAAATATTTGGGAATAAATCTAACAAAAGAGGTAAAGGACCTATACAAAGAAAACTATAAAACACTGTTAAAAGAAATAGAAGAAGACACAAAGAAATGGAGAGACATCCCCTGCTCATGGATTGGAAGAATAAACATTCTTAAAATGGCCATCCTTCCAAAAGCAATATACAGATTCAATGCTATTCCAATCAAAATTTCAATGTCATTCTTCAAAGAAATAGAACAATTATTGATGAAATTCATATGGAATCACAAAAAACCCCGAATAGCCAAAGCTCTCCTGAAAAAAAAAGAAGGGAATGGAGTCATCACACACCCAGACTTCAAACTATACTATAAAGCCATAATCATCAAAACTGCATGGTATTGGAACAAGAACAGACACACAGACCAATGGAATCGAATAGAAAATCCAGAAATAAACCCACAGATTTATGGTCAACTAATCTTTGACAAAGGAGCAAAGAATATGCATTGGAGCAAAGAAAGTTTGTTCAATAAATGGTGCTGGGAAAACTGGGTCGCTACATGCAAAAGAATGAAGCTTGACCACTACCTCACACCATACACAAAAATCAACTCAAAATGGATTAAAGAACTAGACATAAGACCTGAAACCATAAAATATATAGAAGGAAATATAGGCAAAACACTACGTGATTTGCACATCAAAGACATCTTTACAGACACATCACCCAAAGCAGTGATAGTGAAGGCAAAGATAAACAGCTGGGACTACATCAAATTAAAGAGCTTTTGCACAGCAAAAGAGACAATAACAAAAACAAAGAGAAACCCCACCAACTGGGAGAACATTTTTGCACCCAACACTAATGATAAAGGACTGATCACAAAAATCTACAAAGAGCTGATGAGACTCAACAACAACAAAGAAAATAATCCAGTCAAAAAATGGGCAGAAGAGCTAAAAAGAAACTTCTCTGAAGAGGAAATGCAAATGGCCAACAGGCATATGAAAAAATGTTCAACATCACTTGTCATCAGGGAAATGCAAATCAAAACTACCATGAGATACCATCTTACACCAGTGAGAATGGCACATATTAAAAAAACTAGCAACAACAAATGTTGGCGAGGGTGTGGAGAAAAAGGAACTCTTCTGCACTGTTGGTGGGAGTGCAAACTGGTCCAACCACTGTGGAAAGCTGTGTGGAGATTTCTGGACCTACTAAACATAGAGCTTCCATATGATCCAGCAATTCCACTCCTAGGTATTTACCCAAAGGACACAGAAACATCAATTCCAAAGAACACCTGCACCCCTATGTTTATAGCAGCACTGTTTACAATAGCTAAGCTTTGGAAACAACCCAAATGCCCAAAAATAGATGACTGGATCAAGAAGATGTGGTACATATATACCATGGAATATTACTCAGCATTCAAAAAAGATAAACACATGCAATTTGCAGCAACATGGATGGCGCTGGAAGGGATCATGCTCAGCGAAATAAGCCAAAAAGAAAAAGAAAAATACCGGATGGTCTCACTCATAGCAGGAATCTAGAAAACTTAAATAAGGGACCAGGAAAATGAATATAAGAAAGTGAAAATCAAAATCAACAAAAAACTATGAACCAGAGACACTTTTAGGGGGGCGGGGCGGGAGGGGAGGGATTGGGGTCAGAATGGGGGGGCTGCAATTGTATGGGGAATATAACAATAAAATTTATAAAAAAATAAAAAATAAAAAATAAATAAATAAATAAATAGAAAAAAGAAAATAACTGCAACTGATATTAAATAAATAAATAAACTGTATAAATAAATAAATAAAATAAATAAACTTAGATTCATCTACTATAGGGCCAGTGATCACAGGCAGACGCTAGGATAAGTCATTTACATGCTATCTCATTTGTCCCTTAGGGCACCCTAGGGAAGTGAGTATGGCTATTTTCCATCTGCAGATCCAAAAAGAATGTGGGGCTGGATGCTGCTTCTAAAACCTAGTGACTTCCAGGTGTTTTAGACCTGGCAGGCAGGTGTGTACAAATCAGCCTCCACACACCTGGCTCTGGGATTAGGGTTTTCTGCTCTCCCAATCTTGTCTCTCCAAAATCATTTTTCAGGGACAAATAGGGTGACTCCAAACTTCTCAAAATGTGGTAACTATTTCTTCTGTAATGAAAGTATTCAACATTGATTCTGCCATGAGTTCCTGATTTAGTCCTGAGTTACCATGGGAAGAAGGTTGAAATATGGTTACCTTGGAAGAACACTTGGAATCACTTTTCCAACAGAAGCAGAATTTGAACGAAGAAACTAAAACCTTTCTAAAACTGTTTTGGTGCAGGGAAAGAGCTTGAGTCCTGAATCAGCACTGGTTAACAGTCCCACCTGAATTCCCTTCCCTCATCTGTGCAATGGAGGTGACTGGACTGTGTGGTGCAAAGGTAATGTGGGTGGAGTTTCTGGTTCATAGAAAGCAATCAATAAATAGTGAATTTGATCTTTTTTTTTTTTTTTACACATTGGAGATAGCAATATGTTATGGTTACTTGAATTCAGGAGGTTATTTTGTTTTCACCAAAAAATTCCAGTTGTTTCCACCCTCCATGTGGAAGATGTTTCTAAAACGTATGTGTGCACTTATTTTCCTGCCATAGAACTGAACACAATTGAGTTTTTACGTGATGATGAAGGCTCTTGCTGTGCCTTGGGTGTTGTTTCAGAGAGCAAAGCCTCAATGTTAAGCACTTAGATGCAGATGTGGTAACCCTGCAGACCCAACAATGGGCATCAGCCCCTCCAAGTTAGCCAATTGTTTATTTAAAATGAATCTGTGATATCAGAGCACTTTACTGGGCTTTGCCTTTTACTTATCAAAGCAGATTGGGAACTTTGTAGGGTTTGGCTGTGTTCCCAGTGGAAGGTTGGCTTCCAGTTAATCCAGGTTTTGTTTATCTCCATATATGATGTATACTAGTTTTCCCAAAGTCGAGGGAAAGTGGCATCACTGTCAGAAACCCAGAGTCAGCCGAACTCAAGATCAGGTTGGAGCTTTGTAATATACCAGTGTCCGAACTCCTAAAAGTCATCCATTTCCCCAAGTTTATTTGTTGTATTGAACACATTCTAAGGAAAAGAGACCTGGAAAGGGAGAAGGTAGGAAATCAGCTTTACTTATTAAATCCTTAGGAGGGCTTAGAGGGGTTCAGTCACAGATTCTAGGAAAGGAGACATGCATTTAGCTTGGCCTGAGACAGTTAGGTTCTGGTTGCCAACACTAAGGGCGGAGTTGGATCTGGCTCTGGATGAGAGGGCCACATGTGTCCCAGAACCCAGAGAACTCATGACAGCTCTCCCCAGTGCTCCCATCTCCAGTGGACCTAACCAGACAGCAGTCTGATGAGTTAAGTGTAAATGAGTCAGAAACATACGGATTGCATTTCCCTGAGAAAATAGATCATTTTGAAAATGAAGGGGCAAAGTGCTTGGGAAAATGCATTATGGATTTGTCAGGCCAAAAGGACGTAAACTACTTCAGATATTCTCCAAATGCCAAATGTGAATGAATGAGCACTGTGAGGCCCAGCACTGCCCGGGGGTGTGTAGACGGTCATGTAAACCTCAGCTTGGGAACCTCACCAGGGTGATGCACACCCCTGCGTCATCCAGAGCCTGGGAAGTGATTTCTGCAAACAGCCAAAAAGAATATATACAGACAAGTTGTTTGTATGTGGGAATTTTAATAGCATTCAATAATGCTATTATTGAATGGGGGAAACTAGAATCTAACTCAGGGTTCTTGTGAGAAGCCATTCCCACCCCACCCCAACCCTGTTTTTTAACATTCTGAGTTGAAAATATCCAGAGGCAGAAACAGTGCAAAGTCTTGGTATATGATTTTGACTGGCAAACAACAAAAAAGCTTAAGTTGTATCTGTTTAATGGCACCAAATTCTAGCAATCTTCCTAAAAAATATTATGAAAATGGATAAAAGAGAAATCCAAAGAAGCTCTCTTCAGGGCAGGGGACAGGCCCCAGGAGAGCCTCCTGCACCCTTGCCGCTGCTCAACAACTCTCAGACCAGGGCTTCAAGAAGCCCAGAAAGGCTTACTTTCACCTACACAGCCTGTCTCAGATGGCCTTTCACTAACTTCTGAGCAGTGAATCACCCACAACATCATGCTTAGGACTGAGGGGAGACCCTTGCAGACAAGCCCAGGGTACGGCCACCCCTCAGCCCACCTTCCAGCCATACCAAGTCCCCCAGCGAGGCCAGGATGGGCTCATTTGTAATTCCTGCCTGGGTTCCCCTAGAAAGCCTGGCATCTGGCTGCCTCTTTCCCTCACTGTTTCTCATTCATGCTCGGGCCCCAGTCCCAGTCTCCACCGTCTCCCAGGTGTTCTCCTTTCTGGGTATTTCCTCCACCACTGTCTCCAGTCTCTCTTCATCCTAAGTCTCCTTATCGCTGTCATCTGATTCTGTCTGTCTGTCTGTCTGTCTCTCTCTCTCTCTCGGCTTCCCAGTCCTTGAGAAAACAAGGCCCATGGGCACCCCAACATGTAAGTGGGGCAGCCTTGTAACCTGGGCTGCTTCTCCTACATCTCAGCTGCAGGGAAGAGGTGCTTCCTGTTTCCTCCTGATGTTTTCTTCCACCTGAAGCCATTTCCACTAGCATCACACACTTGCCTCCACCAGCTTCCACACTCACCCCTTCCCAAGGAAAAGAATAGCTGCCCTTCCTTTTCCTGCCCCTCGAGGGTGTGCTCTGCCTCTTCCCCATGCCACATGCCCCAGTCAGGAGGCCAGGTCGGTGCCCTTTAGGGGCTCAGCACAAGGACATGCTGAGGCAGTCCTCGGGGTCAGCGTTATCAGAAATGAGGGTGACTCACCTGAATTCCATATACCTTCTTCATATGATAGACATGAAGTTGTATTTATAGCTAACATAGTTGCATTGACTTATTTGCAGCAAAGATGAGAGAACATCATTTGAAGAAGGAAATATTCAACACAAATACTGTAAGTGCAATGGTCTGAGATGCTTAAAGTCTAGAATAAAAAACAGAAAGGATGTGTGTTTTCATCTCAAAGATTAGGTGGGAAGTGTTTGCAAAGCCTTCTCTTGTCCAAAATATCAGTCCTTGAAAGAGAAGCACAGGTAGATTTCTTGGACAAATTGAAAAGAAGCTACAGAACTCCCTGTTGTCTTGTAATCTTCAGGCCCACAGTATTTAAGAAAATAAATGGGGGTAGTAGAATGGCCTCTCAAAAGTTATTTTGAAAGTTAGTTCTTCCTGTTGAAAACTGTGGCTTTCAGAGGCAAATGAGATATTTCGGGGGTGGGGAGCACTCTCCTCCCTGCTAATGCAATAACCTTACAGTCCCAGCAGGACACAAGCCACATGTTGGTGTTGTGGATGAATTCTGAAAGCATCTGAGGGTAAGTGTTTAATTATACTTGGCAAGGCTACACCTTTTTACGCTCAGACAGGAAATCCCCCGACTATTAACTGCGTTCAACCTCAACAGACCAAGTGAGAGCCTTTCTGGCAACCTTTTCTAGGAGGGCCAATTCAGCTCCATTTCTGAGATTATGGGATTCCCTGTGGTTAGAGGCCAGGTGGACACCCCCTATCATTCCTCCATGGCACCAAATGAAAGTATTAAACCTGTTCCAGGCCAAGCCCACTGTGTTTGTCAGGGAGAGTTTAAAGCAGCTTACTAGAGAAATGGACTGTCCCACGACTGCGGGCTATTCTGAAGTGCTCGTCCATGAGGAATATAGTTGCCAAGGGAGAGGTGGGGGTGACAGTGATGGGGCCAGCCCCAAGCAGAATGGAAGTAGCCAGATCTTTTTATCCCATCCCCCCTGTAGATGACTCAGTGTCTTATGCACCTCTTTTTAGTTTCTTAATAATCAAGACAATTTTGTGACTAAAAACCCAGATTATATGTTAGATACTGACTATCCCTCCTTGAGAACCTCTGAGCTGGAATTTCGAGTCCTTTTGTTATTAGTGATTTTCACTTCATCTGCCTGTTTTTGACACCTATCCATGTGTACTGAATGCATTTATTCATTCAATTTTTATTGAATACCTATTGCCTGTTAAGCTGGGTACTAGGTGTTAAAAGATAAAGTAGAATAAATCATGATTCTTGATCTACAGGAAGATAAACAGTAACATATTAATAACTGTAGTGAATGCACAGTGAAGGTTTGTGCTAGGTTAAGAGTCAGGCCCAAAGGAATCCCAAAGGTCGTGGGGTCAGTTTCAGGGAGTGAAAGACTTTCCTTTCTCGTCACCTCCTACCCGAACCTACTCACGAAAGTTTTCATTTATTTTCATTCAATTGAAAATGAAAATCATACAGTTTCACTAAATCACAGACTCTCAAGCATATCGATTTTAGTTTAGTATAGTTTTACCCAAATCCACAATACAGAATTTAGGTCTGTAAAGATCAGCCACTTATCTATGGTATCACCTATTCAGGAACAGAACAGGAACAAGAGAGATTATACCAAACAAGTAAGTGTTCCTCCTTCCAGGGGCCCATTTCTTTGTAACAAAATATCCCAAGACAACAGCAACCATTTACCCTGCTCATGAATCTGCACCCTGGCCAGACTTGGCAGGGACAGTGTGCTCTGATCTACTGGAGCTGGAAGATCATCTTGTAAGGGGGCTGACCTGGTGCCTGGTATTGGCAACAGCCCAGCCTGAGCTGCTCTCCACGTGGGCCCCTCCTGGGGGCTTCTTAGGCTTCTCACAACATGGCGGCTGAGCTCTAAACACAGTGTTGGGAGAGAAAGGGCAGTAGAAGCGGCAGATTTCCTAAACCTGACCCCAGAAACACTTATAGCCTCATTTCTGCCATATTTCTATTTGTCCAAACTTCAAAGCAGAAGACACATAGACCTCACCTGTCAGTGAGAGGAACAGCAAGAAGTTTTTGGCCATCTCTAATTCACTACATCAGTGTAGGTGGCTTTGTGTTTTGATGGACTTTGAAAACGTCATTAAAAGAAATAAAAACTAAGTAAGTGTAGAAAAATGGGAGAAGCTTTTGGGTGGCCCCTGGCACTTGTACTGCAGGCATAAGCCAGCTGAAGAAGACAAAAGGGAAAGGGGAAAACCTAAAGATGGGACTTTCTAGATGAGGCAGCTGTGTGGTGCCCACACCTTACAAGATGTCATAATAACCTGAGACCCTCCGTGAAAATATAGATCCCCAGTACCACCTCAGTTCTTTAAATGGCATTCCCCAGGGGTGCCGAGGAGATGTTTTTATGAATGACCCAGGTAATAATGAGGCCGCTCTGCCTCCTGAAGCTGTTTGCACATCCAACTCGGGAGCATGCTTTCTGGGTCTCTGGCATATGGCTGAGTAAGAATCCTACATATTTTCTTAGGTGTTTTTTAAATGATGGAATTGAAGTGCAATCCTCTCCCATCCCCCAATTATGAATTCCACTTTGTCTGTGAAAAATAGTCTCAAGATAACATAAAGAACAGAGGGAAACGTATGGCTGTTTCTTGTCCAAGAGCTCTGTACCGGAAATACTGAGACAACTGAGGCCAAAACAAGAGCACAGAGAATGAGATTGGAGACACCTGGCTCATGCGTGAGCTCTGGCGTCATTCTTTTGAAATCCTTCTTGCTTTTGCATGAATCAAATCAATAATCCATTCTTTTCCATTGCTGAGCAGTATTCCATCATACAAATAGAGAAAAATTTACTTACCCGTGGTGGGTGGTATTGAGGAAAGAAAAGAATTGGATCAAGAAAAGGATTCCACTATATCCATAGAAGGATAGAGAACACCCTGTATTACTGAGTAAACATTAATAAGCTCACATACATGTAAGAGAGCCTAAAAATGCCCATAGTTAGTAAAAAAAAAAAGTTTGTTGCAATTTCTGAAACAAAGGAGAAGAAAGAACATTAATTTCTCTTTTCTTTAAGGAATAACTGCTCTTTGCCACAGTCTCCTGTATTTCTGAGAGTCTTGAGCTAACCCCAAAATCTGTCTATTCAGCCAAGCCAGAAAAATATCTTTATGTTGTAACCACTGGAGACTGGCCCAACCTTCAGCAAGTTGCACCTCGAAAGCAAACAGAGCAAGGACTCAGATTCACTGTCTCTAGGAAAAGGTCAGTTGATGAGAGAAGGAAAATGCTCTATTTGCCCGTTATAAATAGGAAAAATCATGTTCATTTACCTTAAAATGAACATTTGGATTGTATCCTGCTTGGTACCATCTCAAATAAAGCTGTTATGAACATCCATAGGCTGAACATGTATTTCTGTATCTCTTGAATAAAGTACTTAGGAGTGAAGGGTAGACTGGGTCATAAGATAGGTGTAAGTGGGACTTTTAAGGAAACTGTCGAAATGCTTTCCAGGGCAGCTGCACCATTTCACACTCCCACCAGTGGTGCTCCACGTCCTCGCCAACATTTAACGGACTCAGTTTTTTCCAATTGCAGTCAACAGTGTATGTACTTTAGAATTAGTTGTACATTTAATTTGCTTTCCCTTTATACAAATTATGTTGTGCTTCCCTTCGTGTGCTTGTTAGAAATTTGTGTTTCTTCTTTTCTAAGTATCCAAATCTTTTCAGCATTTTCTCATTGGGTTGTTAACAATTGAGTTTTAAGAGTTCTTAATATTTTCTCTATCCATTTCCTTCAAGATATTTTCTTCCATTCTGTGACTTGCTTCTTCATGTTCTTTTTTTTTAAAAGATTTATTTATCCATGCATATAAGAACCAGGGTACAGGCCAAATGTGTGGGAGGGTGAGAGGATTCACCAGAGACAGAGCGGGGAACAGAACAGGCAGACTGACTGAAATACACTGCTGACGGGAGCAGCGGACAAGACAGGAGAGTCTGCCATGCCATGTGGGTATCTCCACGGCTGACCGGGATCGAATTCATACTGCAGAGGCTGTGGATAGCTTCACAGCGCCGCACTCAACCACCTGCGCCACGAGGGAGGCCTGCTTCTTCATGTTCTTAATAATATCTTTTAAAGAGGAAAAAATTAACTTTGATAAATCCAATTAATAAAGAGTAAAAGTGATTTGGTTGAAGCCACTAAGTTTGTGCCAATTTTTATAACAGCCCCAGGAAACTAATATAGCCAGAATGCTGGTTTGGAATCATCCTTTGCATAAGTAATTTAGGTGTGAGACTAAAATTTATGTGGAGTTACACATAGAATTGGGGAGTCCTCTGTCTTGGTTTTCCCCTCTGGGATTATATGCACCACTTTTCACCCCCAGGAACCCCTTGCCTAGTTCTCTGGAAAAGATGGAGTTTCCATTAAAGATTGGGCTTCCATGACTCAGAGATGTCACTATATGGGATCATTTCTCCAAGTTGAACTCTCCACAAGCTGCCTGCTTTTGGTAACCTTCCAGCCTTCAAACAGTGTTTTATGTAGGTTGCCCAGAGTTTTGTGTTGTAATTAGGGATTGGGGTGGGTGCAGTGGGCTTCTCTCCTTTCCCCATCCCACCCTAGCCTACCAAGGCCAGTATCTTGCACAGGACATGGAAGAGCATGCCCAGAACACAACCTTGCATGTATTCCACGGGCTTTCTTAGAATTCTTAGCTGGGAAAGGAAAATGTCAGATTTAACCAATATATTTCAGGGATAATTATAAACCCTTTGTTGTTTGTATCTGTACTTGGTGCACAAAATCAATTCCTCTCATAAATAGCTAATTAAGAAAATAGACCATTCTGGAATAAGGCAGAATGACTAACTTTTAATGACAACTCACACAGCTCACACCACCATGTCCCAGGCAGGATGCCTATCGCTAAAGACTGACATGAAGGTATGCATGGTCTCCATCCACTGGCAGAACATGTTTATGTGAATTTCCCTGTGAGAAGAAGTGGTATGCAGGAAATGGTCTGGTAACACAGAAGAGGGAGAGATTCAGTCCTATGGCGCTAGAGGTGTGGGAGGGTGGGGAATCTATAGGGAGGAAACATCGGAGCTGAAATTTAAAGGATGTTTATTTCCCAATAAGTGTAAGGTCACCAAGTGCAGAGCATAACAGGGGCCAGGCTGAGTTTGAGAGTGCAGTGCTGAGGAAGGTGGTCTGGTGCAATGAGAGCCGGCTGGTGCCACACACCAGGGAATGCCGCACACCCACAAAATGCCCAGTTGCAAAAATGTGAAGTTCTCAGCTCTACTGCATCCACCAGATGATCTATCACATCTTAGAATGGCAACGAGGTTCCATTTGAGTCAGAGACAAAGTGTGGCTCCTCCCATGATACTCTCTTCTTCTCCTTTAATACAGGAACCGGAAACAGCAGGAAGAGCACTTGGATTCCTTATGACAGAAATAGAGGGAGGCTTGTGGAGACAGAACTCAATCCTCTCCCATCTCCTTTCCTACTTCTCTGCCCAAGTCTTTCAGCTGGATATGCTGGGGCAGGGGACCTGACACACAGCTAGTCACCCTAAAGGAAAAATGTTTTTCTCTGACAAAAAGAAAATGGCATGAGGTAAAGTGCCAGCTGATGTTTCAAAATAATAGTAAAAACTGTTTGCTGGCAACCATCCAGGACTGAGACAAGCCTTGAGTCTGGGCTAATACATCATCCTCTGGGCAAGACACCCAGCTGTGCTCTCTGTGGGCGAAGGGGGAGGGTCTCCAGCCTGTGTTTTAACATAATAATAGTTCATAAATACCACCATATGTTCTGGAAAGGAGAGACAAAAACAACTTATGTTCTAGAACTTTAATCTTTTGGCTCCTCCCACTAATCAAGGAAAAAAGTTACCAATTTGTGTATAATCCTAATTTCAGTGGTTTCCAGCAAGAATGAGCAATGCAAGCTGCAACTCTAGGCCCAAAGCCACTCCCATCTGATGGACAAGAAAGTGAAAGAGTACCTGGGTGTTGTGGGGTTTTTTCCTAGCACGCTGTGTATAACTTGTAATTCACTTTAGTAAGTTATAGCGAAACCAGAGAGACATACAGATGTGTAACTAAAATTGAAATTAGCTGCGTTGGAGAGACTGATTTTGATCTTTTCTGGGGGAACCTACTTCTACAGAGTGCAATGCCCAGTGGGGTGTCACCTAATGCCATGACTCCACAGTTTCATCTTAAAAAAGAAGTTGCAGGGCTGTTGTTTCATTCCTGTACTCCTATTATGGGCTGAATGTGTGTCCCACCACACCCACACCCCCAAATTCATGTGTCCACTCACCCCAAAAGGTGAGTGTAAGATTATGGGGTCTTTGGGAGGTGATCTGAGCTAATGAGGTCATGGGGCGGGGTCCTCAAGAATGGGGTTAGTGCCTTGTAAGTGTCACAAGGAGTCAGCACTTTGGAGCTCTCACCGGACACTGGTCATCCTAGTACTCTGATCTCAGGCTCCCAGCCTCCGAAAGTGCGAGGAACAACCCCGTCCATGGCTGTCTGTTCTAGTAGCCTAAGTGACTGCTTCAGGGCATATTTTTCACCTCTAGGGTCTTCAGAGCGCCCAAGAGAGAGCCTGCAGTGACATTTGCAAGGATTTGCTCTCATCTTTTGTATCCAAAATAACTCCACCTTGGGTGTAGTTTTTTAATTATTATTTTATTTTATATATTTTTCCATCATTTTTCATTTTTTACATTAGGTTCTCAACGCCTGGAGGAGCTTGAAATTTTCACCCATCAAAATTTCCTTCCTGCATCCTTCCCACCATACGTCCCACCCCAACCCCTCCTCCACCACCACAACTGGCCCATGAAAGAGAGCGCCTCCCACTCAACCCCACTAAACCCCACTCAACCCCACTCAACCCCACACAACCCGAGACCTGCCGGCCAGTGCCCGACTTCCATTCTTTCCCTCCCCGCCACTTTCTCCAGCTCTGGTTCTGTGAGGAAGATCATGCATGGCCTTGTCCCTAAAAGACCTCATGGTCTGAGGAGGGGAAAGCCTTCCGTCTCACCAACTGTATCACAACTCAGAACTTCACCTCTAGCACAGCTCAGCAACTTCACCTGTACTAGAGCTCAGCTGGACAAAGGCCAGCAGAACACATCCCTTCCTACTTCCAGTGAAAGGGTAGGAGCAGGGAGACCCTGAAAAGTGAGCTGAGCTGCATTTTGTACAATGAGTAGTCCTGTACCAGGTAAGAAAGACAAAGGCATTAAGGAGGATGGGTGGAGCTTAGAAAGTCTATGTTTAGGAAGTAGGGAACACCCCGATTTGACAGACGATGCCCTTTCAGTTTAAGTAAAGGGGATGCTTTGCTCTCTTGTACAGATTTAGGTGCAGTTATGGGGTAGCAAAATTTTACAGTGTCAGGGAATTCAATTCATTCCTTTACAGGAAGATTAAGTGATTTGCCAGTGACACATAATAATAAGAGGAGAGGTGGCAACAAACCCAAGAATCCAATTTCATTCCTAACTCAAGACCATCAGAGGGTCTCCTCCATGCTCTGAGTTGTTTTTTTTTTTTTTCCTTCCTTTTATAATATGGCTCCCTGGGTTTCCCTTAATGTATAGAAAACAAACTAAAGTTAATACTATCTCCATTTCCCTTATTAAAACTCTATTAAAAAGAATTTTATTGGCTTATTTCTGATACCTCACACTATTGCAATTGACCTTCTTCTGGTTATTAAACCTCAAATAGTCCCAAAGCTTATCATGGCACCTGATACTGTATCCTCTACATTGAGTATTTTTAATTGATTCAAAATTTAGCTATAACACTTGTTTAATGAAAATGATTATAAAAGGGCACTCTATATCAAAAAATGAAATCTTTCAGCTATTATAAATGCAAATTTCAGGCCAAAAAAATAGATCCTTAAAAAATGCTTAAAAAAATTTATGCCAGGACCTCCCCGGTGGCGCAGTGGTTGAGCGCTGGGTTGCGAAGCTGCCCACAGCCTCTGCAGCACCGGTTCGATCCCCGGCTGCTCCCCGGCCACCAGAGGAGGGTCCCACATGGCGCGCAGACCTCTCCTGCCGCCCGCTGCTCCCCTCAGCAGTGTACTTCGGTCCTTCTGCCTGCTCTGCTCCCTGCTCTGGCTCTGGTGAATTCCCTCACCCTCCCGCGCTTCTGACTGTACCCAGTGCTTGTATAAAATAAATAAATTGTAAAATAAATAAATAAATAAATTGTAAAAATAAATAAATCTTTAAAAAAAAAAGTCCATAGAAACCTGTGACAAATTAGTATCCATTGCAGTAACATTTTACTTGTATTAATACTCCATAGTATTCCAAAAATCCTTTGAATTAAAATCTCCAAAACACCTGCTGACAGATACAAAACGAGACCTGAATTTCAAAAGTTCAGTTCTAAAGAGTTAAATCTAAGAAATTTTCTAAAATTGAATTGCATTTTGCCTCTGTAAGTATAAATGGTCACCAGTCTAATAAATTTTGTTTAATGACGATCTTCATAAGTAATTTTAAAAAATAAAAAAACACTGGAGGCTACTAAACTTTAATGTGTTTATAATAGATAAATATACATACACACTGTAAGGGCAGGACAGGACACAGAGCAGGTTTTCTGATCCCATGCAGACTGGGTAAAGGAGGAGTCAGAGTCCTCAGTCGTTTTGCAGGTTTTTATTGGGGTTCACCAGGCATGTGGCAGGCAGGGGTAATGGGGGGCTGGGAGGCTTCCCAGCCCCCAGCAAATCCTCACTCTCTCTGGGCTCTCTGGCGTTCTCTGCTTCTTGGCTTCTCTCTCGGCTTCTGCTTTGGCTTCTGCTGCTGCTGGCGTCCCCGTGACACCGCCCTTAAAAGCCCAGTCTCAGCCCAGGTGAATCTCATCTACCTATGCCCACACCCTATTCCAGGTGCCCGCCATCAGGCATGCATTCAGGACAAGGATCCATCATCTATCCTGATGGCGGGAGGGCAGAAAAGCCTGACATTTTTCCTTACCCTACACATACATACGCCATAAGAGTAATCTGAAAATATTAGCTTTTTATCATCTAAAAGAGCTATATACACACATTTGTAATATATACACATATATACACGAATACAATATGTGTATATATACACATACAGTAGAGAATATATAAATAATGTTTCCTCTGTTAATTAGGAGATGTTATTAGTGGTAGCAAAAGGCATTTTCAATTATGAATTAAACATGTCTTTTCTTAGAAAACATTTGGAGGAATTAACGTAAATTGCCTGCCAGTGATGTATTTTCTTCTTAGTTGGCTTTAATCATGAATTCATAAACGCATTCACTCATTCATTTTAACCACGCATGAACAAGTGTCTTGGCTTCCTTAATTAAATTTTACTTTAACAAGCCCATCAAGGTGGCTTTGATATAGACACCTGGATAAAAAAGACCCTATCTGACCCTGAAAACTGACGCACCAAATAGGTGTGTCAATTAGAAGGCACTACTACCTCACTACATTTCCTAAAGAGGGTTGTTTTTCTCTTGGGGCTACTATATATCACAGATAGAGGAAAAAGGATAGACTTAAGGAAACCCTGAAACGGTACTTAGAAAAACTTATCAAGAGAGAAGAGGAAGGAGAAATCACTTCAACAAGACAGAAAAGAATGTGCGAAAAGTATTCCATATGAGAGAACGACACAGAGGTTAGTAGCCAATATCTAGAGTGGTCTGGAAGCACCCTTTATTCTGCTTCTTCCCCAGGTGTAAAGTTTACTTCACTACTTTGGGGGTTTGGGGGATTTTTTTTGCCTTCTTTCTTTCTGATGTGGTGGATGATAAAAAGATGTTGGAGTTGAAGGCCTGACACAAAATACAAATTACATCTTTTTCTGTGAGCCTGAAAAGGTATGACACACACAGAAGATCCAAATTTATTCCACTCCTTCCATCCATTGTTCAATCCTATAAAATTCTGAAAAATGTACCCCCCAGGTTAACTCTGTTAAGAATCAGGCTATAGAGTAAATAAAAATGTATCAGGCTTTTCCGCCCTCCCACTATTAGATTGATGATCCCTGTGTTCCTAAATGCATGGCTGATGGAGAACATCTGGAGTAGGGCATGGGCATGCATAGGTGGGTTCACCTGGGCTGGGACGGGGCTTATAAAGGTGGCATCACAGGGATGCCAGTGGAGCGAAACAGAGACCAGACGGAGAACAGAAACAACAGAGAAGCAAAGGCCACCATGAGAACACCAGAGAGCCCACTAAAGAGTAAAGATTTGCTGGGGGCTGGGAGGCCTGCCTGCCTCCCGGCCCCTGGCACCCCTGCCTGCTGTGTACATGGTAAAATCCCAATAAAAGCCTGAAAAAGCTACCGAGGGCTCCTGGACTCTCTCCTTCACCTATCTGCTCGGGTCATAGAGATCCTGCTCTATGCCCTTCCTGCCATTACAAGGCAGTCCAGCAAGATGTCAGCAGAGTGAAGATACCAGTTGCTTCCTCCACATATTCACAACTAGACCACAGCAGAAAAAGAAAACAGTATACATCTGAAGATAAAACAAACAACCACAATACATATTAGGAGCAAAAGTCCTATGGAAAACAGTAGGAAAAACTTTAAATGAGCCATGTTTATAATGATACCAGGTCAGCAGTGATACTCAAAGAGAGAGGAGTGACTGCTGCATGGACCCCCCTACCATTGCTGACTTAGGGGTACACACTCAAGACACTGCACTGGATACAAGGGCACAAAGTGCCGGGTCACAGGACAGAGGATGCACTGTTAGAAAGCTATAGGAGAATGGGTGCAGAGGGAAGATTTTACTGGCTGGAGCCAGAGGCTCTAAATATACAATAGCTGGAGTCTGAACCTGCATGGAAAATCAAGTTAGATCACCTGTGTCATCACAGCGAAGAGGCTACTATACTACTGTAATCCAAGGATGGGATATTCAAAACACCTGCCATTCCCCAACCTCAAGATAAAAAGCAGCCTTCCTATCCACAAACAATAAATCTGAAGAAATCAAGAAAACCATCCCTTTTATTATTGAAGCAAAAAAAAAAAATCAAATACTTGGGAATAAACCTAACAAAAGGACCTATACAAATAAAACTATAAAACACTATTAAAAGAAATAGAAGACACAAAGAAATGGAAAGACATCCCTTGCTCATGGATCAGAAAAATTAACATTATCAAAATGCCCATCCTACCAAAAGCAATCTACAGATTCAATGCTATTCCAATAAAAATTTCAATGTCATTCTTCAAGGAAATAGAACAAATATTGATGAAATTCATATGGACACACCAAAAAACCCATATGGACTCAATGAAAACAAAGAAAATAATCCAGTCACAAAATGGGCAGAAGAGCTAAAAAGAATAGCCAAAGCTCTCCTGAAAAAAAAAAGAAGGGAATGGAGGCATCACACTCCCAGATTTCAAACTATACTAAAAAGCCATAATAATCAAAACTGCATGGTTTTAAACAGACACATGGACCAATGGAACCGAATAGAAAACCCAGAAATAAACCCACAGATTTACGGTCACCTAATCTTTGACAAAGGGGCAAAGAATATGCACTGGAGCAAAGAAAGTTTGTTCAATAAATGGTGCTGGGAAAACTGGGTCACTACATGCAAAAGAATGAAACTTGACTACTACTTCACACCATGCACAAAAACCAACTCAAAATGGATTAAAGAACTAGACATAAGACCTGAAACCATAAAATATATAGAAGGAAATATAGGCGAAACAGTACATGACATGCACCTCAAAGACACCTTTACAGACACAACACCCAAAGCAGTGATAGTGAAGGCAAAAATAAACAGCTAGCTAGGACTACATCAAATTAAAGAGATTCTGCACAGTAAAAGAGACAATAACCAAAACAAAGAGAAACCCCCCAACTGGGAGAAAATTTTTGCACACAACACTAATGATAAAGGACTGATCACAAAAATCTAAAAAGAGCTGATGAGACTCAATGAAAACAAAGAAAATAACCCAGTCACAAAATGGGCAGAAGAGCTAAAAAGAAACTTCTCCAAAGAGGAAGGGCAAATGGCCAACAAGCACATGAAAAATGTTCAACGTCACTTGTAATGAGGGAAATTCAAATCAAAACTACCATGAGATACCATTTACACCAGTGAGAATGGTATATATTAAAAAAACTAGCAACAACAAATGTTGGTGGGGATGTGGAGAAAAAGGAACACTCCTGCACTGCTGGTGGAAGGGCAAACCAGTCCAACCACTATGGAAAGCTGCATGCAGATTCCTCAACCTACTAAATATAGAGATTCCATATGACCCAGCAATTCCACTCCTAGGTATTTACCCAAATGACACAGAAACAGTAACTCCAAAGGGCACCTGCATGCCTATGTGTATAGCAGCACTATTTACAATAGCTAACTTTGGAAACATCCCAAACACCCAAAAATAGATGACTGGCTCAAGAAGATGTGGTACATATACACAATGGAATATTACTCAGCAATCAAAAAGGATAAACGCGTGCAATTTTCAGCAAGTTATCTGGAAGAGATCATGCTCAGCAAAATAAGCCAGAAAGAAAAAGAAAAATACTCGATGGTCTCACTCATAGCAGGAATTTAGAAAACTTACATAAGGGAACAGGAAAAAGAATAACTATAATAAAGAAAGAAAAAAAGAAAGAAAAAAATCAAAATCAACAAGCAACTGTAAACCAGAGACACACTATGGGGGAGAGGGGTGGGGAGAGGAGGGATTGGGTCAAAATAAGTGGGGTGCAATTGTATGGGGAATATAACCAAGATCAAAGTGCATACATTGTGCAAAAATGAAAAATGATGTAAGAAATAAATAAAATTAAATTAAAAAGATTAAAACCTGGAATTGCTGTGTCGTATGGTAGAAAATGGAGCTACCATATGACCCAGCAATTCCACAACTAGGGATCTACCCAAAAGACACAGAAACATTCATTCAAAAGAACACCTGTACACCTATGTTTATTGCACCACTATTTACAATAGGTAAAACCTGGAAACAACCCAAATGCCCAAAAATATGTGACTGGATCAAGAAGATATGGTACATATACACAAAGGAATATTACTCAGCAATCAAAAAGATAAACTCATGCAATTTTCAGCAACATGGATGGAGCTGGAAGAGATAATGCTCAGCAAAGTAAGCCAGAAAGAAAAAGAAAAATATCGGATGATCTCACTCATAGCAGGAATTTAGAAAACCTAAAAAAGGGACCAGGAAACAGACTAATTATAATAAATAAAAAATCAAAATCAACAAGCAACCATAAACCAGAGACACACTAATGGGGGGGAAAGAGAAGAGGGATTAGGGCCAAAATAAGGGGGGTTGGGTATTGTACAGGGAATATAACCAAAATGAAAATGCATACATTGTGCAAAAATGAAAAATGATGTAAGATGTATAAAATAATATAAAATATAACAAAAAGAAAAGTTGAGATGAAATGTTTGTAATAGAACAGTTCTGTGTTTTTTAAAAATGCCTTTTTTGTGGTAGGTTCACTAGTAATGAAATACTGACACCAAATATTTTGTGAATTTGCCCAATAGAGAAAATATGCCCAGATATTTCACTGTGAAATAGGGCTACTTATTTGTACCATTATGTTTATTTTGCCAGATAAGATGAAAAAAATTTTTTTAAATAGCCCATCATATACTAGCCTCATTAGGCCCGGAAACAAAAATGAATAGAAATAATACAGAAGACAATAGAGATGGAAACTAAACAAAACATAAATAGAGGACCTCAAAAAATAAAAAAGATAAGACAGGCCAATTTAATGTTCAGCACTGATGACTCAATAATCACTTCAGTATAAAAGGCCTTAATTCACCAGTCAAAAGAAAGACTGGCTGAATAGATTTGAAAATAAAGTACAATTCCTGCTGTTGACAAGAAGCCCATCTTACTAACACAAGCACAGACTCAGAACAGCTACACTTATATCAGTTAAAATAGACTTTTAATTTTAATAGCTAATAAGAGGTAGAGAGGGACATTATATTATTATTATTAAGGTCCTAATAAATAATAAATAACACTCATAAATATATATGCAACAGATGATGCAATGCCAAGATACAATAGACGATTAAAACAGAAATAAAGAGATATTTTTGACAATAACAAAAACATACTAGGGGATTTGAATACCCTACTTATATCAAAGTGCAAATCAGCAAACCAAAGAATAAATGAACAATAGCCTTAAATGAGGAGATAGCCCAAACAGGTATAACAGAAAATCCAAGCAAAAACAATTGCATATACTTTTTGTCAAGTGCAAATGAAACATTGTCAAGAAAAGGTCATATGTTAGGACACAAGTCAGTTGTCAATAAAACTACAAATATTGAAATTGTACCTAGTGCTCTTTCTGATCATAACACCACAAAACTAAAAATCAACTAGTAAAAAAAATAGCTAGAAAATTATGATTACATGGAAATTAACCAACATGCTGCTAACAGCTATTGGTTAAAAGAGAAAATTAAAACAGAAATCAAAATATATCTTGAGACAAACAAAAATTGAGGGGCCTCCCGTGGTGGCACAGGAGGTTGAGCGCTGCCCTGTGAGCTGTCCGCAGTCTCTGCAGTGCTCGTTCGATCCCCGCCAGCCAGAGAGGGTCCCACATGGCGCTGCAGAGCTCTCCCGTCATGCCTGCTGCTACTCTCAGCAGTGTATTTCGTCAGTCTGCCTTTCGTCAGTTCTGTTCCCAGCTCTGTCTCTGGTGAATCCTCTCACCCTCCCGCGCATCTGACCTATACCCTGGTTCTTGTATAAATAAATAAATAAATCTTTAAAAAACTTAAAAATTGAGGATACAGGGCCTCCCTGGTGGAGCAAGGGGTTAAGTCAGCACTGTGAAGCTATCAGCAGCCACTGCAGCAGGAGTTCAATCCTCCGCCAGGGAGTGAACCCACATGATGCAGCAGACCTCTCTTGTCTCGCTGCTGCTCCCCTCAGCAGTATATTTCAGTAGATCTGCCTGTTTTGCTCCTCACTCTGTCTCTGATGAATCCTCTCACCTCTCTACACTTCTGGGCTACACCCCAGCTCTTGTATACATAAATAAATAAATCTTTTAAAAAATAAATTGAGGATACAGCTACCAGAGTCTATGGGATGCATCAGAATCTACCTTAGAAAGGAAAATAATTGCATAAAGACCCACAATAAGAAGCAAGAAAAATTCCAAATAAACAATCTAATATTACACTACACCTAAAAAAAAACTTGAAAGAGAGGAACAAACAAAACCCAAATTTAATAGATGGAAGGAAATAATAAATATAGTAGTTGAAATAAATGAAATAGAGATTTTTTAAATTAAAAAACTATACAAAAGATTAATGAAACTAAATATCGACTCTTCACAAAGATTAACAAAATAGACAAAATTCTAGCTATCCTAAGAAAAAGGAGAGAAAACATTAATAAACAGAATCACAAATGAGAGGTGAAAGCATCACAGATAGCACTGAAAGACAATGGATCATAAGCTATCACTATGAGCAATTACATACCAATAAATTCAAGGTCTAGAGCAATACAAAGGATTTCTCAGATTGGACTTTCTAATGCATCAAAAATCTTTCCAAAACAAAAGTCCAAGACCAGATGGCTTTGCAAACTTGGTACTAGAACTTTTGGCCGGACCTAACAGACAAACACCGAAAATAAAAGGAACCCAAATAAGAAAAGGAGAAGTGAAACTATCACTAAAGGCTCCATCAAAAGGTTATTAGAAACAATAAATGGGTATACTAAAGTGGCAAATTATAAAATCAACACACAAAAATCCATAACTTTGTTTATTGTTTGTATAAACAATATAACAATAATAAACAATATAACAAAAGAAATTAAAAAAAAATTCAATTTATAATTGCTTCAAAATAGTTAAATACCTCAGAAACCTAAGGAGGTAAAAGACCTATACAAGAACCACAAGACATCATTAAAGGACTTACATATTACATACAGAATGGAGGGACATCCCATGGCCATGGATGGAGTGAAACAATATGATCAAAATGTATATCCTACATAAAATTATTTATAAATTTAACATAGTCCCCATTAAAGAAATTAAACAAAATATATTATATATATGGAATCACAAAAGGCTTCGAATTGCAGAAGCAATTCTGAGCAAAAGGGAGAGAAATATATCATAAACCTGCCTTCAAACTTTACTATAAAGCAACTTGACTAAAAATATATATAGATTTGACACAAAAATAGATACATGGATGCATGGAACAGAATCAAAGCCAAAAAATAAATCCATGCATATATCAGTACCCAATCTATGATAAAGCACCTAATCTATGATAAACAGCTATGATATAGAGTGGATAAAGGAGGGACTCTAATAAATGATGCTGGGAAAACTGAAAAGTCACACATAAACTCATGAAGTTGGGTTACTCTCTAACTCCATATTCCATACACAAAAATAAATTCCAAATGAATTAAATATTTAAATATAACACCAGTAACAATAAGATATATAAAAGAAAACATTGACAATACATTCCATGACATCAATAATAAAGTTGTTTTTAGATTCAACCCCTGTGGCAAGGAAAATAAAAGCAAAAATAAACAATTGGGATTACATCAAGTTAAAGCTTTTCTACAACAAAAGAAAATACAAGAAGATCTAAAAGACACCCTTTTCACTGGAGAAAATATTCATATGATATATAACTAATAAGGAGTTAATATCCAAGATATATAAAAAATTTAGACAATTCAACAATAGAAAAACAAATGACCCACTTAGTAAATGGGCAGCAGATGTGATTACACAATTCACCAAAATGTTATCCAGAAGACAATAGACATATCAAAAATTATTCATCACCACTTCTAATAAGAGAGATGAAGTTTAAAACCACAATGAGATAACCATAGTGCTGGAAATCATGTGGAGAAAGAGAAACTCCTACACTTCTGATAGGAATGTAAACTGGTGCAAGCATTATGGGACACAATCTGGACTTGACTTAAAAAACTGAAAATGGAAATACTGTAGGACCCAGCAATTTTGCTCTTATGCATCTATCCAAAGAATGCAACCATCAATGCAAAAAACCCATATGTTCTACAATGTTCATAATAGCATTATTTACAGTAGCTAAGGCATGGAAGTAGCCTAAATATCCGTCAACAGAAGATAAGATCAAAAACATGTGGCGTGGGCCTCCCCTGGTGGCGCAGCAGTTGAGCACTGGGCTGCGAAGCTTCCCGCAGTCTCTGCAGCTCGGATTCAATCCGCGGTTTGATCCCCGGTTCGATACCCGACCACCAGCGAAGGTCCCACATGGCTAGCAGACCTCTCCTGCCGGGCCTGCTGCTCCCCTCAGCAGTGTATTTCATCAGTCTGCCTGTTCTGTTCCCCTCTCTGGCTCTGGTGAATTCTCTCACCCTCCAGCGCTTCTGACTGTACCCAGTGCAGTATAAATAAATAAATAAATAGATAGATAGATAAATAAATAAATAAATAAACCTTTAAAAAAAAAATGTGGCGTGGCATATCCACACAATGGAATGCTATTCAGTCATAGGGAAAGATTAAATGCAGCCATTTTTAACAAAATGGAGGTAGCTTGGGAGAATTATTTGTGGCAAAGCAAGTTACAATGATTAAAACATAATATTAGATGTTTATATGGCAGATGACTCAAAAAAGTAAAATACTTACAAAACTAGTGGACATCAACAAACACTGTGAGCTGACATTAAGAGGGAGGAGGCAGAAAGAGATAAGAGGCTAGAAGGGATGGCAAAGGGAAAAATAAAATTAAATAAATAAAATGAACATTCCTCTTCTCTAATTGCAAAATAAAACATGTTCATAAAAAGGGAAACAAAAAAAAAAAAAACCTGGCAGTACACAGTAATTATGAGGTAACTGAAGGAACAGAAATAAAATTTACCATTTTTTTTGTTACCAAAACAAAAGAAAGAAACACAGCAAAAAAGATAATGATACATGGATTTCAGAATAAACTGTAGATCTGAAGATATTTGGAACCTTTTCATTGTTTTCATACACAGAGCTGTAATGGCTACACCAGATTAATAATAGGAGAAGACACATATGCAGAAAGAACTGAAGTATAATATGGTCTGAGTCTAGAGCATCATCTTCCTCCCTTTTCCATATTTCCTTCCTTGTTTAATTAATCAAAGCAAAAGAGTGTGTTTTGTTTCTCTGCTAAACAATGAAATGATTGCCGACATGATTATAGTTCCCAAGGATTTCTTGGATTGGGCCTTCTTTTTTTTTTTTTTTTAAAGATTTATTTATTTATTTATACAAGCACTGGGTACAGTCAGAAGCGCAGGAGGCTGAGAGGATTAACCAGAGCCAGAGCAGGGAACAGAACAGGCAGACTGACGAATTACACTGCTGAGGGGAGCAGGCGGCTAGGCAGGAGAGGTCTGCGTGCCATGTGGGATCCTCGCTGGCTCCGGCGCTGCAGAGGCTGCGGGCAGCTTCGCAACCCAGCGCTCAACCACTGGACCACAAGGGGAGGCCCAGATTGGGCCTTTCTAAAGCAATATGTATAAAAGGAAATCTGGTTGGTTGGTTGGTTGGTTGGTTGGTTGTTGGTTGGTTGATTGGTTCATTCTGTGGTTTGTGGGTTCATTCACTCATTTTGGTATTTTTATGTCCCTCCTGAATGGTGCTTACTTTATCACAGATTTGCTTGTTTGTTTGTTCATTTATCTGTTTGTTTGTTTGTTTGTTTGTTTGTTTGTTTTCAAAGAATGCTTAGAGCTCTGGGCTGGGAAATACAAAAGAATAACAGCACACAGAAGAGCTTACAATCTGATTTTTTTAATTTTATTTTTATATTCCCCAAATAATTGCAACCCCCTTATTTTGACCCCAAACCCTCCTTTCCCCACTCTCCCCATCCCCCATACTGTGTCTCTGGTTCATAGTTGTTTATTGATTTTGATTTTTTCCTTCTTATAGTTATTCTTTTTCCCGGTCCCTTATTTAGGTTTTCTAGATTCCTGCTATGAGTGCGACCATCCGGTATTTTTCTTTATCTTTCTGGCTTATTTCACTGAGCGTGATCCCCTCCAGCTCCATCCATGTTGTTGCAATTTGCATGTGTTTATCTTTTTTGATTGCTGATTAATATTCCATTGTGTATATGTACCACATCTTCTTGATCCAGTCATCTATTTTTGGGCATTTAGGTTGTTTCCAAAGCTTAGCTATTGTAAACAGTGCTGCTATAAACATAGGGGTGCAGGTGCTCTTTGGAATTAATGTTTCTGTGTCCTTTGGGTAAATACCTAGAAATGGAATTGCTGGATCATATGGAAGTTCTATCTTTAGTAGGTTGAGGAATCTCCACACAGCTTTCCATAGTGGTTGGACCAGTTTGCACTCCCACCAGCAGTGCAGGAGAGTTCCTTTTTCTCCACATCCTCATCAACATTTGTTGATGCTAGTTTTTTTAATATGTGCCATTCTCACTGGTGTGAGATGGTATCTCATTGTAGTTTTTTTTTTGTAGTTTTTTTTTTTTTTAAGATTTATTTATTATTTATACAAGCACTGGGTACAGTCAGAAGCGTGGGAGGGTGAGAGAATTCACCAGAGCCAGAGCGGGGAGCAGAGCAGGCAGAAGGACCGAGGTACACTGCTGAGGGGAGCAGCGGGCAACAGGAGAGGTCTGCGCGCCATGTGGGACCCTCCTCCGTGGCCGGGGAGCAGCCGGGGATCTAACTGGCGCCGCAGAGGCTGCGGGCAGCTTTGCAACCCAGCGCTCAACCGCTGCGCCACCGGGGAGGCCCTCATTGTAGTTTTGATTTGCATTTCCCTGATTGCAAGTGACGTTGAACATTTTTTCATATGCCTGTTGGCCATTTGTATTTACTCTTTGGAGAAGTTTCTTTTTAGCTCTTCTGGCCATTTTTTGACTGTATTATTACAATCTGATTATTTTTAATGAAATCTGCTGGTGGTATGAGAATTGGACCGTTGAGTTGAGATCCTCCTAACAGACTCATCAATGGTTTGTGATGGTTTTGGATTATGAGAAGGCCCCTTGCTGTTATAATTCACTGGTTGAGCCCATTAACCTCTGCCATTTCTTTTACCACTGTTGGGAACTTAGTTTCCTTCCACCTAAGCTACACCTCCCCAACAAACACACAGAACTGGCAACTAATAGACTGAATATCATGACCCCAAAGAATTGTAGATATATGTATTGACCTTCATTGAGAAAAATTAAAATATGGGTGGGGGAAGTTAATAAGAGGGATAATTCCTATTCTAGGGCACTCCTGTTCTCTGAGGTGGTACCATATTGGTATTTATTCATGCATTTAAAGAGAAAATGTATAAGAAACACCATCACACACCTTGCACCTAGATGCTGGGAAGGTGAAGATGAAGGATAAGCCCCAGCTTTAGGCAGTGCCTATGTAGACAGACACAAAGGCATCCAGCCATCACAGAGACAAGAACTGAGTGTGAGGTTGCCTAGGGGAGGCAAGGACTAACTCTGTCAGGAGAGTATTGAACCATAACAAATCAGGAAATTTTTTTTTTAAATCCTCTAAATTCAAGACTGTATAAGCAACCAACTGGAAAACCCAGGATAAGCCTCTGGTTCCCACCCAGGCAGAATTAATCCAAGGGTCTTCTCTCTTAGCACTTTGTTTTTTTTCATTAAGTAGACCACTATGTTGTATAATAAAACGCTGATTATCTGTTGTCTACTGCCATTCTTGCCTCACAAAACAAAACTCCTGGTTGGTCTTTAGTTTCGACTTGTATCAAGTAGACTATCCCATGAGCAATGCCAGTGCTACTTGTTTCCTCTCTGTCCTTACTGTACTATGAAAGGAACTTGAAACTGTCTTCATATATTTAAATCAACTTTTTTCCTCCATCCCTCTTCTCTTGTCCCAATATAAAAACTCAAAGACTAGGTCTGAGTCCTCTATTTCTTCTTTATTTCCTAATAGGTATTGATTACAATAGAGCTGGTCATTCCACAGCAATTTAATAAATGTTGACAATTTGATTAGCAGATTAAATGGGTCAGGAAATTTCACTGTCACCCACTGGAATACAAGTAGAATACATATTGATACTAGAAGTTCAAAATAAGCAAGATATGGAAATATAGATTTTTCTAGACCTGTTTACAGTATGCAAGATGAGCTAAATGGAGTCCTTTGAGGAATTAGGTTTTTGGGTTTTTTCCAAGCATTTCTATGTTCCCTTTTCTTTTCATCAAGGCATTAGTTTCCTACCTTTGGTTCAAGATTAAAAAGTCCTGGTGGTCCTGCCTCTTTGTGTATGTACAGAACAAACAGTGACTCATTGTGTGGCCAACGTGTCCAGACAAAATCCAAAGAGAGATTAGATGAGCATGTGCCCAATCTGTATATATTTGTGGGCCTATTCTGACAATTAACATTCTTTCTTCTACTATAGAAAATGAGCATTACTTGTATTTTTAAACACTGGCTTCTTAGAAAAGCTATGGAAAAGAAAATTCTTTATCAAAGAGTTGGTGAGTGTGTTGGAGGGTGTAAATTATCTTTTCATTTTATATTGGAGAATATAAATTATAAAAATTGAGCTCACTATGCATTAGATTTTTGTCCTTCTGATTTTTCCTATTATTTGAACTACATAAAATATTTCATATTTTTGGATTGTAACTGTTTTCATTGCATTTTCTTTTGTTTATTAATACTGATGTTATTTTATAATATTTTTATATATTTATCTTTATAGACACTGGTTTGCCTTTGTTCACTATTGTATCATCTATTTAGATGAT
This sequence comes from Talpa europaea, assembly GCF_964194135.1. Lineage (NCBI taxonomy): Eukaryota > Metazoa > Chordata > Mammalia > Eulipotyphla > Talpidae > Talpa > Talpa europaea. The sequence goes on from NC_140080.1 coordinate 50,410,364, forward strand.
ACTGAGGATGACGAAGATGTTGATGACATCAATGAGAGCCAGGAAATGGCCTCTCGCCTGATATTAAACTTAAGGAAATGACACAGATTTTATTATTCTCCATTTTACAGATGGGAGAACTAAAACTCAGAGAAATTAAAATACTTGTTTCTAAGTCACCTAGAAAGCTGGTTCACATCCTGGGTTACCATTTCTCTCTATCTGGTTGCCTGAGAAAATTATTCATGTTCCAAGGTTTCAACTTCTACAAAAACATACTGACAATTCCTGCTTGAATATCTCTGCAAGCATAGGATTTATATATTCCACTGCCAGCTGGAGACTCTGCCAGCATACTGCAAAGCTCACAAGTCCAGATCTGGACTCATCATCAACACATTCAAATTTTCCTACTCTTATATTCTCTGTTCAATTGATGTCTCCTCCTTAAACCCAAGAACTAAGATTTTCAGTTTAGAAGAAAATGATTTTCTAAACTTACTTTGTTTAAATTTTGCATGGAGTATACTAATACCAAAAAAAAAAAAAAAATCATTGCTTATCTGAAGTACAAACTTAACTGGGTGTCTTCTGTTTGATCTGGCAATCCCAACAGCAAGTGTGGCAATCATCTTTAACTCCTCCCTCAGCCTCACCGGCTGCATTCATCAATCTACTCCTGCTGATGTTGCCTCTCGAATATTTCTCAAAAACACCCCTGTCTTCAGCCTACAACTAATGCCCTATAAGGTCCCATTACATCTGATGTGGGCCATCGTTTCAGAAAGGTTTTCCCTGTGTCTTTTGCTTGCGCCCCACTCAGCCATTCCTCCAGATTCTATCAGAAAAGTACTTGGCCACATTACAAAACTGACTAATCAACGCCTTTATTGAAAAGTCTCCAATGCTCCCCTCCCCTGGTAGATAGAGCAGCAGCTCTCCACCCTCAGTGCACATCAGTCACGTGGCAACTTTAAAAACAACCATCACCACCACAGCCAGCATGCCAAGCAATTAAATCTACACTCTTTGTAGTGAAGCCTGATGCTTTTTTAAAGTCCCCTAAGTGACTCCAATATGCAGTCAGAGTGGAACACAAAGGTCACACCGTAAGACTCCTTCCACAAGACTCCTTCCACACCATAAGACTTCGCCTTAACTCTCGCCCTTCCCTATTCACATTTGACACCCCAGGAATGCAGATTTCTTGTTCCTCCCACATGTGGGCACTTCCTCATCTCCGTTCATTTTCCCTCTGCTTAGAATACTCTTTCTTCTTCCCTTTTGTCCTACCCTCCTCAGTACCTGCAACTTCTATTCAGTTTAAAACTCAGATCGGGGCATTTTCTCTAAGAAGACTTTAGGAGCCACCACCTACAATTCCAAAGTCTCAGGAAAAGTCCCTGCTCTGTGTCCTACAGGGAGCTCTGTTCTACATGTGACACCTCTCTAAGAGCAACTACTGTGTCTTCACTCATTTATGTGTATCCAGGACCAAGAACATTGCCTGAAAATGTATTTGAATGAATAAATGAATAGCATAGCAGAGTCAAGTTTCTAACTCACATCTTTTTAAATCCAAAGCCTAATGCTATGTAGTAAAATATGTTTCATCTTCCATCTTTAGAGTATCATTTTCAGTCTTCTGTTCATCATCCTCCAATAAACTGAAACTGTATGCATTATGTTTACAGAGGAGAGGATGATTATTTATGGTCAGAATCATGGCCCAAAAGCCAGTGTCCCCAACACATCAGGTCCCTCCTTTCTGACATTTTTGATTATGCCACTCAGTCTGAAAGGTCCTTCTTTCTTTGCTGATGTCACAGTCAGCCTTCAGCATTCAGCTACGATATAAACTTGGGGAAGACTTTGAGGTATTCCCCACCAAGAGTCATCACTGCCCTCCTCTTTGTTTCTACAGCATTTTGTGCACACTTCAATTGTAGTACTAATTGGTTTGGACTTGGACAGCTCAAATGTCTGTCTCCCTGGACTAGAACATCTCCAGGGTCTTGTGCCACTTTTATGCAAAGCACAATGTGGGTGCTTATTCCATAGAATTTTGTTGAAAATATTCTACTCTAATTCTTTGAAAAAATTGGTCAGATTATGCCCTCCTTTGACACTGCTAAGTGACTAAAAATGTACATTACTTTGATCTGTGCTTCTTTTACTTTAAGCAGTTTTAACTCTTCAGTCAGGGATTCATTCACTTCCCAGGGAAAGTCATAAGAATATACTATAAAAAAAAAAAACCTCTGAAGCTTTTTCACCATCTCCTACCTATCACCAGTTGTAATTGGATTGGACAAAGCTGGGAAAACAGTCTTTGTGCTTCACAACAGGATTCCCCCAATCCTTTTGCCATGGTTAATTTCATACAGCTCCAAAAGCATGCAATGGAGGCCAGAGCCAGGAAGAAGCAGTGCACACTTCCCTGCTAGTCTTTGATGTGCAGTCTTGGCTTGATTCCATCTCTACCCGGGGGCGGGAGCCACAGCTGGCCACCATGTGCAGAGGCAAGGGTGGGGGAGGGAGCCGGGTGTCTCCTAAGCCAAATGTGGATTCTGCGACGGAAGTTGAAATCCACAACCTCAGCCTGATAAGAACAGAGAGGACATCACAGCAGTAAGTCAGCCCTGCATAAACTTGTACAGTACCGGGTTTAAATCTTTGCTCACCTTAGGGTCACCTGTTGGCAGTGATCCCAAGTCAGTTCCTTAAGTTCTTGCAAGCGGGATCCCTCTTGTCTGCACAACAGAGTCAATTTCTCTATCCCAAGGGTTGCAGTGAGGATGCATGAATGAGATGCATGGAAAGTCCCTAAAAGACATAAATCACCAGTGCTCTTAATGAATATTAGCGCCCTGTCCGTTCCTTGTTCAGGCACTAGGAATTATGAAAACAATACACAATTAACATAGGCCTCCTCCATGTCAGGAGGTCCAATGGAACGCTTGCATCTCTGCACCTGAGAGCAATAATGTGTCCAAACCCCAAGCACAGAGGAGTCCCCTTCCTCCCTCTTCTGACAGACAGCCCCCAAAGAAGTCGAGGAAGTCTCACTCAGATCCCCCTTGGGTTCGCTGCATCCTGCTCACCTTCTAGATGGGCACAATCAACAGCAGCCTGTTGAGTTATGGGAGCCAGCACAACTCCACATTTTGTTATGACCCCTACTATCAAGTGAATACTTCCAACCTGTTTACTAAATATAGGGACCCTAGAAATATTCTGGAGAAAGTTCTGACAAACAACCAACAGTAAATAGGCCGATTTTCAGTATTTTGACTTGGACCACCCCCCTCCACACACAGACATGCCCACGCGAGTGTTTATCTAGGAAATGTGCCAGCCTTTAAAGGTGGGGGTCAGGCTTCAAATCTGTTGGGAGGGCTGGTTTTGAGTCTCTTCTCAGTGACTCCCCAGGGGCAGGAAGGAGAGAGCAATGTGAGGGGAAGTATCAGAGTGAAAGGAAGGTTCCTTCTCCCCTGTCCCCACCTCCCAATAATAGGGTCTCCTGCATAGCAGCTGCTGTGAAAGTATTGGAAATACAGGTCCCTAGTAAATCCAGGGTCTCAGGAGAGAGTGAAATCCAGGCCTTTCAACACAGGATACTCAAGTTAATCTCTAGGCCTAATCCACTTAGAGCATTGCTTTTAACTCCCATGTGAAATGACACAGAGGCCAGGACTCGCCAGATAAGTCCTCCCCACTTGGGGGCCTCAACAGCACCACCACTGCAGGATCAGCTTCTCCAAGGCTTGTCTGGTCACATTACTTGTCACACTGTGGTTAATATTTTATCACTGGGGACACAGCCCAAGGACCTGTATCTCCATCAAGTAGGGCCCTCTGGCTTTCTTTCCGTAACAGGGAACCAGGATGGCACTAAATTACTGCCAGCCATCAGGGATCTATCCAGGACAGCTCAGCAACACACACCCACTCCTCTCCCCCCTTGCAACAGCAGAAACTCCATTGCTGGTGTTCTGGGTTGCATTGTACTGGAGGAGGGGGATCAAAAGCCTCTCGGGTTGATGGGGTCCAAGTTGTCAGAAAAATAATGATCACACTCTGAAAACAAATAGATGAAAACAAATAGATGACTTGTGAGTTTCTAGCAGGTGTTCATTCAGATGCAGAAAGCAAACAACATTCTCTCACCACCCATCCGGAAAGGCTCGGGCCCCAGGCTCCGCCACAAACATAGGTCATGGGCGGCCAGACAGGGTAGCCAAAAACTAAATAGATAAATAAATAAAATGAAAATAAACCTCCAGAGTTATTATTTCCAAAGACATAATAGAACGTGGACAGCGGAGACATTAACTCATAGGGAAGAGAAATAGATATTTAAGTCATTTCCTCTTCTGGCCCACCTGACTTTTAAACTGACCTCCACTTTATTTTAAGAACTTAAGTAATTTTAAGAGAACAAAATTGGAATTTCGGATACCTAAGTCAACCCAATTCCTACCCTCCTTTCTAAGGATGTAAGAGTTGGAATTAACACTTCTTTTTCCAATTTCCCTTTCCTTTGTAAAAATAAAACTGTATGTGCACAGTGTTTGTGTGTGTGTGTGTATTTTCTCCTGCCAAAAAGTTTGTAAACTGCTGACCTTACTTTGTTCCTTGAAATGCTGTAGAAAATCCAATGTGTACTCAGAATGTACCATGGTGGGTCTACATGCAAATATATCCTGTTTTAAAGACAGCCTGTGACAATAGCTGCTGTGTGACATTGAGCAGAATTTTAACCTCTCTAGTTTCATTACCCATGAAAAAATCCATTGAAAGAGACAACCTTGAAATCTACTCTTCTATTGCATTTTCTGACACTAAAAATGTCCCAGCTCACCAAACAGACATATGAAAGGCTCCTTTCTTTCCCAGAGGACTCACAAAGCACTTCACACAGGAAGACCTTTAACCATTATTTCAGGAGGCGAGGTCCATACCCCCGCACTCATACTGAGGCATGATTCAACCTGCCAAAACTGCACTCACACCTATTTTTCTAGGAGTCTGTAGCTTGCATTAACCTTACAAGGAACATGTGAAGATCATTTAGACACACCAGGAGAAGAAAGATCAGCTAAAATTTTTAAATTGAGGTACATTTATAAATATGAGATCCTGCACTCCTTACTGTGTCAGATCACCTCTGCTCATCTTGTTTTCCCCAAAGCAACAGCTAGATCAAGAGGCACCAGGAGATGTTTATGACTGAATTTAGATCACTACCAAGTCCAAGGTGAGGAAGAGACATAGCAAATATTATCTCACCAAATCTAGAATGGCGGGTGCCCTTTCATAAGAGTTCATTGCTCTTTGGGGGGATTAAAGCATTTCATATAAATCCTGTTTATGTTTTCCCAAGAGTGTGTTTAAAGTACTCAGACACAAGTAAATGTGCCTGGGCCCCTAATCTTACCACAGAAGATAAAAGAAACTTTTTCCTTTGAAGTGAGTAGGTAGCAGCTCCATTTATTCTTCTAAGTTTCCCTGGAAAGGACCAACTGAGTGGAGGGTGTTGGAATGTGGAAGTGGAAACCAGAGAAGCCAAACCACCCCTCCTTTTCCACCTCCTGCAGGGCCTCTCTGCTTTAACTGCCCTGCGGTCTGATCCCTCTCTGGAGAGTTCAGTACTGGCTGTTCTCACCTGGCAAGGCTGCAGGCACCCTGTCCACCTTCTTCGTAGGTCCAGAACCACCTTGGCAATTTAAATCCAAGGTGAGCCTACGGGGTCACAGACAGCTGGAGTCACGACTGTGTCCGCTTCTGTCAAAGTATGAGATTCTTGATTAGGCAAAGACCATGGGGGTGAATCCTGGATGCTCAGAGGGGTTAGAATCTTCTACAACCTGCCCAAGCAATGGCCTCCCCTTGCTTCCTGGGACTTCCAAGGTACTGATACACTTTCCCTCTCCACAACCACCCCCTCCACAAAGCACCCCCTACCTGGTGCCTGAAAGGCCTAAATGTCTGGTACTGGGAATCCATGAGTTTTATATTTGCATCAAAGTATAAATGATAGCTGGGAGCTGTTCTAAGAATTATTTTAATAGGCCTGGGAAAGAAGTGGTGATATTAACTTCCAAAGAGAAGGGATAGCTCCAGGGCAATGCAGACTGAATGTGACAACCACAGTTGTCAACCGATTTTTTACTTTGCTGTCCTTGGAATGTCATCCAGATCACCATGAAGCCCAAGGTCCTCTCACTTTGTTCCTTCAGCTTTCTAGAGCCCTTGCCAGAGGCCAAGAGAGCCCACATGTCTCATCATATCTAAGAAGGACATTTACCCAGAAGTATGAGTGCAAGGCTCTGACGGCCTTTGGAATATTTAGTTCCCGCAGTTCCCTTGATTAGCAGGCAAATGGATTTCCAGGACGTCTAGAGTGAAGAGTCTTTTATTCAAACAGCAAAGTTTCTTCTTTGTTTCCCTGAAAGGCTAAAACAAAACTGTTTATTCATATTTTCTGCTTTGTTCCCCTAAGGGAGATCTAAGAAAGCAATATCCATTGCCTGTGGCTTCTTTGTACAGAATTGTCGGTTCCATGTTTGATTTGAATCAAATGGACTTGTGATTTTTCAAGAGTGAACAGTGACTTTTCAATACCTGTGAGGGGTGGCTGACTTCTGCTCACAGCCCAAGGAAATATGATTGGACTCATATCTACCATCTTTGAGCTCTTTCTGTGGGTTCATTTCTTACTTGCTCTCCAGAAGAGATGTTTCCCCAATGCAATCTTGAGTCTCTGCATAAATATAACACTGAAATAAAGGAAACAGGCTTTTCCACGTCTGTTAAAAACAACCAACTCAAACACCAATCCATTTTTGATCACCTGTGCAGTATTCAGTCTATTACCAACAAGCAGGGAAGTTGGTTCCATGCTGCTGTCCTTCCAGTACTCAGAAGGGACCTATAATTCCTCTCAGTATGTGCAAAACTCACACCACCTTGCTTTGTTTTCTGTGGTTCCAAGTCATTTTCTGTGAAGTTTCATAAAGACCCTGAATATTTATGAGTATGCTCTTCAGATTCTTTCTTCTGGGCCTCAATTCCAGCATTTTTTTTAACATAAACTGCCTAATTATCTACAAATCATTTTGATGTTATCAATATTTATTCACAGATAAAATGTCTGTTTGGAGGTATTTTTAGAGACATGTACACAAAGTACAGGTTGAACTAGAATGTCCTGGAATGTACAGGAAACATGTTTTACCTTTCAAAAACCAAAATAGAAAATACTGCCTGGGAAGATGATATAGTCAGGGTTTGTAGCAAGAGGTAGTTTCTTGAGAAATCACTAGAAATAAACCATATCTGGAGTTATGGTTGGAGTTTACTACTTTGTTGCCTGCTTCATGGTAAAAAGAGAAAGCGGCTGCTGCTGAAGGAACTTGGGGATAGAGTGTTTCCTCAAACATCTGAGCCACAACATCCTTCATATTATTGGTGCTTAAGGTATTTTTTCTTACTTTACCTCTCTGGCCCCCACATTCCCTTTCTAGGAAAATATAAGATGACTGGTGTGGTGTTGCAAAGTTTTTCTTCTTGCCAATATACTGCTTGATAGTCTTGGAGATTCATCAGAGAAGTTCATGACTTATCAAACAAGGAATTTGTCCTTGAGATACCCAAGAACAATTTAGGTAATGATGTTTAGGAAGTTCCTTTCAGCACATGGTGGAAACAAAAGAAACCTTAGAGTGAAGAGTGGCAAGCCTGGGGTGTGACACCGAAGGGCAGTGTGAGGGTCGCGTGCTCTCTGTAAGAGGGCCGAGTGGCCAGCGAGCTAAGCCCATGTCTGGAGTAGTCAGCTGCCTGCTCCCGGGAGGTTCTGTGCTCCTGAAAGTGGCCTTGGTGGGGTGTGTGTTAACTCTGTCCGCACCTCCACCCACATTCCAGCTGACTTGGAGGCCAAGGGAGGGGAAGGAAATGAATCTAATTCTGCACCAGGGTGCGGCCCCTGGAAATGCCTTCCACTTCCAGGAGCCCGGGATAGCGAGCAGGCGGTGGGAGAAGGTGTACCACGGCGGTCTGATTTTGGGCCCTTTCTTCAAATGCCTGTCAGATGTAAAGGAGGTTTGGTCAAGAGCCTTAGAGGTCTGGCCAGGAAATGTTTGCACAACAAATATAGTCACCCTATAGACCAGCAGGAGAGGGGGCTCCTGAGCAGGGGCAGCTGGTGAGATACTGTTCTGATTTGTTACACAAAAATACTGAAACAAAAAGCTGAACAAAGAACCCTAAGTGGGACAACAATTCACCTGCTCTCTTGCTGTGAGAGTTAGACAAGGCAAGGCAGGATTCCCAGTTTCTGAGCTGGAAGGTCCCACTTGAGCGCAACAAATGTCTGTGCCTCTACAAGGTGGCAGCTGCTGCTTCTTCAGCACACGCTGACTGGAAGCATATGTGATGCCAGTCTTCATAAGGGCTCTCATGAATTCACTTATTTTTAAATGTATTTGTATTTGTCAATTATAAGAGTATTAGTCCATATTTGAGATATGGTATGAGACACATGATGTATTTCAAATGAAGAAAGTGTATACAGGATTCATCCCCAACACTCAGTGTCTACATAGGGAAACGTGTGGAGAGTTTTGGACTCAACAGAGTTCCAGTTATTTCATAGAGTTGAATGTGGTATTCAAACTTTCTTTTTAAACACACATGTACGCGCACACGTGCACGCACATGCATATGCACGCATACATCAAGACCTGACCTGTCCTGATCAAAGCAGTGCAGGGAGGTGGAGGTCAAAGAAATGTGTCACCCTACCTTCTCCTCAGGACTCACTGGAACACCCCACCCCCACAGCCTCCAACCACTCTTGGCAGGTCTGTTTTTGCCGAAATGCTAAGTTTCCTTCTCCAGGCCCACCAGCAATACTGCTTCCACCTTCCAAAGGAAAACCTGTCCCCACCCTGTCACATTTGAGGTGCTTGACCCAGAAGGACTATGCCCATGTTGGATGGGTGCAACTTTAAGGTAGAAGCACCTGAGAAGCTCATTCTATTTTAAAGACTACTTTGAGTGCTTTGTCCCTTCAGTGATTAATGCCTGTCCTTTAGAGATTAATATGAGAAAACCGCGTGCTTTTTCAAATACAAGTGGTTACTCCTAATGTGAGTCCATTAGGAACTGGAAAATTATTAGGTTAATTGGCCCAGGTATAGCATGACTTCTTACAAGATTGAACATTAGTAAATGGGAAGACCAAAGACCGTAATGGAACCAGATTCAAGTTGCCATATTACATAGGAAATGGTGGAAGATACAGTCAAACACAGTTCCACAGTGTAGGGTAAGTAAAGTGTCAGGCTTTTCTGCCCTCCCACCATTAGGAATGATGATGGAACCCTGTGATCCTGAATGCATGCCTGATGGCGGGCACCTGAAGTGGGCACACCTGGGCTGAGAGACTGAGATTATAAGGGTGGCATCATAGGGACTCCAGCAGAAGCCAAGAACGAACGGAAGCCGAGAGAAGAAGAGAACACCAGAGAGCCCAGAGTGAAGACTTGCTGGGAGCTGAGAGGACTGCCAGCCTCCCGGCCTCCCAGCACCCCTGCCTGCCATGTGCCTGGTGAATCTAAATAAAAAAAACCTGCAAAAGCCACAGAGGGCTCCAGGACTCCTCCTTTACCCAGTCTGCATGGGATCCTAGAAAACCTGCACTGTGTCATTCCTGCCCCTATGGGTGACAATCAGGAAAAGTCCTGAAACAAGCCACAATCTACAACTAGCAGTCTGGCACAGAAAGGCCCCACACTTGCAATGATCCTGACCTGGGGTGATGATGGATGCACCTTGATTCAGATATTTCTTGAAAATTTTTAATCTGTCGCTGCAGGAAGGGCACAGAACAGGATCTCTATGACCCTATGCAGATGGGTAAAGGAGGCATCCAGGAGCCCTCAGTGGCTTTTCAGGCTTTTATTAGGATTTTATCAGGTACACAGCAGGAAGTGGGACTGGGGGCCTGCCATCCTCCCAGCCCCCGGCGATCTTCACTCTTTCTGGGCTCTCCAGCATTCTCTCGTGGTCTCGTTCTCTCTCTTCTGCTTCTCTTTGTCTCTGTTTCTGCCCTTGGTTCCTGTTCTCCTGCTCGTTCCCCTGATGCTGCCCTTAAAAGCCCAGTCTCAGTCCAGGTGCACCCACCTACATATGCCCACAGCCTACTTAGGTGCCCGCCATCAGGCATGCATTCAGAACCACAGGGATCCATCATTAATCCTAATGGCGGGAGGGCAGAAAAGCCTGATCATCACTTACCCTACACATCACAAGCAGGAAAATCTAAAAATCTGTTGCAAGAGATGGATGACAACCCTCCCCATTAAGACCCCCAGAATGTCACAGCTTTTCCTTAAAAAGTGAAAGCAATAGAGCTGATGGATGCTGAAGAAGGGTACTTTCTGCAGATACAGACCTGTCCTGGTGTGGCTGGGGCTGTGGCTGTGGCAAGTGAGCCATTTGAAGCTTGTTTGCAAGAGGGGCCAGGGAGCCCAAGTTAAAGGCCAGTAGTGATACATTCTGCTGCTGGCTCGGTCTGGGAACACTTAGCTACTACGGTTCAGGTGAGTCCTTCTCTTCCTGACCTTGGAGAGGACAGGAAAGGGCCTCTTCTGATAGGAGGACAAGGACTGGAGTTGAAATGGAGGGCTCCTACATGCCTGTAAGGTAAGTGAAAAATTATCAGGCTATTAGCATTAATGATGGATCCCTGCGGTCCTACATGCATGTCTATGGCAGGCACCTGGAGTGGTGTGTGGGAATGCCCAGATGGACACACCTGGGCTGAGACTGGACTTATAAGTGTGGCATCATGGGGAACCAGCAGAAAAGCAGCAGAACAAGAGCAGAGGGAAACAGCAACAGCCGCAGAAGCAGCAGCAGAGAAGAGCCCAAGAGAGAACACCAGAGAGCCCAGAAAGAGTTAAGATTCACTGGGGGCTGAGAGGCCTGCCCCAACCCCACTGACTGCCGTGTACCTGGGTGCCGCACTACAAATGATGTAAAAGCTCAATGAAAACCTGAAAGGCCACCGAGGGCTCCAGGACTCTCCTTTACCCATCTGCGTGGATCATAAAGATCCTGCTCTGTGCCCTGCTGGCCCCACAATGCCCCAGGAGCCTTCCCAACCCCTTTGGAGGGGAGCATGGTCCTAGAACAGAGAGAAGTAAGAGAGCTGGTTACCCAAAGTGTTGGCATCAGCATTTACATGGCTCTGAGAAGGAGGCAGTGTAGGTAAGTCAAGTATCAGGCTTTTCTGCCCTCCCGCCATTAGGATTGATGATGGACCCCTGCAGTCCTGCATGCATGCCTGATGGTGGGCACCTGGAGTGGGGTGTGGGCACACATAGGTGTATACACCTGGGCTGAGACTGGGCTTATAAGTGCGGCATCATGGGGACACCAGCAGAGCAAGAGAAGCAGAGTAAAAGAGTGAAGAGAGAGCGAAACAGCAGAACCACGAACAGAGAGTATGAGAGCAGAGCAAAAGAGAGTGAAAGGATCAGAGAAGAAAAGGCCATGAGAAAACACTGGAGAGCCCAGAAAGAGCGAAAACTTGCTGGGGGCTGGGAAGCCTGCCTGCCGTGTGCCTGGTAAATCCCAATAAAAGCCTGCAAAAGCCACCAAGGGCTCCAGGACCCCTCCTTTACCCCGTCTGTTCCGGTCATAGAGATCCTGCTTTGTGCCCTTCCTTGCGCTACAGGCAGCATGCTTGAAGACTGCAATATTGTGATATATAATAAATATATATTTCTCCTACATATCTGTTCTTCATCCACAAGTCCTGGCTCATAGCTCCAAAATTTCTTGGCATTTCCGGCATTTACTAAGTGCTGAGAATGTTAAAGTTAGCTTTTGTTATATTAATGAGATGACTTTTGGGGAAGCACCTAAGGATGAGGACTGGGTACCAAGAGGTCCAACCATGTTAATAGAGGGTTGGAGCTTCCAGTTCTACCCCCTGACATCCTAGAGTCAGAGAAGGACTCAATAGTCATGCCTAAGTAACGAGCCTTCATAAAAACCCAGATGGAGAGCTTCCAGATTGGGGAACTGGGGTGCATCTATGCTTCACCTTGCCTGACCCCAACCTCCATAACGACAGGAGTTCCTGTCGTTATGTCTCACCCCATGTCTCACCCCATGTCTCCCTTCTGTCTGACTGTTGATTCATATTCCTTAGTATCCTTTGCAATAAATTGGTAATCTTGTGAGTAAAAGCATTCTCTGAGTTCTGTGAGCCACTCTAGCAAATTAATTGAACCTGAGGAAAGGACTGAGGGACCCTCAGTTGGTCAGATACACAGGTAACAGTTGGGGCTGGCATCTGATGGAGAGTGGTCTTGGGAGAATAAGCCCTTTCTCTGCGGAAGCTGATGCTATCTCTTGGTAGACAGTGGCAGGATTACGCAGAATCAACTTGCATTCCTGGACACCCTGCTGGTGTCTGGGAATTGCTTTCTGGTATAAGAAAGCCACCCTATGGGCCTCCCCAGTGGCGCAGCGGTTGAGCGCTGGGATGCGAAGCTGCCCGCAGCCTCTGCAGCGCCGGTTCGATTCCCGGCTGCTCCCCGGCCACCGGAGGAGGGTCCCACATGGAGCACAGACCTCTCCTGCTGCCCGCTGCTCCCCTCAGCAGTGTACTTCGGTCCTTCTGCCTGCTCTGCATCCCGCTCTGGCTCTGGTGAATTCTCTCACCCTCCCGCGCTTCTGACTGTACCCAGTGCATGTATAAATAAATAAATAAATCTTTAAAAAAAAAAAAAAAGAAAAATGTTAAAAAAAAAAAAGCCACCCTATGCCCCCATGGAATTAAGCTGGGGAACTATATACAGTGCCCTTAAAGCAAAAGGAATGTTGAAGAGAGAAAAATATCAATAGCTAGCTCTCCTGTCCATAGCAAGACAAAGGTCACAGGTGGAAGGAGGAGGACCCTCAGTTCCCTTGAGACAATGTTGGAGAGGTAGTTTTTTTTTTTTTTTTTAAGATTTATTTTTATACAAGAACTGAGGTCTAGGCCAGAGGCACGAGAGGGTGAGAGGATTCACCAGAGACAGAGCAGGGAGCAGAACAGGTAGATGGACAAAAGCACTGCTGAGGGGAACAGCAGGCAAGACAGGGGAGGTCTACCGCACCCTGTGGGCATCTCCCTGGCTGGCCAGGAATACGAACCTGTGCTGTAGAGGCTGCAGATAACTTCATAGAGCTGCGCTCAACCCACTGCACCACCAGGGAGGCCCAGGAGGCAACAGTCTTAATGGAGATACTCTGAACCAATGTGGAGTAATGACTACACAAAAAGCACACCCTTCTGCAAGACAAGAGATAGAACTGTGTAGGGTAAGGTAAAAACAGATCAGGCTTTTCTGCCCTCCCGCCTTTAGAATTGATGATGGATCTACGGTCCTGAATGCATGCCTAATGGCAGGCACCTGGAGTGGGGTGTGGGCATACATAGGTCAGTACACCTGGGCTGAGAGATGGGGCTTATAAGGGCAGTGTCATGGGAATGCCAGCAGAGCGAAAATAGCAGAGAGAGCAAAAGAAATAAAAGTGCAAAAAAGAGAACAAAAGAGCAGCAGAGAAGCAGAGGTCACGAGAGAACGTCGGAGAGCCCAAAAAGAGTAAAGACTTGCTGGAACCCTGGCACCCCTGCCTGCCATATACCTGGTAAATCCCAATAAAAGCCTGCAAAATCCACTGAGGCTCCAGGGCTCTACCTTTACCCATCTCCTCAAATTCTAGAAATGCTACCCCTACAAACTGGAAAAAGGGCAATAAGATAACAAATGCCCCAAACTCCAAGAAAATATAATTAAATATCTACATGATTGTAGGGTAAAGAAAATGTCAGGCTTTTCTGCCCTCCCGCCATCAGGATAGATGATGGATCCTTGCGGTCCTGAATGCATGCCTGATGGCGGGCACCTGGAGTAGGGTGTGGGCATAGGTAGATGGGATTCACCTGGGCTGAGACTGGGCTTTTAAGGGCGGCATCACGGGGATGCCAGCAGAAGCCAAGAAGCCGAGAACGAAGAGAAGCAGAGAACACAGGAGAGCACAGACAGAGTGAAGATTTGCTGTGGGCTGGGAGGCCTGCCAGCCTCCTGGACCCCCAGCACCCCTGCCTGCTGTGTACCCGGTAATCCCAATAAAAGACCTGCAAAAAACCACTGAGGACTCTGACTCCTCCTTTACCCAGTCTGCTGGATCCTAGAAAACCTGCTCAGTGGCCATTCCTGACCCTACAATTGGCATAAATCGGCAAGATGATCCATGCAGATGGGTATGGAGCCCTCCGAAGACCTGGAGGGACTGGTGGACAGGGTCCAGGAGCTATGGAATAAGACCACACCTGGAGGAGGAGACACCCAAGAGGACCAGCCAACAACCCCTGAGGCAGCAAGAATAGTCGGGAAGAAAGGATCATGATTCTGAGCTCGCCGGTGCTGATGGCAGGTAGAGGCCTAATGGACTTGGACTGATGGACTTGAACTGACAATCCCACTAGAAGGTGGAGGACCTTAGCAGGTTGTGGTTTTTTTTTTTTTTTTTTTTTTTTTGAGAATCTGGGGGTGGCCAGTGGGCCTTGATGGCCAAAAGCAGCCTGTGTATGCCCAGCAGCCAGGCAGAGGAGAAAAGCCAACTGAGAAAACAAAAGCTGGTGCTGATGCTAAGTTTCGGAAGCCCTGAGTGGCTGTTAAGCAGCCTGAGTATGTTGAAGACCTGTGAGTCTCGTAAAATCACCTGTGGGTGATGCCCTGCTCGTTGTCGAGTAAGGGTGAGGAGCTGAGGAGCCTGTCCTTGGGGGATGGGTGGGGAACGTGGCTTGGGGTGAAGCCCAAGCCGAATGTAGAGTTTGGATCCCCGACCCATGTGCTTGTGCAGCGGGTTGGCCTGAGTGCAGGGGTCTGCGAGTCGCATTGGTGGCTATAAAAGCCAAGTGTTGGAGCGACTGCAGACAGAAACCCTGAGGGTTGGCGATGACCCCCAACAGAATAGAATCGCCAATCCCAGAGTGAGTGCATCCTGGGGGTGGATGCTGTGTGTGGCTTGTAGCCGAGACTACAGCCAGAGAAGGCCAGGAAGCCTGACGGCTCCTGGAGTGTTACAGTAGATGCTGTGAGTGATTGCCCTCCCTCGTATGAGCAGTGCCTTCGGCAGCAGATTTGGTGGCTCATCTGCTGGTACCAATAATTGTCTTTTGCACTAGGTTGGGGCCCTGCCTGGACTTATTTGTGTTCTGTTGTATTTTGTTGTTATATTGTGATATATTTGCTTTTGTGTGCCATGGCTGCATTGTTTGTTTGATAAGAAAATTGTATATATGAAAACTATACGGCAGAAAACCCTGAGGGGGTGGACTTAGGGTAAGGAAAAATGTCAGGATTTTCTGCCCTCCCGCCATCAGGATAGATGATGGATCCTTGCGGTCCTGAATGCATGCCTGATGGCGGGCACCTGGAATAGGGTGTGGGCATAGGTAGATGGGATTCACCTGGGCTGAGACTGGGCTTTTAAGGGCGGCATCACGGGGATACCAGCAGAAGCCGAGAGAAGGCCAGAGAGCCCAGAGTGAAGACTTGCTGGGGGCTGGGAGGCCTGTCAGCCTACCGCCCCCTCCCCCCCCACCCCCCCAGTGCCCCTGCCTGCCGTGTACCTGGTAATCCCAATAAAAACCTGCAAAACCACTGAGGACTCTGATTCCTCCTTTACCCGGTCTGTGGATCAGAAAACCTGCTCCTTGGCCTGTCCTGCCACTACATAAGGCAACATAAAAAAAGACACTGTAGAGGGCAGGACTGAACACAGTGCAGGTTTTCTATGATCCAGCAGACTGGATAAAGGAGGAGTCAGAGTCCTCAGTGGCTTTTGCAGGCTTTTTATTGGGGTTCACCAGGCATATGGCAGGCAGGGGTGCTGGGGGGCTGGGAGGCTGGCAGGTCTTCACTCTGGGCTCTCCGGCTTTCTCTCGGCTTCTGCTTCTCTTGCTTCTCTCTCAGCTTCTGCTGGCGTCCCTGTGACGCCACCCTTAAAAGCCCAATCGAATCCCATCTACCTATGCCCACACCCTACTCCAGGTGCCCGCCATCAGGCATGCATTCAGGACCACGGGGTTCTGTCATCTATCCTAATGGCGGGAGGGCAGAAAAGCCTGATACCTTTTACCTTACCCTAAAGGCACAAAATAAAATATTTGGGGAAGTCATATTGGGAGACTCTAACCATCTTGGCAAAATGAAAATGGATGTCAGCTAATGACACAGAACCACAAGAAAATAAATCAAATTGGAAAATTTTTTTCCTAATCAGGAAACACTAAGTTTGTGGATGCTTTTCCAAAGGCGAGTTATGGAAAGCTCATTAGCTGAGTCACTTAGAATGGAGCCTGACAAAATGTCCACAAACGCCCAGGGGCAGTCCCTCTCCAATTGGACAAAATGACCTAATTGATCTTTTCATGTTCCATTGTGAAGAATCTCCTCATTTTTCCACACAGAACTCCCTAATCAGTTCATCATCCTTTCCTTTCTTTTTGGGCCATAGAAAATATGAAACTAGAACTTAATGATGGCCTAGAAATGTCAAGCAATTTTATACTGAATTATCTTAAAATCTTCCTAATTTTTGGCAATTCAGTAAGATGAAATTTAAAACAGTTCAAGCACAGGAAAAAACAATCTCATGAAAATATCCTCAATAGTTTATAGTAAACTAAGAAAAAAGAAAAAATGTTCGATGCCAATTTTGAAGACATCAACTCAGCCTCCTGGAATAAGACCTGATGGCCACAATAAAAGCATTAAAAACCAAATCCCATTACTTCAGATACAATTGGTCTTAGTTTCCCATTTCCATTGAGCTGATTATTCACCTTTGGGGAGTGACAGCTATGTGTAGAAACACCCTACTCATGACAATGAGGGCTTTTCAGCACTTGCTCTCCATTACATCACACAGGACACATCCAGCAGCACATGGGCATGCAGATGCGGCGTCAGCACCCCTGAGTCTGGGGATCATTCCAATCTCATCCACATGGCCATCCTGACCAAGAAGAGGCTTTTCAACCTGACATTTGCCTGATCCTTAAGACCCCACCACCTAGTATGTAACCCACCACTCACTGGCCAAGCAACCCATTGGTATCCACTGCTTTCTTGAACTACCATGGGCCGCTCCTGTCCAGCATACAGAATTGTTGTCAGTGTAAGAGCTAAAATATAGGGGATGGAGCATCAAGAAATAGAATTTTATAGTGTTTGGGAATTTACAAGGTTTCTGTATACACTAGCTCAATTGATCCTAGCAAGAATGCTGTAGGATAAGGGCTCACGAGCTTGTCCTGTTTATGAGCATACCCATCCATCTGATAAGAAAACTCATGGCTCTGTATTGGGTATTGGCAAGTTATAACCCACCCACCAAATCAGTCCAGTGACTGATTTTGTAAATAAAGTTTTGCTACCACACAGCCACACCCATTTGTCTCCTTGGTGTCTCTGACTTATCAAGGCAGAGTCGAATAATTGGGACAGAGACTGTTTGGCCTACAAAGCAGAAACAAGTCACTTTCTGGCTCTTTACAAAGAAAATCTGACAAGCAGCCTCTGTAGTTAAAAACTTGAGGCTCCAACCCTGTGTTCTTCCCACCACAGGTGCTGCCTTTCCCCAGGAGGCTGAGTGTGTTGCCGTCCTCTTTAGCATCACATGGCAACTCCTAGTTATACATTTCCTAGACAAAGAAATTTGTATTCATTTATTTACACTCTGCCACTTTTCCCAGGAAGTATGTTACTCAGCACAGTCCCTCATACAATACAGAGGGAAAAGAAGAGATCAGAGCAAAAGTGAAATATAGAAATGTGTCAGAAAAAGTAAGCTATCTTTCAGTAATATAAGGAAACCCTATCTTTCATTTAGGGAATGGTTTCCTCTCACTTGTCTGGAGAACTTTCTTGAATGTGTATAAATTTGAGATATTTGGAGAGTGCCACACTTTCTTCCAAATGAGTTTCTTACCAGGTGTTCCAGACTTTTCTCCTTCGTGGGAAGCCTCAAGAACATGAATGCACATGATGTGTGGTTGTCCTCAGAGTCACCTTAAAGGTGTGAGGCTGGGGCGCTTGCCTGCGATCTCATGCTGGCTGATGGGCACTGACACAGGGGAGGGAAGAATTGTTCTGGCCTTTAGTGGTGCTAGGAAGCTCTGACCCCACACACCTGCAACAAAGAAGAAAAGGGAATAGAAAGACACTGTAGGGTAAAGAAAATATCAGGCTTTTCTGCCCTTCCGCCATCAGGATAGATGATGGATCCTTGTCCTGAATGCATGCCTGATGGCGGGCGCCTGGAATAGGGTGTGGGCATAGGTAGATGGGATTCAGCTGAGCTAAGACTGTACTTTTAAGGGCGGCGTCACGGGGACGCCAGCAGCAGCAGTAGCAGCAGCAGTAGCAGCAGCAGCAGCAATAGAAACTGAGAAAGAAGCCAAAGAGAAGCAAAGAAGAGAAGCCGAGATCACCAGAGAGCCCAGATAGAGTGGGGACTTGCTGGGGGCTGGGAGGTGCCAGCCTCCCAGCCCCCCAGCCAGCACCCCTGCCTGCCATATGCCTGGTGAACCCCAAATAAAGAACCTGCAGAACTACTGAGGACTCTGACTCCTCCTTTGCCCGGTCTGCATGGGATCAGAAAATCTGCACTGTGCCCAGTCCTGCCCTTACAGACATGTCAGTGATTAGACAAGTTTTATTATTTCCCTGCGTTTTTGTCCCCGTTACATGCAGAAATTCATTTTACAACTATATAGGGTAGGATATTCCCTTCTTGCAAATGAAGGCATTGAAGCTTATAAAGAAAGATTACCTTGCCTGTATGTCTCCCAGTCATTTATAAAGAAGCAGGGCAACCCAATGAACCAAAGTATTCCTTCTTCCTGTTGCTACAGTCAGAAACAGCTTGAAACCAGCAATCACTATTACATATCAGCAATAGTAACAGCTGCCATTCTCTGACACTAATCACACCTTCCATGTCTCAAGCCTCCCTCTCCTTCAGATACAGCCTAAATTCACGATCATCTCATTCCAAGACCCTGAACTTAGAGCTGCAAAGAGCCCATTCCATATAAGGACATGTTCACAGGTTCTAAAAATCAGAATGGGCTATTTGGCACCTGTGTCATTTGCCTACAGGCTCCTTCCTCACTGAGGACAGCAGTCAGATATGTCCCTGACTCAGCAGATCATAGAGACAGCTTCTCCCTACAAAGGACTTCCACATATTCACATGCTTCCTCATCTATGTATACAATCACTTTTACTAGTGTCCTATGGGATTATAGTTATAGGTAAGAAATCTTATGGGTTATTCATTTTTAGGATGAAATGCATCTGACTTTTAATGCTATAATGACTTCAAGATCAGACTGCTAGTGATGTAGACTTTTAGGGTCGTGTGTTGTGCAGTGGAACAGAAATGGGGTAAGATTAATGCTGGAATTACCTTGAACTTCAGTCAAACACTGTTCCTCACTGTTGTGTGAGCTGCTGGATGAGGTTTGAGCTGTTTGAACCTCAGTTTCTTAGTCTGAGGGCAGGGGGTAGGAGGTTGTCACACTATCTTTCAGCAGAAGGTTGTACTCAGAAAGCCCTGTGAGTCTAGCCAGTCAAGGAACTTGCCTGTAAGTATCTGTAGTATATATACCTTTCATGAGTCACTTAAAGGCAGTGTCCCTGTCTGTAAAATGAGCGCGGTGTTGCCTGCACTGCACATTGGGCAGTAGAAGGAGCCAGTAAGTTAATGTAGACTAAAGCACATTCATGAGTCGCAAGATGCTCACACATAAAGGGAGATTGCTTTTAGCAGCAGCGGCACCTGGATGAATGCAAGGTTATTCTTCTTGTTCTTGTTTAAAGAGATCTAGTAGATCCGAAAATTCCTCAGTTCCAAGCCAACAGGCTGGAGGGTGATCCCACATCAGTGGTAGCAAATCAAACTGTAAGTATTAGTTCCTCATTTTCCCCAAACTTACCTTTGCAGTCTGGGTTAGTCAGTCAGTTCTTTACCACACTGAACATTTACTTTGCTTTGTTGAACAAAGAAATGGGAGGATTAAGAATGTGTTTTCTCAATTTAAGTGCCCGGTTAAGATATGGTATATCTAAATAATGAAATACTACTCAAGATAAAAATCTTGTGAGTTGCAGCAACATGGACGAAACGGGAAGGGCTTATGCTAAGAAAACTATGTCAGGAGGAGATACACAAATATCACATGATTTCACTTATATGTGGATTATAAAGAAACGAAACAAAGGAACAGACTCAGCTAAGCCAAAACAAGCCCCAGAAATTTGGTTGCAGAACTAACGCTACCAGAGGGGAAAGATGACTGGTGGGGAGCAAAAAGAGGAGGGGACCCAATGGCCCATGGTGGAGGACAGTGGACACCTTGGTGGTGCTTGTGGTATGGTAACATACATCTACAGAGTTGTGAATTTACACCCCCAAATCACATACAGTATTATTGTTACCTCAATAAAAATAATACAATTTTTCAAAAAAAGAATGGATTTTCTATCCTGGTGCTATATTTATATGAACTACCTGGAAACTTTATTTTTCCATGTTTGGACCCACTCCAAATTAATTATTAAATCAAAATCTAATTATTAAATCACAATGATTTGTCAATAATTATTAAGTGACAGCCTCTGGAGGGAGACACCAGCCATCAGTGTCTTCTTTGCTATTTTGTTGCTATTTGTCTCCCAGGTGATATCAATGTGCAGCCAGGGATAAGAGCCCCAGTTAGAGCTTGGCCCTGGCTCCAGCAGGTCCTTGATGGCCCATGACAATGTGCCATGCAGGCCATCGAGAACTGCAGAAGCTGCAGGCTGGCTGCCTGATGTCTCTTCTTGCATGTTCTCTGTAAGTGTTGGCAAGGGTTTAATGCATTCCCATGTAGTGGTTGTTATGAGTATGAGAGGAATGAATGCTCATGACTTTTATCAGCAACCCATGTGTCAGCATTACTAGCTTTGCTGCTAATGAGAAGCACCACATGCATTTTTTGAAATGCCAAGTATGTCTCCAAATAAGATGAAAGAATTGGAGACCAAATGCACTCCCAAAACACACCACCTCTCTGTTCCCCCTGTGGCCCTCCTTTCAGGTACACAAGCTTCAGGATTCTCAGTCCCCTGAGCACCCATCCCTAGATCAACCTACGTGGAGACAAAAAATACGTGTCTTTCCTCTCTTAGAGAAAAAAGGAGGGGTGGGAGAGCCAGTCCCCTCCTTCTTGGGAACCTTCTTCTAGAATGACATGTTAAAAGTTACATAGTCAATCGGGAATGAAGTGTAACTTAAGTCCAAAAAAAAAGACTGGCTTTCATTCATATTGCCATATTTTTAAATGAGGTATTCTCGAATAACTAATTGTGAAGGGAAAAAAAATTGGTTCTGGGCATTCATCAAACTCCCCAGATACAGATGGCAGGAGACCTGCAGGGAGGGGGGCTGGGTGTCGGCAGGATGAGGCTTTCCCAGGGCTGTCACCACAGTGCCATTGGTGGCCTCTTCGAGCCGGTGAGTGACATCCCCCTCGGCCCAAGTCATCTGGTATAAGTGGGAAGGTTCCAAACTCTCTGTGAATGAATCAAATTTTGAATGGCCAAGTGAACTCTGAGGTACTGGCTCCAAGAGCAGCCTGTCTCCTACACAGCAGGCGACTCGCAGCAGTGCCAAATGTTTATACTTCCCAGAGTAACCCTGGTTACCCCAGACAATGGGCCTTCCTGGTCCCCAGCATATGGGCCCTTACCCAATGAGCAGCTGTCCTGTCTCTGGCCTCTGCTCCTCCAGACCCCCAACCCACAATACCCTCTGACCCCACTTCCATTATCTGCAACCCCATCCCTCAAGCCTTAGCTGAAGTCCCTTCAGCTCCCTGAGGCCACCCCGCCTCAGTCATCCCAGCTCACAGAGGTGAAAACAGAATACACCAGCGAGTTTTGCTACCAGTCTAAAATGCACAGAGTGCAAATTCACAGAGTGAAGAAACACAAACTTGTTCATACTTCATTCGTCAGTGAAACCTGAAATGAACTACCGTGGTACTAGTTAGTCTTTATGTGTCCAACTTAGTGTCCAGGTTCTTCTGCAGAAACATTGGCATGTTTGATTATGGGGAAGAGTCCCAGACCCTGATGTAGATTTTTTGTAGTTTATCTATATTCACCATATTCCCCTCTAAAGTCTCAAAAATTCTGATTTCTGAAACATGTCAGGCCCTGAAGTTCTCAAATAAGGAATGATGGAACCGTGTTAAGAAATACTTATGTATGGGCCTCCCCTGGTGGCGCAGTGGTTGAGCGCTGGGCTGCGAAGCTGCCCGCAGCCTCTGCAGCGCTGGTACGATCCCTGGCCGCCGGCGAGGGTGCCACATGATGCGCAGACCCCTCCTGCTGCGCCCGCTGCTCCCCTCAGCAGTGTACTTCGGTCCTTCTGCCTGCTCTGCTCCCCACTCTGGCTCTGGTGAATTCTCTCACCCTCCCGTGCTTCTGACTGTACCCAGTGCTTGTATAAATAAATAAATAAATCTTTAAAAAAAATACTTATGTGGCTATTTCTCTACTGGACACTATTCTAGAAGCCTTACTCATCTGGTTTTATGCAACAAATGTTTTGCCACATTGAAATCAGATTGAAGAAGACCTGGAGTTTATTTGATTTAATAGAGGAAGACATGGGAGATTTCTGAGCCAGAGAAAGGCAGGATCATGGTGTCTCGGTTTGTCTTCTTGATATAAGTCTATCACCCAGGTGTGTTTCAGCAACAGCCTGGTTCAGTGGGTGCTGACACTGGTAATGGGGAACGAGAAATCTGGGATGTGAAGAAGCAGTCCGGGTAGCATCTGACCTGTCTTGGAAAGGGGGTTCATGGGAGCTGGGAGAGAAGAGCAGGATGTTATTTTGAGCACACGAGGCTCAGGCATGACCCTAAGGGCAATGCTGAGACACAGAAAGTTCCAGCTTCTGATACAGGGAATGGTGTGGGAAATCTAACTTGAAAGGAGGTGAAATTTAGTCACTGGAGTCTCGGCACCAGTGGGAGTCTGATGGCTGCAGGAAGGACGTGGCCGTGAGGAGGCTTCAGGCATCATCAGTCTCCCAGGCAGCCTTAAGGTCGTTTGGTGGCATGGAAACTCGTGCCCTCTGCCACATTCCTGTGGCTACTTGTGCTGTGTGAAAGCAAATTCACAGGAGGGAAGAAGCACTCCAAGAGCCAGGGGCTTAGGAGGAGGGCACTTTTCTGTCAAGTTGCCCACCTGACTGGCCGAGCAGCAACAGAGCTGCTACCAGACCCTCCTGCAGGCTGACATTGCAGAGACATACCAGGTGCTTCCACGGGTGCTGGGAGTGAACTGCAGAAAATGGGGACCCAAGGCCTGACACTAACTCTCAAGATGACTGAGGGTGATGCTGGAGACACACAGACAGTAGTAAACAGGTGTTGGTGAGGGTGAGGAGGTACAAGAAGCATCTTTCTCTGGAAGGATAAGGGACATAGACACCTGAAGGAACAGATAAAAGGTAAAATAGATTTTGGAAAAGGCAAAAAAAGAAATTTTAAGTAATCTAAATTTTAGTACAGCCATTTTGGTAAATTTTGCTGCTGAGATTCTGGTAGGTGCTGGAATTGGGAATCAGGGCCTGTCTCCTGACTAGCTTGAAGCTCCCTGGTTCCTAGCTTTAGCTTTTTTTTTTTTTTCCAGTTTTATTGCAATGTTATTGACATGCAGTTCCATGTAAGGTTAAGATATATCACATAATGACTCACAAAATGATTACCACCACATTAGTTAGCATCCTAAATTACAAAATAAAAATGTTTGTCCTTATGATGAGAACTCTTAGTATCTACTCTGCAACTTTTGGATATACCATAGAGCAGTGTTAACTGTAATTATGACGTTATACATTATACCCTTAGTAATTGTCTTACAGTTGTGAGAAGTACCTTTCAATCACCTTCATCCAATTCCCACTCTCTTTGCCCTCTGCCTCTGGCAGTCATAAATCTGAGTTTTTTTTCTGTAAGCTGGTGGGGACATTTTCCACCTATAAATGAGATCATGTGACATTTCTCTGACTAATTTCCAAGATAATGTCCATTCATATTGTTACAAATACTAAGATTTCTTTCTTTTTTTGACTGAATACTATTCCATTATATTATATTCACCATATTTAACTTTTTTTTTTAAGGATTGATTTATTTATGTATACAAGGTGGTGGGGGGTGAGGGGATTCACTAGAGACAGAGTAGCATACACAATAGGCAGATTGACTGAAATATACTGCTGAGGGGAGCAGCAGGCAATGCAGGAGAGGTCTGCTGCACCATGTGGGTCTCCTCCCTGGCCAGGGATGGAACTCGTGCTGCAGTGACTCTTAATTACTTTTTTAGACAGAAGGGAGAGGGCTCATCCCATAAACCTCAGGTCCCTGGGCAGAGAGACTCTGCAAAGCTGGCACAGCAGAGGGTGATGGGCACTGGGAACTCAGTTGTTTGGTGGTCACCAGAAGACCTGAGGTCCTATTGGAAGAAATGTCATGTAGGTTCCAGGGACAAAGCAATACTATTCTCAGACAGGGGCTGCCTTTGTGCTTATGGTAAAACACATCTGGTTTGTTCTAAAGAATAAAAAAAGAAAGAAACTCATGAGTTCTCTAGCAAATAAAAACAAGCAGGAGACGTGAGGCAGAGGCACAGAATGGGGGAACAAAGAGACATATAGCAAACAAATCCCTGAGACATGAGAGTGTGTAACTCCTGGGGCAACCAAGTGAGCAAACAACTGGGACCCACAAATGTCACCCCCAACTGTAGCAGGGTTCTGCACACAAGCAGCTGGGTTGCAGTAGCCTGGGAACTGCTGTGTCCCCAGCAAAAGCGTCTGTGTCCCCAACTTCAAGTCAACACAGAGAAGACAGTCACCACAGAAGGCGGATTGTGAAAGTCATCAGGAATTCAAAGGACAAGAAACCAGAGTGAGAGCTGGCGACAGGCAGATCAAACGATCTCCAGAATGCTTCAGAAATGTGGAGGAGACAAGCCTCACTTTGTTGATAAAAATCCAGCAGTGTCTGGAGAAATGCGGGGCAGGCGTGGGAGGTGCTTTGATGACATTTCCCACTCTGCTCCTGAGAAACCTTTGCAACTAGAATTTTCTACGAGAAAAGCCAGGGACGGTTATTTAAGTCAGCAGTCCCTCAAATGTATTTATTTCTGCATCAGCATGATTATTCAGACTGTCTTACCCCTGGGTATGTGAAGAAAGTGGGCCAGGCCTCCTGTGTACTGGGCCTTTCCCCAAGCCCTGGGACTGGGTACCCTTCCCAAGGGCAGGGCCTGGAGCAAGAGTTTCATGAGGGCCTTCTCTTCTCCTCTTTCCCCTCCCCTCTGAACAACACCTGCCCCATTGGGCAGTTACCTTCCAGGCCTGCAAATGACTACATGGAGAAGCAGCAGGCCCCTGAGCAGGGGCTTCAGAGTTAGGAACCAGGGTCATGGTCTAGACGATGAAGGAAGAGTTCCGGGTGAGCATCCCTGTCTGGCATTGAGATCTTCCACACCACCCTACAAGAAGGGCCAGCAAGAGGACAGCCATTATGGGGACTTTCAAGCTGTGGGACTCCAGCTACCATACCAGGTGCTGAGCCCAAGGGCGGTGTCATCACTCCAGGCAGCATGTTTTACAAAGCTTAGAGATCAGCCAGGGCTGGAGAGACTGATACAGTCAACTGCTCACGTGTCGCAAGCACAGGGAGTGGTGACCCTGACGGTATTGGACTGTCTGCCTTCTAATTCCATCCGCATGCTGGAGCCCTCAGTTCCTCTTATACTTGCATCAGACTGCCTTGAGCCCCTCAATATACCTGTGGCACACAGGCCTGACCAGGTTCCTGAATGCACATCCAGGCTGGCTACAGACCCCAAAACCCAGCACCAAGCCCTTCTGTTCACAATAGGCTCCAGAACAGTATCTTCTGCACTCTGAAACTGTCCTCTCTATGCATCTCTGCTCACACTGTTTCAGTACCACTAGAACACCTCTGTGGTTATTGCCACACTTCCCTACCCAATTCCATGACCCTCCTCCCTGGTGCACATGCCCCCTCAATTCTGTGCATTCTCAGCAGAAACTGCCTGTGGTTAGCCCCACTCGTCAGACACCACACCAAATCCTCCAGCTGCATGACCTGCGACCCCCTCATCTGTGACTTTGCATAGAAGCAGACAGATTCATTAATGTGTTCCAGACAAAATTAACCTGATGTGACTGCCTGTGACATCCAGGGTACAGAAACCCAACCCTTAGAAATATGCTTCTTAGAGAACATAAGAAATCTCTGAAAATTCAACCAGGCCACTCCATATAAAAGTAATCTTTGGGACAAATGTGTCTATCACAGGGTATTTCCTTGGGTTTCTTGAGCCTGGCCTGTGATCACCACGAGTGCAGAATCCTTGGGCTACTCACTGTGCTCAGCAGAACCCCAGCTGACTCTCAGGGCAGGCACCTGCTTCTCTATGCTTGGGTGTTTACTGCAGCTTCCCTTCTTTGACATCACTGTTTCACCCCCTATGGTTGGTCTGACACCTCCCAAATAAACCACATGGATTTTAATCCTCTTTTCAGACTCTCCTCTATGAGAACCAAAACCAAGGCAGTGTGGTCCCAGAATCAAGGACATTTATGTTCTTCTTACTCTTGTTTTTTGGGTTTTCTTTAACCTAAGATCAATTTACCTTGTAAAAGTAGTTTATGTTTTTGTTTTGAAAAAAAAAATTGTTTCATTAAAAATGCCTTATCTACAGCACAATCATTGGTGTCCTTGTTTACATCAGAACAGCTTCTCTAATGTGTTTTCTAAGCAAAGGTAGAAGAGTTGGGAGACTCCATGCATAGATAAAGGAAGTAATGTCTCCTGGGCCAGTCCCCATTGGGCTGTGGATATCCATTACCAAGCACTGAGGAACCCCTTTCTCAGCCCTGCTCCTGCAACAACTGCAACCAGTGCCAAATCAGATACTCTCCAGTGGACTTGCCTTTTTCCCCTTGAAGTGAAGGGGATGGGCTTATGAAATGAATCTCATCAGCTTTTAGGAAAGTGATCCATGCTTCAATAGGCAAACCTTCAAAATAGTAGCACTGACTGGAAGGATTAGCAAGGAAAACCAAACCTGATGTGTTTGGCTCCACCAACAGCAGCTGAGCCCTGGGCTGGCAAGGAACCTGCATTCAAAATGTGGCTGATTGAATCTTGGAAGGGCATAGAGAAACTGACTGTTCAAGGTTTGATTTGCTTCAGAAACCATTGAAGCCTCCATGTTTATAGAAAGATATATGTTTAAAAGAGTAAAGTTGCTCTGTGAGAGCAGCTACACAAACCCTGCTGCCTGTGATACTTTGGGAGAGCATTTATCACACCTTGTGAGACCTGAAGTTGATGTCCCCTCTCCCTGAACATTTACAACCATTTGCATCTGCTGAGCTCTATGAATAAGACTTGGTTGACTTTTTCATTTAGGCATGTCATGCCACTGAAATTGAAGTATAATGTTTGAAAAATAAATCATTTATGGCAATGACACCATATCTGTACATTATAAAGTATGACCCACCAAAAAGATGAGTCATGAGTCAATAGTCACCTTCCCCAAAAGCAAAATGCTACAAATTACAAGAGAAATTGACAAATCTGTAATCATATGGGAGATTTTACATGCTTCTCTGAGAAATTAATAGACATATCAACAGAAGATAGGTAGACTATAAGTGCTTTAGGCAAGGAAATTTAAGAGCTTGATCTAATATTATAAGTTATTATAAATATCACATACACAAGGAAGAAGAAAACAACTCTTCGAGTGTACATCAGAGATTCATTTTTTAAAAATGACTACAAAATTGAGCCAACTCAATATCCATTCAAATGGGTAACTTTGTATTGCCCTCAAGTATGTATTAAAAACAAAAATAATGACTCTATGTCAATGAACTAATTGCTCAATTCAAAAGGTGGGGAAAAAACAATAAAATAAATCTAAAGAAGGATGTAAATAGTAAAGATAAGAGCATAAGTAGATGAAACTGGAAACAAACAGAGATAATCAAGAAACTAAAGTTAATGCCTTAAAAAAATCTAAGACAATGACCCCTCCAGGCTCATCTAGACAAAGAGAAAAAATGTAATAATTAATATTAGTAACACAAAAATGGATTCCATAAATATCTTTTAAATCACAATAAAATGCTATGAATCATTTTCTGCCAAAAAATTGAAAAATTGGAAGGGACAATTTTCTAAAAATCATCGGTAAATTTACACACATTTAAATTAATTTAAATATTAATTCAGATTTTATTCAAGAAATAGAAAACTAAAGTAAACACATAACCATTACAGAAACTGTTCTTGAAAATGAGTCTCACACCCAAAGACACCAGACCCCTGTGGCTCTACAGAGGAAGACAATACAAAACAATTATAGCCCAATCAAATATGCAAATATCTCAAATAAAACATTAGCAAATTTAGTCTAGCAAGATGGTGGCAGTGAAGATGCTGCATTCATCTCTCCATACACTCACAAGTTAATGGCAGCAGAACAAAATCAGTAATCCCTGGAAGATATATGGACGACGAGAGTACACACCAGGACCAATAATCCAATGGAAAAGGATAGGAAGAACTTTAATGGAGCTGGGTTTATTGTGATACTGAAGCATTCTGAGTCACAAGACAGAGAGGTGGCTGCTGTGTGAAACACTTCTACAATTGTTGACTGAGTTGCACATACCTATAGAGACTCTAGAGACCTGGCACTGTGCTAGATAAGGGAATGCAGGGATTTGTCATCTAGGAGAGGAGAAGTAGAGGAGCAGGTGTGAAGAGTGGTGATAACTGACTTGAGCCTGATTTCTCAATGTGGAAGAGCTGGAACCTGAAACAGTGAGGAGAACCAGGTTGGATAACCCATGTCTCCTCATAGAAGAGGCTATTGTTTGTAGCCCAAAGTCGTATATTTAAAGCACTCCAGGAGAAGTATATGTAGTATAAAAGAGAGCAATTCCCAACTTGTGACCTCATCTCAACTGCACCCCATGCCCACCACTGTGTTCAGTGCTAAAACATAGCCTAGAAGTAGAAATTGACATGAGACTATATGAGACACTTAGACCTAAGCGCTGACCTAGAAGAAAGGATCACCATGGATCCCCATAATACAGTAAAAAGATTGACTCAGATACTCCCTGGAGGTAATCCTTTGGTGCCCTATTGCCCCCATTCCTTTCTCCCTATTACCCTTGCCAGTACCATTTCTCCAATCACTTCAACAGGTATAGCAGCAACAGTCTGAAATTCTCTCTACAAGTGATAGTCTGAAAATCTATCACTATTACTGTCCATAAAAACTACAATGAAACTAATATAAAAAAATGATGAAGAGACAGAACATACCACAAATACTAAAGCAAAAAAATAAGCTTAAAGAAGTCTCAATCTAGCAGCATTACAGATTGAACAACATACACTGAATGAATATTGGGTAAATGAGGAAGTCAAAGGAGAAATTAAAAAATATCTGAAGATAAATGAAAATGAAGACTTGACCTACCAGATACTGTGGAACATAAGAAACACAGCCCTAAGAGCAAAAGTACATAGTAATACAGGCCCATATCAAGAAAAAAGAAATAGCTCAAATAATCTAATATTATACCTAAAGAGCTAGAAAAAAGAAACCAAAAACCAGTAGAAGAAAGGAAATAGTAAAAATTAGAGCAGATATGAATGAAATAGAAGTCAAAAAGACAATTCAAAAGATGAAAGATACCAAAAGTTTATTCTTTGGAAAAAATAGACAAATTTCTATCTAGACTCACTAAAAAAGGGCAAAAACTCTAATAAATAGAATCATAAATGAAAGAGAAATTATTACAGACACCACAGAAATGCAAAGGATCATAAGAGGCTACTATGAATGTCTTTATGCCAACAAACTGAACAGCCCAGTGAAGCAATTCTTAGAAATCTACAACCCTCCAAGACTGAACCAGGAAGAATAATCACAAGCAAGGACAGTGAAACAATAATCAAGTTTCCAAAAATCAAAAGCCCAAACTCATATGGTTTCACTAGTTAGTTCTAGCAAAACTTCAGAGGTGAACTAGTACCTATACTTCTCAAACTCTTGTAAAAATTGAGGAAGAGGAAATGTTTCCAAACACATTTTAAGAGGCCAGCATCACTCTGATACCAAAACCTGACAAAAAGATACCACCAGAAGAAAAGAGAATTATAGACCAAATTCCCTGGGGAAATAACATGCAAAATTCCTGAACAAAATCTTAGCAAACCAAATTCAACAACACATCAAAAGGATCATACATCATGACCAAGTCAGGTTTATTCCAGGGACTCAAGGGTGGTTCAAAATATGCCAATCCATCAATGTAACTCACCATATCAACAAAAGGAAAGATAAAAATCATATGATTATATCAATAGATGCAGAGAAAGCATTTGAAAATGCTCAACATCCATTCATGATTTTTAAAAAGTCTTATTAATTAAAGAGAATGGGAAAAGAAGGAACGTCCCTCAACATAGTAAAAGCCATACATGCTAAACCCACAGTTAGCATCATTCTCAATGGTGAAAAGCTGAGAATTGTTCTTCTAAGATCAGCTACATGACAAGAATAGCCACTACTGTTCAACATAATACTGGAATCCTAATTAGAGCCTGAGAAAGATATAAAAGGAACCCAAATTGTGAAAGAAGAAGCAAAACTATCACTATTTGCAAGTGACATGATAATATACGTATATAATCCTAGAGACAATACCAAAAAAAAATAATTAAAATAATAAATGAATTCAGTCAAATGGTAGGGTACAGAATCAATTTACAAAAATCAGTTGCATTTCTATATGCAAATGAGTTAGAAGAGAAGAAGGAAATAAAAAATCATATTCACAATTATAAGAATTAATACATAGCAGTAAATTTGACAAAAGAAGTGAAAGACCTATACAACGAAAACTATAAGATAATGCTAAAGGAAACAGAAAGCATAAAAAGATGGAAAGCTATTTCCATGCTCATGGATTGGAAGAAACAACTTTGTTAAAAATGACCATCCTACCTAAAGCAATATGTAGATTCAATGTATTCAAGGCTTCAATGCCAATGGCATTTTTAAAGAAATAAAACAAGCACTACTGAAATTCACATAGAACCACTGGAGACCCCAAATAGCCAAGACAATGATGATCAAAAAAAGAGGAAGAGTAGCAGTATCACATTCCCAGACTTAAACTATACTATAAAACAGTATGGCGCTGGAATAAAAATAGGCACGCAGAAAATGGAATAGATCTGAGAGTCCAGAACTAATCCCATGTGTCTATGGATATTTAATCTACAACAAAAGCAGCCAAGATTATACACTGAAGAAAGAAGAGTCTCTTCACAAATGGTACTGGGCAAACTGGATATCCACATGCAAAAGAATGAAACTAGAGCATCTTATTACATCATACACAAAAATTAACTCAAAGTGGATTAAAGACTTGGATTTTAGTACCAAAACTATAAAATAAAGTGAAGGAAAAATAGGCTAAACACTCTACAACACTGACTTCAGAGATGTCTTTGGGGATTAATTGCCAATGTCAAGAGAAGTAAAAAATGGATTATATCAAACTGAAAAGCTTCTGCACAGTGAAAGAAGCTATCATTAAAACAAAGAGACACCCTACTGAATGGGAGAAAATATCTGCATATCATATATTTAACAAAGGACTTATATCCAAAATACATAAAGAACTCATGCAACACAACAAAAAGAATGAAAGGATCCAATCAAAATGTGGACAAAAAGTTAAATAAACACTTCTCTAAAGATGACATAAAGATGGCCAATAGGCACATGATAAAATGTTCATCATCACTTATCAGGGAAATGTAAATCAAAATCACTAAGAGATGCCATCTCACACCCATGAGAAAGCACATATCACAAAGACCAGAAACAACAAGTTTTGGTGAGTATGTGAAGAAATAAGAATGCTTACATTTTGTTGGTGGAAGTGTAGACTGTTCCGGCCCCTATGAAAATGGTACAGAGGTTTCTAAAAACATTGAAAATAGATCTACCATATGACCCAACAATTCTACTCCTAGATATCTACCTGACAAGTGCAAAAACACTAATTTGAAGGCACAGAGGCACTCTTATGTACACTGCAGCACTATTTGCAACAGCCAACTTACAGAAACAAGCTGAGTGCCCATCAACAGACCCGTAGATTAAGAAGATGTGGCATATATATACAATGGAATGCTACTCAGTTATAAAAACGATGAACTCTTGACATTTTTGACAGCCTGGAGGGAACTGGAGAGGGTAATGCTAAGTAAAGTAAGTCAGAAGGAGAAAGACACATAAGGTATGGTTTCACTTATATGTGGAATTAGAAAAACAAAACAAAGTATCAAACAAAACCAAATGAATAAAAAACCCTTGACATTTGACTGCAAAACTGAGACAACCAGAAGGGGAGGGTGGGAGGGTAGGAGCAGAGGAAGGAGCAGACCCAATGGAGCATAGTGGAGCATTACCAGGATTTTAGAAGTGGACATGGTGTGAAAACAT
This sequence comes from Talpa europaea, assembly GCF_964194135.1. NCBI lineage: Eukaryota > Metazoa > Chordata > Mammalia > Eulipotyphla > Talpidae > Talpa > Talpa europaea. The sequence continues at coordinate 50,443,129 of NC_140080.1, forward strand.
ACATTTGTACAGGTTTGGCTGTACAACCCCTAAAACAAATCCAATAATGTAAACCAATGCCAAACATAAACATTGGTTTAGCATTTGATTTTTATTTTTTAATGCTGAACTTTCTATATTCCATATTATATGAGGGTTCTGTTGCATGTCTTTACCTCTACCACATCATTGGAGGGGCAGAGGAAGAAAAGAGCAAATCAGAAATCGAAGTACTATTTAGTGAGCAATATCCTTATTGTTATTTCCTCTAGAAATATTTGATTCCATCACCTCTATGATTAGAAACAATATTCACTCAATATTCCTTCTCAGGGCTAGATGTATCCTGGAGAGAAACAAGGGAAAAAGAAAATGAATGGGCAAGATGGAGGTAAAACCCCTTTTCTTTTTCAGGAAAAATAAAAATTCCAGAAAGTTCAATGATGCCAAGTTTAGAAACTAGGTAGTCATTAGCATGAGTGAAAATGGGTGAAATCAACATTAATCACAGTCCGGTCCCTTTGGGGTTTCTTTTATATCTTCAAAATCTCAATCTTCCTGTTCCATATAGAACATTAAAAAAATACACCCAAAGAATATTCTTTCAAGTGCCTTACCACCACAACTAAATGATGATTACCTTGACTATTAATTATTATTATGGTTACTACTGGCATGCTCTGTATGTTTTCTGTGTGTTGTCCAATCCCACAGCCAGTGCTGTGTTTTGCCTGAGAAACAGATGTCCACTTATTAATGTAAGCAGGCACAGACACTAAAGGCAGCAGGGCCCATAACTAAGCAGAGTTGAGTATGCTGGAGAACAGGTGAGTAGATAAAAGGAAGGTGACCAGGTTTGCATCCCCCAGAGGATTAGAAAGCACAGGCTTGAGAGCTCACTGAGGAAGCAATTTTATGAAAGCACTTACCCCAGTGATGCCTAAGAAATGCCACCTGGGTGTAAAAAGAAATGTGAAGAGTGAGTTAAAGAGCAAGACCAGACCATAACAAAGAACAAAGAAACCAAGCCATCTTCGTGATCCGAGAGACAGCACTGAGATAGTCCTCCAAAGGAGTTAAGTGAAAACAGCAGAAAGTGCACCTAGACCATATCATACTTGCCAAACACCTAGTGGCATTTTTTCTATAGTATTTGATTTATATTTTCAGTGCTGAATTTTCTACAATCCATATTATATGAGGATTCTGGTACATGTCTCTTCCCCTCCACTAGGTAGTGTACTCTTCAAAGACAGCCAACCTCTCACTCATCTGGCTTCTCCACGTACAGCACAACAACTCCAATGCTGTAAGTTTTCATTTTAAAACAAAATAGCGGTTTACAGGTTGTGGAGGTCACTCGACCTAAAGATGGTGGGCTCTGCAATGAGGGGCGCCATGATGCTGCATACTGGTATGGGTGGCACATTGCTTTTGTCAGAAAACTGCCCTGGACTGCTACCTAGAGTGAGCTGAGTGAACACTTGGTGCAGCTAGGCCACATATGAAAATGCGCTCTGCATTTTGACACAGAGATTGGCTTTCACAGAGTTATGGGTTGGGTTCAATTTTCTTCAGAAGAACTTCATAATGCACTACAACAGGAAAATCATGCTACTGGTGAAGTAAATGTCCATGTTCAAAGACCAATTTTTTTTTCCCTCCCACCCCCCAAAAGTTGTGTGATGGGATCAAACATCTGATGAAAAGAAAAATTTTGAGACTTCTAAATGCCTATTAAATAAACAAAATGGAAAAAATTTTAAATAACAAATTAAATTAAGGAACAAAAGAATTTTGTAAAACTCAACATTGTAATGAATCTGGATACAATAAAATGGTGGCTGGCAGCAAACAGAATGGGCGGGGCCCGGAGGGAGAGTGGCCTTGAAGGCCCAGCAGCCCCAGGCCACCATTCAGCAGCCCACGAGCACAAGCACACTCTTTCCGTAGAGGTCTCCTCCCTGCCTTTTAGGATTCAGTGCTTAAGAAGGATAATTATTGTTTTTTAAGAGTTAGTAGCTGTGTCCCTACCATGAAGGAAAATGTGTATTATAGGTAGCAGCTGTACCAATGACAGTGCTGGGACTATATCGGCAGAGGGGGGCTGGAACTTGGGGTTTTCACTCCATGCCCATAGTAACCTGATGATAAGATTTGGAGGAAGCAGCAGGTGATGGAACACCCAGAAACTCTAAACTCTCTATTGAGGGGTGCACAGTCAGCCTGGAGCCACATCTGACATTTCGGGCAAGGGAGGTAACTCTGGAGAAGGGAAATAGTTTGGGAATGTATGTATAAGTTGCCAATGCAACTGGTATTGTGAAAAGTTGACGTCTATGAAACCATTTTAAAATGGAGCTAGGGAGCCTTTATGGAGAAATCGAATTACTTGCATGATTTTAATTAAGTCAAAGACCTTTGAATAAAAACAACTGTTTTAAGAAACCATCAGGGGCCTCCCCAATGGCGCAGTGGGTTGAGTGCCATGCTGTGAAGCTGTCTGCAGCCTCTGCAGCGCTGGTTCGATTCCTGGCCAGCCAGGGAGAAAACTACATGATGCAGCAGACCTCTCCTGTCTCACCTGCTGCTCCCCTCAGCAGTGTCTTCGGTCTGTATCTGCCTATTCTGTTCCCCGCTCTGTCTCTGGTGAATTCTCTCACCTTCCCACACATCTGACCTGTACCCCAGTTCTTGAATAAATAAAGAAATCTTTAAAAAAAAAAAACCATCAAGAAAAAAAGAAATTGTCTGAGAACTGATTATGGACCTTTAGCCAGAGGATAGAATCAGTTCCCTTTTCATCCTTTCTTGAAAATCATCAATTAATTATGCACAGCCAAGTTTTGGTTTAAGCGTCCTGACACTAATCAACTCTTTCCTCTGCTATTCACCTCTTTTTTCCTCCCATAAACACATAAGCCTTTTGACTTGTGCCTCCTTGGGCACATTCTAGATTTTCCATCTGAATCTATGTACCCAGATGTGCAATTCTTTGATCCTAAATAAAATGCAATTTGCCTTTTTAATAGCCTCCTGAGTTTTTAGGTCGGTGGTATAAAAGTGTTTTTTTGTTTTTAATGTGGGAAAGGGAGGGTTCTCCTCCATGGGCACTGATGTAATGGGTCAATACCACCTGGAATCCACATGCCATGGAGATGGGCTCCCAGGAAAAGGTTCCCCAGCACCTGAGAACCCCAAGGAAGCCAATCCGGGGCCTGTAGCTGAGATAAAGCACCCACTGGCTTCAGGTGACATTGGAGAATGACAGGGCATGAATTATGATAGACTGTTGCAACAAACACTCACTAGATTGGGGAGCTTGGTCCAAAAAACTTTCTATTTTGCCATGTGGGTCAGCAGAGGAGAGGCCTGGGGTAGGGCAACTCATAGTTAGCCAGGAACCCAGGCCCCTCATTCTTTTCATCTTTGTCTTCATCTTCTCAGATTCCCCCACTGGGTCCTCCATAACTGGTTACCAGAAGAGGAAAAAAGAGAGCATAGAAGATGACATTTGGGAAGATCACATTTTTACAGTGGAGGTCAACCTGACCTTTCTTTGCGTACTTTGATTAAACTTGGTGACAAGTTCAAGAATGGAAAGGAAGTAGGGTTGAGTAAACACACAGCAGCAGGCAAGTCAAAAGAGCAGACCTAGAGAGCAACCTGACCAGGGAACAGGAGAGAACTGAAACCCTGGAGGGGAATGAAGCCCCACAGAGCAGGAAAAAGTCAAAGAACAGGAAGCCGTAGGCCTTTGATGGCCTGGTGGCCACACTCATAAATGTTGGGTCACAGACAAGATCTGCATGCACAAGACTGGACAGGTCAGGGCTAAAAAAGCATTGGAAAAACAGGGGGTAGCATGTCTTTTACAGACCCAGGGAGGATGCGATAAAAATCAGAAAAGAACAACAACAAACACGAAGAGCACGGTCCCATTGGTAGAAGCTCCTGTGCTGTGTGTGTCTGAAGTTGGGAGTTACTCAGGCAAGATACAGCCACTGAGGATGGTGAAGAGCTGATGGCTCCATAGAGCCAGGGAGGCAGAGAAGAGAAAGTGCAATGAAACTCTCAGCTATTTCCCAAATTCAACATTTGTGATCAATATCAAGAGACTGGGAGGCAGTATAGAAAGATCTGCACAGATCTATGTCCCACGTGTCCATTTTCAGTGGCTGTGAGGGGGGAGGGGCTGGAGCCTCAGGTTCCCATCGGTACTCTCTGAGGCTTTCCATGTAACAATCCATGTATGTTGTGTAGTACCTTCCAGTCCGCAGATTCCAATTGTCTTTGTATTTCTTAATGGTTTCATAAATGCCTGGAAAGGAGCAGGGACCATGCTTTAAATGAGTAATCTGAAGGAAGTTGTGAAATATTGCAACATCTATGTCCGTTTGGGGAGAAACCTCAAGTGGAAATAGATACATCATCCCTTTCTTGGAAAGTTAGTTGATCCAAACCACCTCAGATGGAAATAATTTCTCAGGATATGTCTATGGAATATTTTCTGACTTCAGAATCTCAAAAGTCCCAGGTAATTTAAGGGCAATTAACCAGACTTCTCTCTGATTTTAGTCCAAATCTCAAAGCTTGTCTCATCCAATGTCTGAAAACGAGCTTCTCCAAAATCCATTTGTCAGAAGTTTCCATGTGAATAACATTGGCCAAATCAAGACAAAGTTTTTCAAACTTTGGGGAAAAATTGGATTATTAATAATAATAAATTTTGTTTTTCTGCTACCCATACTGGCCATGCCCTCAGGGGAGAGTAGGAGCTGAGGACCAGCCTGAACCACCAGGTTCTGTCCCTTTAAGTGGTGTGAAGTTTCCCTTAATAGGGTCAGTGCCTGTGTGTCTAGTTTTGTTGTATTCTCATTCTCCTTATAGTCATTTCTTTTTGTCTACCTTCAGGCTATCATAGTGCCACAAAATGAAATTCCAGAAGTGATCAGAATAAATACCCCCTTTCATTCATTCCCAAACTGCAGAATTCACATAGGCTAAACAACACAAAATAAAAAAATACATATCTGTGTGATTCTTAAATGAGGGCAATTTTACCCTTCAGGGGACATTTGGAAATAATTGGAGACACATTTAATTGTTATTATTGGGGAGCATGTAAACTGGCAGCTGGGTAAAAATCAATGATACTACCAAAAACAATCTTATAGTATACATGTCTTAGCTAAGGTTGCATAAGAATACCATAGTCTAGGTGCCTTAAACAACAAAAAAATAGTTTCTTGCAATCCTGGAGGCTGAAAAGTTCAAGATCAGCAATCAGTCAAGTTCGGTTTCCAATGAATCCTCTTTCAGGCTTAGAGATGGCCACCTTTGTACTCTGTCCTCACATGGTAGAGAGAAAAAGAGCACAGCCTCTTTCCAACTCTTCTAATAAAGGCACTAATCCCTTTGTGATGGTCTTCTCCTCTTGACTTCATCTAACCCTCATTACCTCCCAAATGCCCATCTCCAAATACTATCACAGTGAGGATGAGGACCACTGTATATCAACTTGAGGGGACACAAACATCCAGTCCATAACAGAACACAACAAAGAATTACATAACCCTAAATGTTAACAGCACTGAGATTCAGAATCATACTGTACCTACAAAATGCTTCTCTTCTGAGGTCTACAAACTACCCTATGAGAGTCACTCCCCCTTAAAACCAAGTTACTCAGACAGCCCCTCATCCATTGAACCATCTCATAAAGAAAAATAATCTTACTGTCATTTTTCATGGAAACCACTGAATGTAATAAATATATCCAGTGAGGAGTCCATCCAGGAGAGCTCCCTCATCAGTTTTTAGAGCATAAAAACTGCTACTGTGTAAATTTATCCTTGCAGAGTTGGAGGTTTCTCATTGGTAACTTCTATCACTCTTTGAGGAAACAAGGGCCACTAGATTCTCCTGGATATATTTATGTCTCTGACTTTCTCTCTTGTGAGATGCATGGTTGCAAGGCTGTGAAAGTACAAGAGGCAGATCAGCGCACATATGGGAGTGGGCAGAGATTATGAAGACCTTTGTATCATGTGTGTCACCCACAGCAGGCACCATCAACAAGGCACTAATGATGAAGCAGACAAAATGACTCTGTTATCAGGTGTTATGGTGCTGAGGCTACTGATAACCTGACAGAAGAGATCCTCACTCAGCAAGGCTCATTAAACTACTGCCCTGACTGACATCCAATATACATCCAGCAAGAGAGACCAAAGCCATGCCCCCAATACAGCCCCTTCCTTTTGTCTTCTTAGTGACAATTGACTATACTGAGTGACTTTCATCCTGCAAAAGCCATTGCATTCTGAATTTAACTTTGCCTTTCCTGCCTGTGGGGTCTCAGTCAGCACCACTATCTAAGGGTTTATGTAGCATTTGGACCAGACTGGAATCCAACACAGCAAGGCCAAGGGACCCATGCTGCAGGAAAGAAGATGTGGAACTGGGCTCATGACTTTGAAATCCTCTGTTCATACCCATAGCCATGCCCCAGGGGTCACCCTGCAGCAGTACTGGAGAAACCTGCCGAGCTCAGCGGAAACACTGCAGGGTTAAGAACCAAACTCCAGGGACACGGGATCCACCCTGAATCAAAGACTTTTCTATGGCATTGCACTCTCCAGAAGAAGAATACTGGATCCAAGAAGCAAGAATGCCCCACTTCCCAACAATGCACTGGAAATTTTTGTTTCCCATGTCTACAAAGCTGGGAGAAGAATGACCATCCTAGACTGATTGTCAGGCAGAGGAGGGACTGCTGTTATGCATATTAGCATGGAGGAGCAAGGAGTGATCTCAGTGACCCACTCTGGGACCTCTGTGCACTTGCCTACCTGTACACAGGCAGGTACAGCCAATCCAGTTTGAGAAAAATGTAGTTACCACAACCTTGGACCCCTAGGGAATGTGGCTCGGAGTCATGCCACCAGCAGAAACACCAAGACTGCTGTGGTGGTGACTAAGGGTGAGGAGACTCCAGATAGAGAGTAAACGAGGTGGCCAAGAGCTCAGCGCAGCTGCTGCAGCAGTGTACAACACATTTGCATGAACCTCTCTGCTCAAAATTTCCCCTAAAGAATATGGGCACACCAAACTAGACAAAAGGATCCCTGAGATTATGGTCAAGTCTGCCAAGTGGCACTGACCACCCATCAGGAAGAACTTGCCCAATCGCAGGGACTGACATGTTGGCCTGCACTGCAGAGAGCGGCCTCATCTGCCTGGGGGGGCGGGGGGCTGGGGAAGGAGGGAGGTAGGGGGTGGCCATACCCAGGTACTAACACAGCAGGAGAGAAAGTGAGATACCTAGCAGCAACACTGGCCCTGCATTCACTGCCATGTTGGCTGAGGCTTTACCAGACCCACACTGCAATTCAGTTTTTCCTCCTACCCAGTACTTCATCTTTCTCTCCCCAGGAGTTCCTCATGTGCCCCAAGCTCCAACTGCAGCACAAATCACTGGATTAATGTGGGAAGCTGTTCCCCAATAACCACCTGTCAGAAGTGTGGGAAGTTGGGAGGGGAATTTTGTCTACAATGCACCCCATTGGCCCCACAGTTTTTATTCAAGGGTAAATGATCATCAAGGACAGAATGGAAAAGATGCCCCAAAGGTCATCCCACAGGCTAAGACTCACTTGTGAAAGGTAAAGATCATAAGGCACTGATGGGGTTGGGGGCTGTCAAATTTTTTCTGTAAAGGGCACATAGTAAATAATTGCAGCTTTACAGGTCGCACGGACTATTCAACTCTACAGTAGCAGCACACTGATAATGAACCTTCATACACTGCCATGACGGGCAAGCCAGACTTGGTCCACAGACAGTAGTTTGCTGACCCTTTTGTGTCTTTCAAAAATCACTTGGAAAAGATTTAGACCCACTGCATGACTATGAGCTCTCATCTTATTAAACATGCTGGTGTGAGGGCCATCCTGGTGGCAAAAGGTGTTAAGTCTCAGCACCATGAAGCTATCCATAGCCACTGCAGCACAAGTTCAATCCCCGGCCGGGGAGGTGACCCACCTGGTGCAGCAGACCTCCCCTGTCTTGCCCGCTGCTCCCCTCAGCAGTGTATTTCAGTACATCCACCTGTTCTGTCCCCACTCTGTCTCTGGTGAATCCTCTCACCCCCCACACCTCTGACCTGCCACCCAGCTCTTGTATGCATAAATAAATAAAAATCTTTAGGGAAAAAAAAACATGCTGGTGTGGTTCCTTAACCCATCTCTATCTTTTGTCTCCTCCCGGTAACTTCACCATCTGGAAGAGAATAGGGCTCCTAGACTGGGAGGACAGAGTCAGGAGACATGGTTTTTGAATACTTTTTGATCTCAACCAACAATGAGAAATACATTTTCCCCTGCAGCCATACAGAAATACACTGCTCAAGACTATAATTTTCAAATGATGGAGTCAACATATTAATGGACAATAAGATATATTTGAAATCAATTTGAAAAGATACAGAATAGCAGTGTTTATGATTTAATAAACCAATCAGATAGGAACAGCTTGGAATGAAAGAAATGTATAATCAACAGAAAGAGCAAGTATTATTTCATGAGATTCTTATTGATGTTGTGTGAGTTTAGGAGAGATACTGTATGTGATACCAAGAGAGGATGTACAAGTATTTCTAAATTCATAGTCAAAACAAGTCTGAAAACCATGAACCTATTGCAATGACTCCCAACTTGCTCCCCTAGGAATAAGAGCAACTTCAAGCAGATTTGCTTACAATCTGTATTTGAACGATACATACAACCAACTAGAAGATCCACTATTGAACAATCTTTGTCAAGGTACTTTTTGGAAAGATTCCTGCTTTTCAAAACATTTTCTTATTCCTGCTAGTTTTTTTTTAACATTCTCTTTTGGGCCTTTTTCAATGTAGTTTTTATGATTTACTTGGCAACAGAGAACTCAGGTATGCACTGTGGGACTTTGTAATTTCATTCAAAGTTTAATTCATTCAAGTTGTATGTTGCTTTTAAGAGTGAGCACATGTTGGCAGTGTCTCCCTGGAGCTCATGCTCCTGGGCTGGGGAGAGCCCGTTGGATCATACTCCTAATGAAAAGGTCTCATTTTGCCTTGTGAGTGAGGCCAGGCCTGTGTCTGAGCAAATGACCAAGTAAGAACGCTGACAGTCACAGCTGGCTCAGGTGGCACTTCTGTATGACCCTGGCTGTGCACACCTGGATGTTCCCCCTTCTTGTTCAAGGCAGACATTTTTATACTGGATTTGGCAACTGCACATGTCCTGAGTACCCAGGAGCATGCACTGGGCATCACTTGAGGCAGGGGCTCAGGGCTTACACTTCCTGGAACAATGGCCTCTTAACAATTGCATCTCTGTCCTTGCTCAATTTCTAAGCAGTGTCTTGCAAATAAATAGGTGCTCAGGGCTTTACCCATGTGAATGGGCAAGGAGACCATCAGAGCATCAGAACTTATTATGAAGTGAACCAGAAGAAATTCAGAACCTCACCTATGTTCTGCAGATGGGCTTTTCCTAATCAAATGTAACCTTCAGATTGCTTCTCAAAAGGTTAAGTAATGGGATAGGCCCAGAGCTTTGGGGACATCTGTGGCCTGGGGTGCATCTGATCATAACTTTGTTTGGGTATGGTTAGGGTCATGTACAGAGTTGGCTTTTTATGATGTTAACAATCATGACAATATCTACAATCATAACATCATTTAAGTAAATTTCAATTCCTACCAAGGTATAAAAAATCAGACATTTTGTGTCTCTCCCTTTCCTTCCTATTACCCTTCTTTATTTTGATAAGACTTCATTTCAAAATGTCCTATACAAACATTTAATACCATCTCTCATTTCAAGAAGTGAGATTCAAAGAAGGGCAATCTGTGCCTCACCAGTTAAAGCAGGTGGTCCTGCAATATGAAAGTTACTAATAGAAGTTCCCGACATCCACCAAATTACTGTTTATTTCTCTCAATCCATTGCCCACATCTGTTCTTTAAATCTATACATCTACTTATCGCTGAAAATTGGCACAAAATTAAGTAAATAATCATTTCTCATGCAGGATATGGATTTTAAAATGTACAGACACAATTTATTTGTTTCCTCACTCTGAAACTAGACAAAACCACCTATTCACACAGTACAGCAGTGATGGAAATCTCCTTTGCCCTCTTAGTAATGTCAGTTTGCAGAACAGCGCCCCCTCCTGCGTTAAGAGCACTGTGCTTTTCCCATGAAAATATAATCAGCCTAAGGGAAGCTGAGCCAGCCTCCCCTCAGATGGAGAATGTAAGGGAGATAGCTCAAAACTGATGCCTCAGAATCTGCTCCTGACCGGATGTCAGAAATCAACTGTCCAGCAAATGCATTTGATTTTGGCAGGTTGTCATTTTGGATTTGTGCATTTTTAGATTCCACAGTGAATATTTATGTGTCATTCTTGGAAGCCAATAAATGTTTGGCATCTAAATGTTTTTCCTCTTTGTTTTCCAGAGCAAATTATGATATTAACATATTGAACCTTAGCAAAGCTAAGGACACTTTCCTCCTTCTCACTGAAAAATAATGCAGAGCAGCAGAGCCCTGATCGACAGCAGGAAGCAGGGCCTGGACTGTTAGGCCTGGCCAGGAAACAGGGAGCAAGGTATCCACAGCCCATCCCAAGACACTGCGAGAAGTCTTGTTCTTTGGAGTGAGCCAAATGGCAACAGGTAGAGAGAGGGCCGGGAAGGCACCCTCCGCACCCTATAACATCTGGGCTCCACAACAAAAGGGCCAAAGGACCGCAGGTTCCAGTAATCCCCTTATGGAAACATTGTCCATAGTTTAACTTCTCAAAGCGTCAGCCATGGGGCTAGCTGATTTCGAGAGCAGGCCTGTGGGAGCCGCTCAAGTTTTCCATCATGTCAGCTGTGGATGTGGATGGCAACAATACTGACCTCATCACATTATTGAGAGAGGAATAAATGCGGATCTGGTACACATTAAGTACACAATAGATGTGAAACCCTCCCAAAGAGGAAAGAGCATTTTCATTAGTACTTCATGTGAATTTGCTCATCACTTGACTCTCCTCTTTCACAAGCGCTTCTGCACAGAATGAGAACACTGGCTCGGGGCTTGGAGGAGAGGCTGGAGGGGACAGGAAGGGGACAGAAATATAAAGGGAGATGGAGAGATGAGGAGACAAGCTTGGCTTCCTCTGAGTTGTCTCCCTGGTGCTGCGTGAGTAGGGAGACAGAGGGAACACGCTGCAGAGAGAGTGGCAATGGGACAATCACATTGGATAGATAGGCCTTTGCCAGCAACTTGGCACCAGCCTTGTAAAGAGAAGAGCTGATGACTAAGCAGGGGCCAAGGAGGGAGAGGCAAGTGCAGCATGACCCCAAGGAATGGGCCGACACAGTGGTAAGGACCAGGAGGCCAAAGAACACGGCCCATGGGTCAGGGAACTTAGGAATCACAGAACTAAAGAGAAAGGGAGCCTGGAAGTTTTTGTACTTTCCATTTTTTTCTTAATATTTCACAGAAACTGAAGTCCATATCACAAGGAAAGTTAGAACTCAGATTAAGTTGTTTGCATTAAAATTGAATGACCAAGATAAAATGCTTTCATAAATTAATTGATGAGTTAATTCATTGAAATTATACAAAACTTTTTTTTTACTTTTTTTTTATTTTATATATTTTTACATCATTTTTCATTTTTGCACAATGTATGCATTTTCATCTTGGTTATAGTCCCCATACAATTCCCACCCCCCCCCCCTTATTTTGATCCTACTCCCTTCTCTCCCCCCACCTCATAGTGTGCCTCTGGTTTATAGTTGCTTGTTGATGTTGACTTTTACTTTATTATAATTAGTCTTTTTCCTGGTCCCTTATTTAAATTTTCTAAATTCCTGCTATGTGTGAGACCATCCAGTATTTTTCTGTTTCTTTCTGGCTTATTTCTCTGAGCATGATCCCTTCCAGCGCCATCCATGTTGCTGCATATGGCATGATTTTATCTTTTGTGATTGCTGAGAAATATTCCATTGTGTATTTGTACCACATCTTCTTGATCCAGTCATCTATTTTGGGGCGTTTTAGTTGTTTACATAGATTACCTATTGTAAGTAGTGCTGCTATAAACATAAGGGTGCAGGTGGGTGCCCTTTTGAATTAATGTTTCTCTGTGTCCTTTGGGTAAATACGTAGGAGTGGAATTGCTGGATCATATGGAAGCTCTATGTTTAGTAGGTCCAGAAATCTCCACACAGCTCTCCATAGTGGTTGGACCAGTTTGCACTCCCACCAACAGTGCAGGAGAGTTCCTTTTTCTCCACAACCTCGCCAACATTTGTTGTTGCTAGTTTTTTTAATATGTGCCATTCTCACTGGTGTAAGATGGTATCTCATGGTAGTTTTGATTTGCATTTCCCTGATTACAAGTGATGTTGAACATTTTTTCATATGCCTGTTGGCCATTTGCATTTCCTCTTCAGAGAAGTTTCTTTTGCACACAACACTGATGATAAAGGACTGATCACAAAAATCTGCAGAGCTGATGAGACTCAACAACAACAAAGAAAATAATCCAGTCAAAAAATGGGCAGAAGAGCTAAAAAGAAACTTCTGTTTCTTTTAACAGTGTTTTATAGTTTTCTTTGTATAGGTCCTTTACCTCTTTTGTTGGGTTTATTCCCAAGTGTTTGATTTTTTTTGTTTCAATAATAAAAGGGATGTTTTTTTTTATTTCTTCTTCATCAGATATATTGTTTGTGTACAGGAAAGCTACTGATTTTTGTGTGTTGATTTTGTATCCTGCCACTTTACTAAACTGATTAGTTTGATTAGTTTTTCTGAGTAGCTTTTTAGGGTTCTCTATGTATATTATCATATCATCTGCGAATAGTGATAGTTTCACTTCTTCCTTCCCTGTTTGGATTCCTTGTATGTCTTTCTCTTGTCTTATTGCTCTGGCTAGGACTTCCAGTATTATATTGAAAAGCAGTGGTGAGAGTGGACAACCATGTCTTGTTCCAGATTTAATGGAAATGCTTTCAACTTTTCACCATTGAGAATGATAACGGCTTATCATAAATGGCCTTTATGATGTTGAACATACAAGGTATGTTCCTTGTATCCCGAGAATTTCAAGGGTCTTCATCATAAATGGATGTTGTACTTTGTTGAAAGCTTTCTCAGCATCTATTGATATTATGATATGGTTTTTATATTTCTTTTTGTGGATGTGTTGGATTACACTGATTGATTTTCAGATTTTGAACCATCCTTGTGTCCCTTGGTTGTGGTGAATTATCTTATGGATACATTGTTGGATTCTGTTAGCTAAAATTTTATTGAGGATTTTTGCATCAGTGTTCATTAGAGAGATTGGCCTGTAGTTTTCTTTTTTGTGTTGTCCTTGATAGACAATAGAATGTGTTTGGTATTATCCCTTCCTTCTCAATTTTTTGAAAGAATTTGTGAAGGATAAGTACTAGTTTGTTTCTGAATATTTGGTAGAATTCATTTGTAAATCTGTCTGGTCCCGGGATTTTTTTGGGAGGAGGGTCTTGATTACCATTTCAATTTCACTGCTTGTAATTGGTCTGTTTAGGTGTTCTATTTCTTCTTTATCTAGCTTTGGGTGATTGTAAAGTTGTAGGAATTTGTCCATTTCTTCTAAATTGTTGAACTTGTTTGCATATAATTGTTCATAGTAGTTTCTGATTATTCTTTTGATTGCCACTGTGTCTGTTGTGATTTCTCCTCTCTCATTTGTGATCCTATTTATTTGTGCTTTTTCCCATTTTTCCTTTATGAGCCTGGCTAGGGGTTTGTCTATTTTATTTATTTTTTAGAAGAACAAACTTTTGGTTTCATTGATCTTTTGGATTGTTTTTTCAGTTTCTATTTCATTTATTTCTGCTTTGATTTTTATTATTTCCTTTCTTCTACTGGCTTTAGGATTTTTTGTTGTTGTTCTTTTTCTTGTTCTTTGAGATGTGAGATTAGGTTGTTTCTTTGAGTTCTTTCTTGATTCTTTCTTTTATTAAAGGTTTATTTATTTATCCATACATACAAGAACCAGGGTACAGGCCAGATTTGTGGGACAGTGAGAGGATTCACCAGAGACGGAGCGGGGAAGAGAACAGGAAGACTGACAAAATACACTGCTGAGGGGAGCAGTGGGCGAGACAGGAGAGGTCTGTCCCACCATGTGGGTTTCTCCCTGGCCAGCCGGGAATCGAATCCACACTGCAGAGGCTGCAGACAGCTTCACAGTGCAGCGTTCAACCACCTGCACCACCAGGGGAGGCCCTCTTTCTTGATTCTTGATGTAAGCCTGTATTGCTATATATTTTCTTATTATTACTGTTTTTGCTGTGTCCCATCCATTTAGGAAATGGTGTCCTCCTTGTCATTCAACTCAAAGTATATTTTAATTTCTTCTTTGATCTCCTCGTTAGTCCAGTGGTCTTCCAGTAGTGTGGGTTTCAATCTCCAGGAGGTAGGAGGGTTCCTTGCCTTCTTTTTATGGTTTATTTCTAGTTTGATGCCTTCATGGTCAGAGAAGATGGTTGGTATGATTTCAATCTTGGTGTATCTGTTGATGGTTGTCTTGTGTCCCAGTATGTGATCTATCCTGGAGAATGATCCGTATGCAACTTGAGAAAAATAAGTACTTAGATTTTTTTTGGGTGTAGTGTTCTATAAATGTCTGCTAGGCCCAAGAAGTCTAGATCCTTATTTAGAGCTTTAGTGTCCTTACTTATTTTTTGTCTCGTTGATCTATCCATTGTTGATAGTAGTGTGTTGAAGTCTCCCACTCCATATGTGTTTTCTCTGATGTCTGTTTTCAGTGATGATAATTGTTGTCTGATATATTTTGGTGCTCCTTCATTTGGTGAGTATATGTTAATAAGTATTATGTCTTCTTGATATATTGTCCCCTTGATCATAATATAGTGACTGTCTGGGTCTCTTCTTACCTTTTGTGTTTGAAATCTGTTTTATCTGATATAAGTATAGCTGTTCCTGCTTTCTTTTTTGGTCCATTTGCTTGTAGGATTGTTTTTCATCTTTTTACTTTCAGTCTATTTTTGTCTTTTATAGTTAAATGTGTTCCTGGAGACAGCAAAAGGTTGGGTTTTGTTTCTTTCTTTTTAAAAAATAAGATTTATTTATTTATTTATATAAGCACTGGGTACAGTCAGAAGTGCGGGAGGGTAAGAAAATTCACCAGAGCCAGAGTGGGGAACAGAACAGGTGGACTGATGAAATACACTGCTGAGGGGAGCAGCGGGCATGGCAGGAGAGGTCTGTTGCACCACGTGGGACTCTTGCCGGTGGCCGGGGATCAAATCGGTGCTGCAGAGGTTGCAGGCAGCTTCACAGCCCAGTGCTCAACCACTGCGCCACCAGGGAAGGCCCGGGTTTTGTTTCTTAATCCAGCCTGTGACTTTGTGTCTTTTTATTGAGGTGTTCAGTCCGTTTACATTTTGAGTTAATATTGATATGTTATCATCTGTATTTGCCATTTTATTTGTCTTTTCTGTGGTTTTATTTTTCATCTTATTTCATTCTATTCATCCCTCTGTTGGTTCTGGCTTTAGGACTCCTTGTGATATTTTTTGGAGTGGAGGTTTAGTTGAAATGAAATTCTGGAGTTTATGTTTGTCTGGGAAGGTCCTTATTCTTTCTTCAGAGAGGAAAGAAAGATTTGTGGGATAAAGAATTCGTGGTTGGCATTTGTTGTCTCGGAGTCTGTTGACTATGTCCCTCCACTCCCTCCTTGCCCGTAGTATTTCTTTGGAGAAGTCTGATGTCAGTCTGATTGGTTTTCCTTTGTATGTTATCTGTTTCTTCCCTCTTGTCAGTTTCAATATTTTTTCCTTGTCTAGGATTTTTGGAAGCTTTACTATTATTGCTGTATTGCTGTATTTTTCCTTTCGTCATGGAAGTTTGGCATTCTTCTTGCTTCTTGTATTTCTAATTTCAGCTCCTCCTTCATACTTGGGAAGTTCTCTTTGATTATCACCATCAATATTTTCTCTGTTGCTATGTCTCTCTCCTCTCCTTCTGGAATCACTGTAACTCTTATATTTCCTTTCCTCATGGAGTCAGATACTTCCTGAAGTCTTTCTTTATTCTGTTTCCTTTGTAGTTCTCCTTCCTTTTCTATTTTGGTTCTTTATATTTCTGTGTCTTCGAGAGTATTCATTCTTCCACTTCATCTATTCTGCTTTCATTGCTTTTGCCAGAATTCTTCAGTTCCTCCATTAATCCTTTGACCTCCTGCATTTCTTTCACTTCACTCTTTAGGGACTCAAAAATTATACAAAAATTTTTAGGTCACAATTTATTGTCAGATTTCTCAATGACACAGTCAAGAGCAAAGTGAATTTGTTTTTGAATGCAGGTTTCAATTTGGGCATTGAAATTTTTTAATTAATTAATTAATTTATATTTTATATCATTGTTCATTTTTGTGCAATGTAAGCTTTCTCCTCACAGGTATAGTCCCCATAAAATTCCCAACACCAATTCACCCATACACCATCACCATAGTCCCTTGTGCTATTCCACCCCCTGTTTTTATCCCTCTCCCTTCCCTTCCCCTGCAGAATGTCTCTGATATATATTTGCCTCTTAATTTGGGTTTTTTATTTATTATTTTTTTCCTGATCCCTTATTTGGTTCCCAGTATTCCTCCTATAAGTGAAATCATAGAATATTTTTCTTTTTCCTTCTGCTTATTTCACTGAGCATACTTTCCAGCTTCATCCATGTTGCTGCAAATGGCATGAGTTTATCTTTTTTGATTGCTGGGTAGTATTCCATTTCGTATATATACCACATCTTCTTGATCAAGTCATCTATTTGGGGGCATCTTGGTTGTTTCCATATCTTACCTATTCCTGCAAGAAACGTAGGTATCCTTTTGAATTAACAATTCTCTGTCTTTTGGGTAAATACCTAGGAGTGGAGTTGCTGGGTCATATGTAGGCTTCCTTTTTAGTAGCTTGAGGAACCTCCACACAGCTTTCTGTAGTGGTTGGGAAAGTTTTCATCCCACCAACAGTGTAGGAGAGTTCCTTTTTCTCCACATCCTCACCAACTTTTCTTGTTGCTAGTTTTTTTTTTAATATGTGCCATTCTCACTGGTGTAAGGAGGTATTTCATTGTGGTTTTGATGTGCATTTCCCTGATTATAGTGATGTTGAATATTTTCTCATATATTTGTTGGACATTTGCATTTCCTCTTTCAAGAAGTATCTTTTTAGCTCTTCTGCCCATTTTGTTGATTGAATCGTTTTTCACTTTGTATTTGTTGAGTTGTGTGAGCTCTTTGTAGATCTTTGTGATCAGTCCCTTATCATTTGTATGAGTGTAAAAATTTTCTCCCAATTAGTAGGGTGTCTCTTTGTTTTGGTCAATGTCTCTTTTGTTGTACAGAAGCTTTTTAGTTTGATATAATCCAGTTGTTGATCTTTCCTGCAATTTCTTTGTTTTGGGGTATGAGTCTTTAAAAATATTACTGAGGGGGTGTCTTCCCAGTGGTCCAGTGGGTTGAGCACAGCACTGTGAAGCTGTCAAAAATTCAATTCCCAGCCAGCCAAGTAGTTTCCCACACATGGCGAGGCAGACCTCTCCTGTCTCACCTGCTGCTCCCCTCAGCAGTGTTCTTCAGTCCTTCTGCCTGTTCTGCTCTCTGCTCTGTCTCTGGTGAATTTTCTCACCCTCCCATACCTCTGGCCTGTACCCCAGTGCTTGTATAAATAAATAAACCTGCTAAAAAAAAAAAAAGATATTACTGAGGGGGCCTCCCTGATGGCGCAAGGGGTTAAGCACAGCACTGTGAAGCTATCCACAGCTACTGCAGCATAAGTTTGATTGGTAGCTGGCCAGGGAGCTACCCACATGGCACAGCAGACCTCTCCTGCCTCGCCTGCTTCTCCCCTCAGCAGTATACTTCAGACAATCTGCCTATTCTGCTCCCTACTCTGTCTCTGATGAATCCTCTCACCCCCTGCTTCTCTGGCCTGTACCGCAGCTCTTCTATGCATTAAAAAAAATTCTTTAAAAAAAAAGATATTACTGAGATACATGTCATGTAGTGTTTGACCTTTATTTTCTTCTATATATTTTATAGTTTCAGGTCTTATGTCAAGTTCTTTTATCCATTTTGATTTGATTTTTGTGCACAGAGAGAGGTAGTGGTCTAATTTCGTTCTTTTGCATGTGGTGGTCCAGTTTTCCCAGCACCATTTATTGAACAAACTGTCCTTATTCTGTTGCATATTCTTTGCTCCTTTGTCAAAGATTAGTTGTCCATATATGTGTGACTTTATTTCTGGGTTTTCTATTCATTGATCTGTGTGTCTGTTTTTGTTCCAGTACCATATTGGTTTAATTATTATGATCTTTTGGTATAGCTTGAAGTCTGGGAGTGTGATACTTCCATTCTCCTTTTTAGTCAGGAGAGCTTTAGCTATTTGAGGTTTTTTTGTGGCTACATATGAATTTCATCAATATTTGTTCTATTTCTCTGAAGAACGTCATTGAGATTTTTCTTAGGATTGCATTGAATCTGTAAATTTCTTTCAGTAGGATGGCCATTTTAATAATGTTAATTGTTCCAAGCTATGAACAGGGGATGTCTTTTTGTTTCTTTGTGTCTTCTATTTATTTTAACAATGTTTTATAATTTTCTTTGTATAGGTCACTCACCTCCTTAGTTGTGTTTATTCCCAGGTTATTTAATTTTTTTTGTTTCAATTGTAAATCAGATGGTTTTCTTAACTTCTTCTTCTTCAGATTGATTATTTACATATAGGAAGGCTACTGATTTTTTTGTGTTGATATTGTCTTCTGCTACTTTACTAAACTGGTTTGTTATTTTAATTAGTTTTTATGTGTTTTTAGGGCTCTCTATGTATATTATCATATCATCTGCAAATAGTTATAGGTTTACTTCTTCTTTCCCTATTTGGATTCCTTGTGTGTCTTTCTCTTGCCTAATTGCTCTAACTAGGACTTCCAGTATTATATTGAAAAGCAGTGGCAAGAGTGGACATGTTTGTCTTGCACCTGATCTTAAAGGAAAGGCATTCAGCTTTTCACAATTGAGAATAATATTGGCTGTAGGTTTGTCTTAAATGGCTTTTATTATGTTAAGGCATGGTACTTCTATACCAAGAATTTTGAGGGCCTTCATCATAAATGGATGTTGAATTTTGTCAAATGCTTTCTCAGCACCTATTGATATGATGATCTGGTTTTTATTTTTCTTTTTGTTGATGTGTTGTATTACATTAATTGATTTTCAGACGTTGAACCATCCTTGCGCCCCTGGAATAAATTCCACTCAGTCATGGTATATTATCCTTTTGATGCATTGTTGGATTCTGTTGACTAGGATATTATAGAGGATTTTTGCATCAGTGTTCATTAGAGAGATTGGCCTGTAGTTTTCTTTTTTTGTGTTGTCTTTGTTTGATTTTGGTATTAGTGTAATGTTGGCTTCATAAAACATATTTGATAGTATTCCTTTTTCTCAGTTTTTTGAAAGAGTTTATGTAAGATAGGCACTAGTTCATTTCTGAATGTTTGATAGAATTCATTCATGAAGCCATCTCATGTTAAGCTTCTGTTTTGTGGAAGGGTTTTGATTACTGTTTCATTTTCAATGCTTGTAATTGGTCTGTTTTATTTCTTCTTTATCTGGTTTTGAATGATTATATAGTTCTAGGAATTTGTCCATCTCTTGTAGATTGTTGAACTTGTTTGGAAAAATGTTCACAGTAATCTCTGATTATTCTTTTGATTTCTGCTGAGTCTATTGTAATTTCTCCTCTTTCATTTATCATCCTATTTATTTGTGTTTTCTCCTGTTTTTTCCTTGTGTGCCTGGCTAGAGGTTTGTCTATTTTGTTTATTTTTTTGAAGAAACAACTTTTGGTTTTGTTGATCTCTTGGATTGTTTTTTTAAATTCTATTTCATTTATTTCTGCCTTGATTTTTATTATTTCCTTTCTTCTACTGGATTTTGGGTTTTTTGTTGTTCTTTTTTTAAGATTTATTTATTTATGCATACAAGAGCTGGGATACAGGCCAGAGGTGTCGGGGTGAGAGTATTCACCAGAAACAGAGTGGGGAACAGAACCAGCAGATTGACCAAAGTACACTGCTGAGGGGAGCAGGAGGTGAGTCAGGAGAGGTCTGCTGCACCACATGGGCTGCTCCCTGGCCAGCCAGGGGATCAAACTCATGCTGCAGAGGCTGCAGACAGCTTCATAGGTGTGTCTTTACCCCTTACACCACCAGGGAGGCCCTGTTCTTTTTTTTTTTTTATTCACTTTTTTTAATTTTTTATAACAAATTTTATTTTTATATTACCCATACAATTACAACCCCCTTATTTTGACCCCAATCCCTCCCCTCCCGCCCCCTACCCCACCCCAATAGAGTGTCTCTGGTTCATAGTTTTTTGTTGATTTTGATTTTCAATTTCTTATAGTTATTCATTTTCCTGGTCCCTTATTGAAGTTTTCTAGATTCCTGCTATGAGTGAGACCATCCGGTATTTTTCTTTTTCTCTGGCTTGTTTCGCTGAGCATGATCCCTTCCAGCTCCATCCATGTTGCTGCAAATTGCATGTGTTTATCTTTTTTGAATGCTGAGTAATATTCCATGGGAATATTCCATTCCCAGTTTTCCCAGCACCATTTATTGAACACACTTTCTTTGCTCCAAAGCATAGTCTTTGCTCCTTTGTCAAAGATTAGTTGACCATAAATCTGTGGGTTTATTTCTGGATTTTCTATTCAATTCCATTGGTCTGTATGTCTGTTCTTGTTCAATACCATGCAGTTTTGATGATTAAGGCTTTGTAGTATAGTTTTAAGTCTGGGAGTGTGATGCCTCCATTCCCCTCTTTTTTTTCAGGAGAGCTTTGGCTATTCGGGGTTTTTTGTGATTCCATATGAATTTCATCAATAATTGTTCTATTTCTTTGAAGAATGACATTGAAATTTTGATTGAAATAGCATTGAATCGGTATATTGCTTTTGGTAGGATGGCCATTTTAATAATGTTTATTCTTCCAATCCATGAGCAAGGGATGTCTTTCCATTTCTTTGTGTCTTCTTCTATTTCTTTTAACAGTGTTTTATAGTTTTCTTTTATAGGTCCTTTACCTCTTTTGTTAGATTTATTCCCAAATATTTGATTTTTTTGTTTCAATAATAAAAGGGATTTTTTTTTATTTCTTCTTCTTCAGATTTATTGTTTGTGTATAGGAAGGCTACTGACTTTTGCGTGTTGATTTTGTATCCTGCCACTTTACTGAACTGATTGATGAGTTGAATTAGTTTTTTTGTGGAGTATTTGGGGTTCTCTATGTATATTATCATATCATCTGCAAATAGTGATAGTTTGACTTCTTCTTTTCCTATGTGGATTCCTTGTATGTCTTTCTCTTGTCTTATTGCTCTGGCTAGGACTTCCAGTATTATATTGAAAAGCAGTGGTGAGAGTGGACATCCTTGTCTTGTTCCAGCTCTTAATGGAATTGCTTTCAGCTTTTCACCATTGAGAATGATACTGGCTGTTGTCTTGTCATAGATGGCCTTTATGATGTTGAGGTATGTTCCTTGTATCCCAAGAATTTCAAGGGCTTTTATCATGAATGGGTGTTGCACTTTGTCGAAAGCTTTCTCGGCATCTATTGATATTATCATATGGTTTTTATATTTCTTTTTTTGATGTGTTGGATAACGTTGATTGATTTTCGGATGCTGAACCATCCTTGTGTCCCTGGAATGAATCCTACTTGGTCGTGGTGAATTATCTTATGGATACATTATTGGATTCTGATAGCTAAAATTTTATTGAGCATTTTTGCATCAGTGTTCATTAGGGAGATTGGCCTGTAGTTTTCCTTTTTTGCGTTGTCCTTGTTCAGTTTTGGTTTTTATTATTTCTTTTCGTCTACTGGTTTTGGGGTTTTTTTGTTGTTCTTTTTCTAGATCTTTGAGCTTTGAGATTAGGTTGTTTCTTTGAGTTCTTTCTTGTTTCTGGATGTGAGCTTCTATTGCTATATATTTTCCTCTTATTACTGCTTTTGCTGCATCCCAGACATTTAGGATATTGGTGTCCTCCTTGTCATTCAATTCAAGGAATTTTTTAGTTTCTTCTTTGACCTCCTCATTAGTCCAGTGGTCTTCCAGTAGTGTGGTTTTCAATCTCCATGACGTAGGAGAGTTCCTTGCCTTCTTTTTATGGTTTATTTCTAGTTTGATGCCTTCATGGTCAGAAAAGATGGTTGGTATGATTTCAATCTTGGTGTAACTGTTGATGTTTGTCTTGTGCCCCAGTATGTGATCGATCCTGGAGAATGATCCGTGTGCGCTTGAGAAAAATGTGTACTCCATTTTTGGGCGGTTTAGTGTTCTATAGATGTCTGTTAAGCCCAAATGCTCTAGGTCCTTATTTAGAGCTTTAGTTTCTTTACTTATTTTTTGTCTTGTTGATCTATCCATTATTGATAGTGGTGTGTTGAAGTCTCCCACTACATATGTGTTTTCTCTGATGTCTGTTTTCAGAGATGACAACAGTTGTCTGATATATTTTGGTGCTCCATCGTTTGGTGAGTATATGTTAATGAGTGTTATTTCTTCTTGAAGTATTGTCCACTTGATCATA
Organism: Talpa europaea; assembly: GCF_964194135.1. Lineage (NCBI taxonomy): Eukaryota > Metazoa > Chordata > Mammalia > Eulipotyphla > Talpidae > Talpa > Talpa europaea. Next base: position 50,465,820 of record NC_140080.1, read on the forward strand.
ATGTAGTGACCATTGGGGTCTCTTTTTATCTTTTTGAGTTTGAAATCTGTTTTATGTGATATAAGTATAGCTGTTCCTGCTTTCTTTTTTAGTTCATTTGCTTGTAGGATTGTTTTCCATCCTTTAACTTTGAGTCTATTTTTATCTTTTGTAGCTAAATGTGTTTCCTGGAGACAGCAAAAGGTTGGGTTTTGTTTCTTAATCCAGGCTACGACTCTGTGTCTTTTTATTGAAGAGTTTAGTCCATTTACATTTAGAGTTAATATTGATATGTTAGCATCTGTATTTGCCATTGTGTTTGTCTTTCCTTTGATTTTATTTATTTATTCTTTTAATAACTTTTTTTTTTTGCCTTCTTTCGTTGTTATTCGTCCCTCTGAGGTTCTGGCTTTAGGATTCCTTGTAGTATTTTTTGGAGTGGGGGTTTAGTCGTAATGAAATTCCAGGGTTTCTGTTTGTCTGGGAAGTTCCTTATTCTTTCTTCATAGAGGAAGGAGAGCTTTGCGGGATAGAGTATTCTTGGTTGGCCTCTGTTTTCTTGGAGTCTGTTGACTATGTCCCTCCACTCTCTCCTTGCCCATAGTGTTTCTTCAGAGAAGTCTGATGTCAGCCTGATTGGTTTTCCTTTGAATGTTATCTGTTTCTTCCCTCTTGTCAGCTTCGTTATTTTTTCCTTGTCCTGGATTCTTGGGAGCTTTACTATTATGTGTCTTGCTGTATTTTTCCTTTTGTCGTGGAAGTTTGGTGTTCTTCTTGCTTCTTATCTATCAATTTTCAGCTCCTTCTTCACATTTGGGAAGTTCTCTTCAATTATCTCTTTGAATATTTTCTCTGTTCCTACATCTCTCTCCTCTCCTTCTGGTATTCCTATAACTCTTATATTTCCTTTCCTCATGGAGTCAGATAGTTCCCGAAGTCTTCTTTGGTCTTTTTCCTTCGTACTTCTCTTTCCTTTTCTGTTTTTGTTCTTTTTATTTCTGTGTCTTCAAGAGTACTTATTCGTTCTTCCATTTCATCTATTCTGCTTTCATTGCTTTTCCCAGAGTTCTTTAGTTCCTCCATTAATTCTTTGATCTCCTGTGTTTCTTTTGCTTCCCCCTTTAGGGACTCTATTTCATTCTTCTGATCTTTGATTATTTTTCTCATATCATTGTTTTCCTTTATGAGTTCTGTCACTTTTCTAATCATGGCAATTTTAAATTCTCTTTCTGGAAGGCTCAGAAGTTCTTCCAAGTTACTGTTGTTGCAATCTGGGGGATGGTTTTCTTTTTGTGGTGTGCTTTTTTCCTAAGGAGTTGTTAGGTTGTGTGTGGTTCTTCTACTCCCTACTGTCTGTTTTCTAATTTGTCGTATGCTTGGGACACTGTGTTGCTGGGACTGGCCAGCATCTTGGGTGAACTTCTCCACTCCCCTCTGGCTCCTCCGGGAACCATCTGTCAGTTTCAAGCAGTCTTTACTGAAGAAAAGTCCCTGTTCTAAAATGCTGATGTGGGGACACACTCCCCTGTGCGCCTAGTCTGCCCCAGCGGTGGGTTCCCGGGGAGGCCCTGTTCTTGACGTAGTCTTTGAGATGAGAGATAAGGTTGTTTCTTTTGATTTCTTTCTTGTTTCTAGATGGGAGCCTATATTGCTATGTACTTTCCTCTTATTACCACTTTTGCTGCATCCCATACATTCTGGAAAGTTGTGTCCTCATTGTCATTCATCTCAAGATATTTTTTTTTAATTTCTTCTTTGATTTCCTCATTGATCCAGTGGTCTTCCAGTGGTGTGGGTTTCAATCTCTATGAAGTAGAAAGATTCCTTGCTTTCTTTTCATTGTTTATTTCTAGTTTAATGCCTTTGTGATCAGAGAAGATAGTTGCTATGATTTTGATCTTAATGTATCTGTTGATGTTTGTCTTGTGGCAATTTGGGAATTGAGATCTTAATGACCACCTTGGAGATGTTCAAAGGAACTGGAAGACGTGGTTATCTGTGCTCAGTCCATTATCTGAAAAAAAAAATCAGCCATCAGTCACATAGGACTCTGGTGGTTTTATTTCACCACAAGTAGGCAATGCTTGTGAACAATCTGAAAGTCATGTTCTTTGGATTTCCTACGTATGACTGCTGATGTTATCTTGAATTTACTGCTCAGGATATTGTGATAAAGGTGAAGCATCAGGAATAAAAGAAAGTGAAAATCGAATTGTGTCTTTTAGATAGTTTATGAGAAAAACAGTGGCATTTTTCACATGCTCTATGTATGGACTTTATGTCTTTTGCACTGTCACAGGTGGGATGATCAGGGTCTCTGTATGTGGGTGGCCTCCCCGGGGACTGAGTAGAACAAAACCCCAATGAGAATAGTCAAGTCTCGGGAGAATCCAAGAATATGCAAAAGATTAAACTACATCACTCTCTATGATAAACCAAACAACGTGTACTGGTTTCCAGGAGTGTGGCTGGCCGTAGGCTAACAGTGGCTAGTATGAGATCATGTCTCCTGGTAAAACTTCCTTCTGTGAGCACTATTTCTGTCAACCTACAAGTTGTGAGGTCCTCCCTTGACTCATATATCCTCCCAAACTCTCCTACAGAGCCAGCACTTGACATCAGTAGTAGCACAGCTAGATGAATCAAATCAGAGAGAGAGTTTGGTCATTTCAAAAAAGTAAATAACTAAACCTGCACCCTTCAGTTTGTTTGATGAAAATAGATGTGAGTGAGGCTCAAAATATCTCCTGCTATTTGGCCACCTTAGTCTAGGAGACTCAGACTAGTCAATGTATCCACACATGTGAAAATAGTTCCCATTTAGGAAACCTCCATTTCTCTTTCATAATCTTCCAAAAGTCAATATAGACTTTTGAAGCTAGAGACAGCCTGGCTTGAGCATTCAATACATTACTCATCAGATGTGAAAGGATCCAGGTCAATATCTAGTTAATATTCACCCTGCTGAATCTGCCCTATGGCTGATCTTTTTATGTACTTTCTTCTTGAGAGCTGAAAACAAACAGAAACTATTTGCAAAACGAAGGTGCCTATGTGGACAGCTCTCTATGCAGGTGGCAGGGACCCCACCATGTGGAAATGATGTTTGCCAACTTACCCATCCAGGTTTATCTGACCTCCCAGTAACTCCTACAGTAAAGCTTATTTCTCACCTGTCTTTGTTGTTATTTCCCTATAAAAGTGGGGGAAAGAGATGTTTTTCACTGTTAGGATTTCTAACTCGAGCTTGGATTTCTTACTTGAGTAAGTTCTTAGAGTTGTTTGCAGAGTTACCAAAGCTAAAGCATACTGGTAATGGAGCATTTTATAATGGATGCTATCATAAATCCCAGCCCCTTCAGGGCTGCTTTCTCACCTCTAAAAAAGACAAAAAGAAAATCTTAGAAGCCACCAGAGAAAAAAAAATCCAAAGTCATGTCAAATTAGCAATAATTTTTATGGACAGAAAAGCAATGGAAGGCAGAATATCTTCAAAAGACAGAAAGAAATTAGCTATCAACCTAGTATCATGCTGTAATGGTAAAATATTCTTCAGGAGTGGAAGTTAAATAAAGACACTTTTATACCAAACACCAGTCTCAAGCAGACCTACACTAAATTAAATACTGAGACTTTATTCCAGGAGAAGGAAACATTCCCAGACAGAAGGCCAGATGAAGTAAATAGTAAACCTATAGACATGGACAGATGAATACTGACAGTCTGAAGCAGTGCTTGTATATGTCTGAGCAGAAGAGAAGTGTTGCTATCTGGTGTGAACAGATAAGCATTAATTGTGAAATCTGTAAAAGGAAGAAGGAAAAACATTTATGAGAATACACTACTTTCCGGAATTATTTACCATCTGACCACTAATTCCTAAGGATAAGGACTTCAGTTTCCAAAGATTTTTAATACACTATAACTTTCTAAGACAAACTCTTATAAAGTCTCATTGATTCTACCCAGAGAGAAAAAAAAAACAAAAATTCAGAACCAACTCTGGGTCCCAAACCCCCTACCCCACACCTGTTGGAAGAACAGTCCCCCCCCCCCCACCGCCCCGTGCAGGAGTAACTGGAATCTGAGAAGAGCCTGGCCACTTGATCTCTTACTTCTCCTTGAATCTAGTCTTGCATTTGTGCCAAAATTCTTCATTTTTCATTTCTTTACCATTGCAAATTTTCATGAATTTATTTATCCACAGGATCTTCATACCGGAATGATCCTCTAATGGTCATCTATTCTAGTTACCAGTATTGAATGGGAAAGTGAGACTGAAGTAGAGGAAGGATCCAGTCACCGATAACTCAATGTCAAAGTTAGGAGTGATATAAGTAATAGCTGCCCTTTGCTGACTTATGTGTCAGGTATTCTCCAAAGTGCTCTACATAGTTTTACTTCATTCATTCTCCTACCATTGTTTAATCAGAATAGGCTAGATTATGCTGGAATCAAGCAACCCTTAAGTCTCAAAGGCTGCATGTAAGGAAAACTTGTTTCTCATTTATCTAAAGTCCTCTACAGGTCTGGGTACCCTTCACAACCCTGTCCTCCATGTGTTGGCTCAGTGTTCCAAATATGTCTTCTTGGCTCCCATCATTGCCATGGCAGGAGAAGACAAAGATGCAGACATGAGACCTAGCAATGAAATGTTTTATGTTGGCTTACAATAGTCACATGGCTGTGCATATTTTGAAAGGGTGTGGAAATGGTCCCCTAAGAGCTGGGAACTCAGACTACAAAGTACTTCTCAATCTAAGCTGATGCCTATTTTAATCATCCTCGTCTTCAAATCTCTGAAGTTTCTCTGCCTCTAAGGCATTCCCAATACACCAAAAAATTTAAATGAAATAAAATAAAACAAAATATAAAGTAATAAAATAATTTTTAATTTACTAATACCTACAACTTTACAACTCTAAATTTCTTGATTTCTTTCTCTGTCTCTCAATCACCTCATTCACTAAAATACATCACGCTGTCTCATCAATAGCTCTTGAATTTACCCCCTTCCCCTAAGGTAGCTGCCTTGGTCAGGTCAATCTGCCTTTTTCTCTCTTGGATGCCTGCCTCTTCCTTTTTCCTGCCTCGTCTTCTCTCCATTCTGCACACTGTCTCCCATTCAGAACCTTGAGTTTGCTGTGCTTCCTCTTAAGATCTTCAGTGATATCCTGTGGCAGCAATACAAACTCCACCTCCATGTAGCTTAGAGATCCTCCATTCACTGGCTCTTTACTTTTTCCATCCTCATTATCACCTTCCCCACCCATTCCATGCTTCAATCATAACAAATAATTGCTGCTCACCAAATGCTAAGAGTTTATGGAAAACACAAACTCTACCAAATTTTCTTATTGTTATCTCTGAATAACTGGATAGATAAGAAATCAAACATATGTCTAATGATGTTTTGGTAAATATGAACAATAGTAGTCTAGGCAGACTTTACCATGTGCAAGATCTCTGGTGTGGCAGGAGATGACCAGGTGACATGGACACATGCTTAAACCCCATCTTGGAACCACATTGTAAAAATCCTTTGGAGAAAATGTTTCTTTTCATAGGGCTGAAAAGAGAGATTCACCTCATGGGGTCCTCACATCCTTCACCTTGCCTGTGTGCCATGCCTTCCTGTTGAATCATTAAGGGTGGTATATAGGAAAATATTAGCAGGCTTAGAGCAAACACAATGGTCATCTTTACAATCAACTCACAATAGGTATGCTTAGTTATTCTATCTCTGAATTCAGAGGCACACAAGAGTTCATCATGCAAAGCATATCACATGTATCTGTTATTATATTTTGCTCTAGTGACACTTTTGACTTCATTCCAACAATTATAGCAAGATGTTTTAGAATCACCAGTGGACTTTAGATGTTATAATATAATCTTTAGTTCTCCAAATTAGGGTCTTTCATTCACATTTTGAAAAAAAATTTATCGTTCTATTGATCTTTTAGATTTGGGCTTATTTTATTCTCTTCTTTACATCATCTTCTTTTATTTTTGTTGCTGAATATCTTACGTTATCTATGTCTTAAAATTGGCAAATTAAATTCTTTATAGATACAGCCAAGTTATAAAGAGTATCATCATCACCTAGGAGGAAAGTAGAGCAGGAGTAGAAATTTCTGCAATTATGAGGTTAATTGATTGGAAAACAACAAAACGTGTCTCCTAGTATTTGGGCAAATGTGCCCTTGGCTACTCCTCTATTCTGTTTCATTCCAGAAAGAGTTAAGCAAAAAGAACTCAACCTTCTGACATTTTATTTTATTTAAAAGATACTTTTACTTCCTATGAGGACTATTTTCTCCATCTTAGTAAAATATAAAAGGGAAAGTAGAACTGGGGTCAAATCTTGGCATCATCCCTTATTCTGTAGGTGACCTTTCTAAAGGTTGGCCTCTGTAGTCCTTAGTTTGCTCATTGGTAAAAAGTCAGAAATACTGTTTGCCTTACAAAGTTACTGCCAGGATTAAATGGGATAATAGAGGATTTATTTCCTATAGAGCCTAGAACATGTATGTGTTAATAAATGTCAGTAGTAATAACAGTATTCAATGTTCTGAAATAAATTATTTAACTTATATAAGACACTGAATGTCATGATATCATAGTTACACACACACACCCCTCCCAGAAGCTGTTAATTTCCCTTCCTCACAGTGAATTCTATGGTTTTCTGACCGAGTGTGTATATTCTCTTTTAAGTTTCCAAGCAAGGGTATACCAAAAAGTTTATGGCTTCTGAAAAGGTTCTGTTACTGATACAACTTCATGAAGGGGAGGTGTCATTTCCCCTACCCCTATTTATATGCAGCCACCTTGAAGTACAAGTCTAAGTGTGCTATGAACTGGACTTCCCAAGCTGGGGAGCTACTGGGAACTAGGGGCAGAACTGAATGGCCAGGTGGATCTATATAACACAAAAGGCAGGAGGGTCCACTCTTTTGCTTCTGTGGCCCAACTTGCACCTTGGTACTGCCGCAGAGGACAGTTGGAGGAGACATATGAAGGAGAAACACTTAGAGACACTTAGAAGAAACACAGAGGTGAGAGACACATGGGGAGACTGTTCCTGGTTCTTGGCAGAGAAAATGGCAGCCATTTTCTTGACCTCATGTTGGGTTGTGTGGTACATTTTGGATTTTCCCTTGTATCCCAGGTCTCTGGGATCTGCCTAACCCCTTTCTTTCCCAACTAGAAGGTATCTTAGACTTGTGGCAGGTTGTCAGGCCTCTGTAGCCCTGCTTCATGTCTCCCCTGTTTGACGGGGCATTTGCCCATGAAGGGATGGGTAATTTGGGGGGCGGGGTTCCTGGAAAACTATTATTTGGAACATCTTTCCCTCTCTTCTCACTCCATGCACACTAATACTATTAAAAATGTTTCACACTGACAGTCTGCTTCCTTTGTCTTTGTGTGATTGCATGACTGGGCCCCTTTTAAAGTGTGCACCCCTTAACAGTTTGTGGCCCCTGGAAACCCTTTGATCACAGGCTAACAGTTCTACCTTTGAGTGGCAAGGTCCACATTAAAATATTTTGACACGATTAAGATCTGTCTTTTTCCTGGTGAAATGTCTCCCAGCTATATGCAGAAGCCACCTTTCAGAAGAAACCTAGCAAAACAAATGAAAGCAGATTCCTTCTTCAAGGAGAGCCAGGGCAACAAATGGGGATATGATGATGACATATCATCATACTGGTGACAGAGAGACAAGAGGGCAAATATTGCCTGATAATCAACAAGCCTGAATTTCAACCCCAGATTGACCATTCAACAACTAGTTGTCTCATTCAGACTGTACCTTTTTTTTTAAAGATTTATTTATTTATTTATACAAGAGCATCTGGTACAGGCCAGATGCTCAGGAGGATGAGTGGATTCACCAGAGACAGAGCGGGGAACAGAACAGGCAGATTGACGAAATACACTGCTGAGGGGAGCAGCGGCCATGACAGGAGAGGTCTGTCACACCATGTGGGACCCTCACCAGCCAGCGGGGATCAAACTGGCATTGCAGAGGCCGCGGACAGCTTCACAGTGCTGCTCTCAAAGGCCTGCGCCACCAGGGGAGGCCCCCAGACCATACCTTTTAATGCCATATATGGTCACTAGAAAGTGTCTCCACCCCACCCCTACACCCACCCCACCCCACTCCATCCCCCCACACAAACATGCACCTCCTCTTCTAGGCATGAATTTCCCTTTTATACAAACCAGCTCAATAATCATGATTAGGTCCACCCTGGATCCAAATTACCAGGTCTTTCATCTCAGAAACACTCCATTCCAATCTTTTTGAAAATTATATAGATCCCCAATTGCAGTTTTAATTAAATTTTGTACTTTTTGACCAATTTGCTTATACTTTTGCAACCTTCCTACATGATTCAGTGGTAGATTATTTTTAATTTAAAACAATAATACCAATATTGAATCTTAAATATAAAGATGAAGGGAAACAAGAAAAACTAATAAAAGCAAAGCTTGTATTGGAATTGGAAACGTCCTGCAGAATTGTTTAACGAATCTCAAACTTGGCTCTGTTCCACTATGGTCAAGGCAAACCTCTGTGGAGAGGGAGTTCTGGAGACATTTTGCAAATTTCTAATATATTCAAGTAAAATGTGGCCAGCGCTGACTGAGAACGTGTTCTTCTCGGGGAAGCAGCCCTACATAGGACCTCTAAATATCTTTAATAGTGAAGCCCCAGAGGGAGGAATGGCCCAGAGGGTGGCACACATCCTGCAAGCAGCCGGAGAATCTGCTCAAGCTCTCTAGAAAGAGAAAGCCTGCTGCTCGAGGGTGACCTGCCCAGAGAGACCCAGCTTGGCTCAGGCCTTTCAGTTTTTTTCATTGAAGAAGCCATTTTTCATCCAGACATCCAGGAAGCCCATTCTTTAAAGTTGCCAGAGGATGAGGGTGGGACCCTGCTCTGCTCACACCTGCAGGAGAACAGGCGGTGGGGGAGGGGGGGGACTGAGGGCAGTTGTGCTGGGTCCCTGTGGGTCTGCACCAAGCCAAGGTCCTTTGGGAGGAAAGGGAGGGGGAAGAGAAGAGGGAGAGAGGAAGGGGGAGGGAGAGGGAGAGGGAGAGGGGGAGGGGGAGTGAAGGAGGGGCTGTTACTGTGGGGCAGCTTGAGGGGCGCTAGGGCATCAGGTGCACCCCAGACACCCTACAGTGAATTCCATAATTACAGGTCACCAAGTGGGCGCCCCTTTGAAGTGAGGACCTTTCTTGTTATTCCTGCAGCGGATACAATTTGGCTGAGATATCAAATGCAGATAGTAAAAATTTAATTAACAAATCAAAGCCTTTATCTGGAGTGTTTAGAACTGCGGCCAACAGTTTTCTTTGCTCTCAAGAGCTCCAGTCAGAGCCAAAGAGAAGAAAGCAACGCCTTTGTAGTGCATAAAACGTACAACTTTCCCGCTGATTGCTCTCACAGATAAGGCTCCCATTAACCAACTGCTGCTTGGGGAAGAGACTTTGAGGCCCTCTGCAAAGGGGCTGCAATTTCGAGTGTACTTTGACACTTCCTTCTGGTTAACCCTTATTCTTCAGGCCCAGGATGATTCCCCCAACAAAGCAGGCTGTGAGAAGGTGAGTCTCTCCTATAGGGATGTGAACAGGTCACACACACAGGACCCAAAACACAGTCAGGCCAGCCCTTCAGGAGCCTACTGTGAACTCGGTCTTGTGAGAGCCATAGAGAGAAAACTGTACTAAGAACAGTTTACTTCCTTGTCAGTCTTTCAACAAATTCACAAGGGAGCAGTCAATGTTGCCATCCACTCCAGCTGCAGTTGGGCAAACTAAGGCTGCAGAAAGGCAAAAAAATGTGTCCTGCCGCAAAGTCCAGACAGAATTCTCATGAAAAAAGCCAGGGGAAATGATGCATGACAACATGTAATTACGTGTAATTTAAGTCTCAAAATCCACATTTGTGGGTATATGTATTGTATAATTACCTATATTTATTTAAAAATTATCAAGGTGAAATCTCTGAGTGTGATTAAAGATGATTTTTATTTCCATTTTTGTGTTTTGCTCCAGTGTTCACGTTTTCTAAAATTAATATGTGTTAATTTTAGAGTAACAAATTACTATAGCAGTTAATTGAGATCTTGAAGATAGAACAAATGGCCCCAGTTATGGCTCCCAGTGCTGATAATATGTGGCTTTGGATTAAACAGGCTAGACAGGGTTGAAGCGGTTGAAATAGAGGAAGTACAGAGTTTGCTCAAAGTTGCACCCATAGGATACAAGGTGGAACTGAAAGCAGAGAGCAAAGGAGAAGCAGGGACCAGTACCCATTTCTGGAAACATCTGCAAGACTCAAAGGCAGGGATACCCCTTGACAAAAGAAAATTTAGGAATTTCCCCCTCATACCATTCCCTTTTCCAGTGTCCAGGAAATAAGCATAAGAATGGTTATTTTCTTCTAGTCCACAGCTGTTGCACTGTCTTCATTGCTCTGTGATTTGGAGAAGAGCTCAAATGGTGAGGATTCCTGAAGGGGCAGATGTGATATTCATCTAATTTGATGTCAAGTGTATCTCACAAGTGATATCTAAATGATGCTAAAAGTGAGATTGGTTTAGCCAATTTGTGGGCACTACTATATTTGGGTATGGGGAGTTGGGGAAGGAGTGGGACTATATAGTGGGACTATATTTGGAGAAAGGAGTGGGACTAGTCAAAACCGAAATGGTCAAAAGCAGCATGCTCATGACCTTTTCACTACATGGAAGCAGATGGCTCTTCTCACCACTGTGGTCACGTCTGGAAACGTTTCAACATTGCCAAGCATTTGGGGCAGCATGCCCCTAGAAGTGAGGCCACGATGCCCAAGACCAACAGAGGGAAACTCACTTGGGAAAGGTCAGAAGCCAGCAGACAAGCGACCCCCTCCTGACTCCATGTTGCAATTCCAGCCCTCATCCACCCTTCGCCCCCATGATGTTTCCATTCCAACCCCTGGAATGTTCCACATCTAAGCATAAATATGATCTAAGACGCATTTGACAATTAAAGCTGTTAAATAAAGCTGTTAATTAAAGTCGTGATTTCTCTTTTAGGTGATCATCTTGTCAGAAAACAAAAGAAAGTGACTGTGACACTCTCAGAATGGCACAACTCATCAGAAAAACTGTAACAGATGCCACCATGTTTAAAGCATCACATAGTTTAAAAACATTTTTCCTCACCCAGTGGTTAAAAGAGACTTTTTTTAGAGCTTCAAAAAAACAATAGTATTACAAGGTCTTTATTTTTATAGTTCACTGGGTCTGCAATATGTTAAACATGTGAGGTTCCTCTTGGCTAGTCTGCTTTCAATAAGTGTGCCTTGCTAATTCATTTACACTTGCCTAATGACTGTGAGGTCTGCAGAACAAGTCCAGGTCTGTGGAGTCCTTGAACTGGACTCAGCTAGGTGTGTGTTCTTTCGGCATTTAATGAATGTGATCTCCTGAGAAAGAAGTTGGCATTTAGGTTACAAGCCCTAAAGGGCAATGTCCCAAATCTTGGGTATCCTTACTAATTTTTTAATGCAATTAGTTGAGCAATCAGTACTTGGAAACTTATAGTTGCTGTTTACTGGCTATTTCTATTTTTTCAGCTGCATTTTTAATTAAAGTAAAATTTCATTATAATATAGAAATTTCAAATGTGCATTACTGAAAATCAACATGTTAAGTTCATCATTAAAAATCCTATTCTATATTTTCTCATATAATTCACCCCTTTTATCCAATTTCCCTTCCCCTTTTTGGGCACTTACTGTGTCCAGCACTGTAAGCTATTGTTTAACCCTCGCAGCATCCCTGACAAGTGGAAACCATTATCACCACGTTCTCAAGAAACAATAATTCACATAGGTAGGATCTGACTGCTGGCCTGCTTTATTGCAAAAGTCCCCATTCCATACTACAGGAAAACCTGTTAGGGAATATAAAGCCATCTCTCCACAGTCCATACCTGCCTGCTATGAGCTTATATCTTTGTGCAGTGAGCTGCACAGGATGGGTGAGAGTTTGGCTGCTGGAATTACCAAGAGAGTTTCCAGGCATGGAGACCTTGAACTGGCTCTTTAGTGGTGAAACTGGGAGAAGAACCTGGAAGGCAACCCAGATGAATGTTTTCTTAAGACTGAGTATTTACAAATCCTACAATTAGAAAGTGAAAGGGTCACTCATAAAACAACTTTGATTCCTGCAAAAATTAGTTTGAAAAAGATTCATTTCCATGGGTAGAGTAATACTTAAATTTAACTATATGGTAACAAGCCCATAACATTTTTACTGAGTATTTCCACTCAGCCAGACACTGTAATAAGTCTTTTGAAATGATTATCTCATTAGAATTTCCAATAATCCTAAATTCCAATCAGATCCTCATTTAACAGATGAGGAAACTGAAGCCTAACGAGGTAGGGAAGTTGCTCATGTTCATACAGCCTCCAACTGGTTGTACTGGAGCAGAACTGGGTTTCTGATGCTAGAATGTGCACTTCAGCACCTGGCCATTCTACCTCTCTAGGTGCAGCAATGCATTGAGGACACAGGTAAGGATTTGACACTAACTCCATTTGAACTAACTCCAAAAGAAGATGAGCTTTATAATTTAAAAAAAAAAAAAAAGTTGCCTGGGCATCAGAAGTGACTCTGGGAATCAAAGAAACCCCATACATAACATTGGAGAGAAAGTGAAATGAAAGATGGCATCATTCAGAGGTAGAGTCAAGATTTTTCAATGTCTTTCAAGAGAAGACCATCTGGAAAATAATGCAAGTTCAAGGACGTGTCAAAGAGTACAATGTGTGATCCAAACCAATAGCAGGAGATCCACACAACAAGGGCCTAAGTATTTGTCCCTGGAAGAGGCCCAGGCCCTCAATCTGAAAAATGAACACCCACAAAACAGCATCTGGCTTCCTGGGAAGCTTGGGGTTCCAAGTGAAAATACTGACCAAGTATTTATTGCTTGTTATTTCCTCTTTGAGATAAATGACTAGTATGAGTGCCTGTCCCAAGGTGAGATATTCCCATGGCTCAGTATGCATTACTCAGCAGAAGAAAGCTGATGTGTGAATGTCACATAAGTCTACAGTTTGACCAACACTGCAAGGCTGAGACAACTGCAGAGAGTTCGTGCCACAAAGAAGCACCTCTTACCCTGACTGAGACATAGGAAGGGGTGGGATCACACAGTGCAGAGCCAAGTCTCCTCCCCTACTCTAGTTCCTTCTCCCTCTTCCTCTATGTTCAGTTTCCCACCCTATTGAGGGTTGACCTTGTCGCCCCACAAAGACAACCTCAGAAGTGATGCAAAAATCATGAACTCAGGAAAGACTGTGGTACTAAAAGTCGAGGTCTTAGGAGGAAACCTGCACTCGACCCCTAGCCAGCTCTGTGGTCCTGGGCAAATCATGTACACATTTAACATCTGCTTGAAGAACACAGTGAGCAATGGAACAAAGAGAATTTGCATATTCAGAGTAAGAGAAAAGCCACCAGATAGGAATGCTGAACTGGGGGCCACTTCTTCTCATAGGGGAGATGTGAATGTCAGAAGCAAAAAGAGTGGCTGAGAATCTGACAGAACTTTTTGAAAACTCATGGTGCTGGGAGGCAGGTTTGGGGACAGTGAGGAGTTTAACGTTAGTAAAGAGGCCCTGGGAAGCAAAGCAAGCTCACCATTCAAATCCATGATTACACCAAAGAACAAAAAAAGGACCAGAAATGGACCATTTCACACTCAAGGACTGAAACCCAGCTTGCCCCTGAATCATCTCAGTCCTTGACTGGATCAAGATGACTGCAGCTCTGAAACAAAAGTCTATGCTTTAGGCAAAAAGAAATAGTCTAGGTAGGAGCCCAAGGTACCAGAAAGCACAAAGAGCAATGAGTCTGTGGGTAAACAGAAATGAATATTAACTGTAGAATACAATAACTGTCCCCTGAAGGGTTTTTAATACACATCGAATTAAAACACACACAACAATAGCACAAAAGGAGGGAGGTGGGTAAATGGTTGTAGTGTAAGTCGCTGACATTAAGCTTTTGATTGCAATGTGTCTGACATTAAGCTTTTGATTGCCGAGGCATCCATTTCAAAGACACCATCTCAAATAAGCAATAAGAGCCAGGCCACCCTGATCATGGAGTTCTCCTTTCTGGAAGCTCTAACCAATCAAATAACTCCTTCCTTCCTGCACTCTAATATAAAGTTTTTATGTTTTAAATTTGTCAATAAGAGTTAACCCGTGAAACCCAATGCACCTACTCTCGATTCTGGTAAAAGCAGAGCGTCAGGTTCACGGTCCCTCCCTCTCTGTACCTGCAACACCACCATGTAGTCCAGGCATGCCAGTACCCTCCAGGGCTGTGAACAATAAATCTTTTCATTCTAAATTCCCTGAAGAGGTGGATCCTGTAATCATTAAACCCACAAAGGCTGGTCCAGTCACACCTTAGCTCCTGTTGGGAAAACACCTGTGGAGGTTCCCATAGGTCTTCACCAATAACATCATTATCAATGGGTAGAAACCCACACAGTAATGCAGGTAAAGAGTTCAAAGTTCGCTTCCCTCAGAAAGTGATGTAGAATTAATTTATATTGGAATTTAGTGAATCTACCAAGAATATTATAATTTCTATGATAACCACTAAAAGAACAGTAAGGCAATATGTAATGAATCAACTAATAGGAGAAAGATGAATGAAGAAACAAAAACCTCAAATAGGGCAATATAAGTCATAAAATAGAAAATAGACAAGGGGTCAATTAGAAAATATATAATAAAACCAAATGTATTAATGTTACAGGACAACTCCAATGTGAAATGTGTTGCCCTGGCTGTGGGTCCTCACCCGCACACTTAAAAGGGACTTATAAAGAGACTCAATTGCAGACACACACAAAAAGGTTAATAAAGGGTTTATTTATAGAAAGGGGGAAATGAAGAAAGGAATAACTCATGGTGAAAGAGAGAGAGAGAAATTGGTGAATGCATCCTACCTGTTCCGCTAAGCTAGAACTCCAATAGCACACTGAAAGCAGGCAAAAAAACCCCAAGGACCTCCAAGGCCCACACGTCTGGTTATATACCAAACCTGGCTGCTTAACTCCACCCTCAGTCCCAGCAATCCTCCCTTGGGTGGTGATGACATTATGGGATTTGTGGTCCTTGGTGTCTTGGATCTCTTTGGTCTGGGATGGGGGTGGGGTCTATAAAACCTATGTGTGGAGTTTGTTCACACATCCTTTTCCCCACAGCGGTAATAATTACACTAATTGTAAATGCACATTTCATCTAAAAGAGAAGGATTGTCAGACAGGAATGGGAAAAAATACCTGATGCTTACAAGAGCCACACCTTACTTGTAAAAGTAAGGGAAGATTGAAGGAAGGGGTAAGATAAAGCACACAACTGACTAAAGGAAAGACTGTGTGTCTATATTGATATTACATATCTTAAAGCAAGATGCATTCCATGATTTGTCTAATAGAAAATAATTTTACCAATGCTTCAATAAGTGTTTTATCAATTGACAAAATACTCTCACACTCAGAAGACAGAAAGAACCACAAGAAAAAGGAAGACCATACATTTTTTTTTTTTTTAATGGACAAAACTTCACAAACACTTTATGGAAAAAAGGATATGCAAATGACCAATAGATTTATTTTCTAAAATGCTCAATTATATTAGTCATCAGGGAAATGTAAAGTAAGCCACAATGACATATGTATGTTTAAAATTAAAAAGACAGACAATACCAAGTGTAGACAAGGACGTGAGAAAATAGAGCTCTCATTCCCTGCCAAGTGAGCATCCATGTGTTGATACAGATCCTTTAGTGTTTGCCATTATGCAGCAAAGTTGAATATATGCATAACCTATGACCAAACAATTGCACAGTCAACAGAAATGGGATGCCATTGACATCTTCAAAACAACTATTTATAATATTCCACATGTGGAATTCTGTTTAGGAATGAGATGAAGTAGAAATAAGTGGACATCGGCACCACACAGCAGCCTTGACAAGCCTCAGAAGTGTTGATAAGTAGCCTGGACGTGAACCTGAGAAGGAAGCCAGAAACAAGGAACATACATACTGTATGGATTGTGAGTGTAAAGGTTAAAAAGAGGAAATTAATCGATGGTGTCGAAGTCAGGATAGTCTCCTTGGGAGAAGGTGGAAGTGAGCGAAGGGAACCCTTAGGGGGGGTCTGGGATATGCTGTTTCTTGAGCTAGGAACTGGTTACACAGGTTAAGCTCGGTTTGTAAAAAGTCCTTGGACTGTACTATCATCTGTGCACCTTTCTGTCTGATGTCATTCTTCAATTTAAGCAGGAAGTTATTTTCAGTAAATCTAATGTTATCCTGCAAGAGAAAGAATCTCTGAAAGTTTGTGTCTTTATCAGAATTTGTGTGAGCAGCAGGATGGCTGGTTCAGCCTGCCACCCCAGGGCAATGACATTCAGAAATCCCACACTGTCCAGCACTTTACAGACCTACCTTTTCAATTTGGACTCATGATGAGGCAATTTCTCTGTCCTAACACCCAGGCCAGGGCAAGATCTCAGGGGGTGCAAATGAGACCAGGTTGAGCGAAATGCAGGTTAAACAGTAGGCAAAAGAGACTGGAGACTTTGTGTGGGGGGAATCCCCCTACTTTGCTTGGGTTACAAAATCGCATTCTCTAGTAAATGAAGCATTAATTTGATTGAACTGCAACAGGCACGGGTTAGGAAAAAATATTAATGATGATCACACCTGCTAGCATGGCACAGCGTGGCTCTGGTCTCCCTGCCTGGCTTCCTGATGTGCGTTTCCTCAATAAACCCTCTACTAATGACTTCACATCACTAGATTATGGATTTCGCTGGCCGGGTCTGGCAAGCAGCAGACAATGGAAGAAGAACCTGTTCTCTGGAACCAAACTGACTTTCACTCCAGGTGGAGGCTGTTCTGGGGCCATAGGTGTCCCCCCTAAGCAGCCAGCTGAGCCCCACACCGGAACTTGATGTGGAAGCTGTCTTTGCTGAACAATGGAAAGTGTCGCTCCAGGAAGTCCACCGAGAGAGGGGGCAACTGAGAGGCCTGCATACCCTATAGGCCCCTAGTAGAAGAGGAAATGCAATTACTTTGATTTTCAGTTATATAGATCTAGGCTCTGGTGTAAGTGAGAGTTGGATGGCTCTCCAGAACAAAGGAGGGAAGATGGGGTGGGGGGATTTGATAAGGAGGGTGCAAAAGGTAAAATGAAAAAGAACACTTAGCCAAGTGTGGGAGTCTGGACCTCGGCTGGCAAAGGCATCAGAGGGCGGTTTCAGGGAAGACTACCATCCGACTGGGTGTGCTGCGCGTGCTGCGGTACCACTGCCAGCGGCATCATGTGCACATGCGTGCTTAAGGTCTATTACACACAGAGCCCTGAGTCAGCGCTGCTGGGGAAGAAGGCGTTTAGCTTCCAGTGTCGGGTGAGCCAGGGCAAAATAAAGCAGGAGCCTGCCAATGCAGAGTAGGGACAGACAGCCGCGTGGGAGTAGGACCGTGGGACACCTGACTGGAGGCAGGGTGCTGAGGCTCCCTGGCAAGCCACACCCCAAATGCAAGCAACAAGGGTCCTGCGTGGGTTGCGATGGGAAGAAAGCACGCCAAGTGGAGCTGACATATGGCCTCGGGAAGGGAACGCCACCACCTTGCTCCTTGAAGTGCCCTCTTCTTGCTCCTACCTTTTTATTAAGTCCCAGCTGTTTCCTCGGGGCACACGCCCTGGACAGCGCGGCTCCAAGCACTGGATCTGCCTTAAGATGCAGTGGGAAACCAGCTCTCGGCCTAAGACCCCTGCCACACAGGAGAGTTGGGCTATGAGATTTGGGTTTGGAACTAAAATTGCTACAGGCTGTGGGAGTCAGAGGAAGGATTTTGTCACACGCTCGTACCTGATGAAGACAGCTCATCAGGCAGCCCAAAAGATGCTTTCAGTTCAGCAGCGCATCTGCTCGCCTCGGAGAGTTTTCTCTCTTTAATTCTATAGGCGCTCTTTACTTCAACATCCCTGTAGGAGGCCTGCAAAACATTCAAAATATCCTAAAGTGGACCTGGTTTTATATGTTTTGAGAATGTGACACTGAAATAAGTTCTGCTCCCTTCATCAATACTTTATTAGGTTGAAATCTGCAGATGAAAGGAGTTGGCTGGGCTGTGTGGGTTGCCTGCCAGGAAATCTGTGAAAACTATTTTCATCTTTGCTAAGAGGTAAAATATTTATGTCTTTAATAAGCACAGTGACTGAGACACAAGGGCGCTTATAAATAGCTCTACCAAAAATGTGCACACACACACTACTTAAATAAAAGGAATGTGAGGCCTTACAAGTCCAACTCCACTTCCTCCCTCACCCATGACCTGTGGGGTAAAAGTGAGCTACACGTAAGCTTCACCCCAACTCTGCCTCCTTTATGGCCTCCAGGCCTTGTCAAAAGCAGTCCCTCTCTCTCCAGTGCATTATGGACACCCTTCTTCCTGCCTCCCTGGGAGAGCGGTGATTGTTTCAGACAAGACAGAGGCGGTGGCTCAGGTGAGCCTAGTTGTAAATTTGCTGCTATGGGTAAAGTGATCCAGGGGTCTCTGGCTAGGAATCAGGAGTGGCCCACAGGCCTGGGCATCAAGTCCCACTGACTGTGTGTCAAGCAGAGATCCTGGTTGCACGTGCCCAGCCCTGGAAAGGCACCACCAAGTGCCTTCCCACACACCCCATTCATACCAATTATGCTGCTGTACAAACACACACACACCCCCAAACATGACCGTCCGCTGACAGGTTAGAGTAAAGCAGTCCTCTGACCATAACAGCTAAACTGCTCAGTTTAGGAAGCTCAAATTACAGGGACCATGAAACTTGAGGCAATTTTGAAGGACCCAGGCCACTTTCACTAGCCAACCTTCTTTCTTTACTTCAGTGTTAATAGCAGTAAGAGAGAAAAAGTATATCGGCACCAGAAACAATTATGTGACCCAGATACTATGGGCTCAGCTCTGCAGACCATAGCCAGGCAACAAAGAAAGGTCTGTGGGCAGCAGGTGAGGCCTTGAAAGGGAGAGATTTCATCACCATGGAGTAGTAAATAAACATTTTGCTAAAGAACACATAAATATCTAGAATTCTTGTGGAGATGGCAAAGTCCCAAAGCACTTCTGGCAATATTTTTGGTGCACAGTGTTGCTCCATCTGTGTGAACATATCATTCCTCTGGGAGAGGTTGGGAGAAACCTAATAAAGCCCTCCAGTTCCCTGATTTATAGGTAGAGTGGCCATTGAGACGGCCTTCATCCACACCGAGAAATTAATCCTGGGATTTTTCATATGCAATTGAGTGGGATGAGGGGATGCTAGAAAATAAACCCCAAGTCAGACACATACTTGCTGACTAAAAAAATACTAACTTAAGACTCATCTGTGAGCAGATCTTTCCTTGACACACATGTCAACAATAGTGTTTTAAGTTTAGACATGGGCCTAGTAATCTCAGTACAAGTTTTTTTGTTTTTTGTTTTTTTCTCAGTACAAGTTTTGATTAAAAATGTTTAATGGAAATGTTCAACCCAGAAAACGTTATTAAAATATTCTCAAATAATACCACATTCAAAATCAAAAGTTGATGATTGAGAGTTTAATCATTTTGCATTTTAACATTTTAAGACATTATTCTTACAGATTCCTGCAGATATTTCCAGGATCTTCTCAACATACCCCTGAGGCCCCCGGCGGAGGGAGGCTAACCCTGGCTGTACAAACAATGAGATGGGGCACAAACTTGGTGACAGATGTGCCCGAGGGAGCAGAGCTGTGCTTTCCTCCAATTGTCAGGAATGGAATAGCATGATCAAAAGCACAGAAGGTAGTTATAGAAATCGTAAAATGTAGTCTCAGTTCTATTGTTTGCAACAGGGAAAGGCTGGGTCTTTGGTCAGTGTGGTAAACAGGCACTTCAAGCACTCTGGGGCCAGACAGCTGTCAATACTGTCAAAATTGTCAGGTCACCCACACCCCAACTTCCAAAGCTTGCACAGCTTTGCCTCACTCCATAGACAGCATTTTACCTCTTTCAGTAGTTTCTCTCTGCATAAATTGATATGTGGAATATGGTCTGAATTTCTTGGTAGCAATCCTTCCACAGCCAAGTGTTCTGTGTCTTTATATGTACGATGGTTCTGCTCCCGCCTCCTCCATCCTCAAGGTCTGCCTCTGTGTCCTCTACACTGCTTTCAACCCTGACCTGGGTCTGGGTTGCTGAGGAAGATTTGACTCAAGTCATCTGTGAACCATGGTTACAAGAGACAACAGTGACTTTTATTTCTTCCATTGAAATTCACATTGCATCCAGTGGGGAAACACAAGTGATGGTCACCTTGTGGATGGTAAACAGTTTCGCCAGGTTTGTATAATTCCTTACCTGACTCTAGACATGGGGTCCCTGAACCAGTTGTAACACCCAGTGACCCTCCATTTAGCTAATGAGTTAAAATAAAATCTTTAACACATGTTCATTTTGAAATTTTATGAGTCATAATTTTATCCTTTTTAAAAATTTAGCCTCTAACACTCATCTAATCTTCATAACAACACTAAGAATAATGGAAACAAGTTTGAGGGAGCATTCTAGAAAATGGAAAAGGGAAGGCAGTGGAAAACCACCCTATAATTAGATTCAAAGGAAGGGGCTTTGCTATTATTTCATCCAAACTCCATCTTAATATATAACTAAGTCTTTCCCAGAATCTGACATATATAAGTATCCAGTGTATAGAAATTTACCACTTAGTAAGCAGTCCACTCCACATTTAGAACACTATTTTTCCTTGCAAAGAGAGAAGAATTTTCTCTCTCTAAAATATTAAACAAGTTAAATAAGTGTATATGATATATATGAAAAAACTATTTTGTCTTCTTTACAAAAGAGTCTTAACTGTTTGAAAGTTAATGTCTCCTATCCTCTCAATCATCTCCAAAATGCAATACATTAACCTATCCCTTATTTTAGATGGTTTCAAGACACACACCATCTTATCCCTTCTTGTTACTTTTGAGTTCATAATGTCCTAGAATTGTGCACCTAGAATTGGAAACAATTTTCTGTGATATGAGTTTAGAAAAGCATAGGTTGTTAATGTCATGAGTTTATAAGTTGGGGTGATGGCCTATGATTTGCTAACAATTTCTTTGCATAAATGAAGTTGCCACCAGTTTTTGCATTTTATGTCTGTCCACTATGAAACAGGAAATTCTCTTTAATATGTATACTTTATTATTTCTAGTTAGATTCATTAAAATCTTTATTTCTAAAACTCTCAGCAATCCTTTGCATTCTATTTTTTATTGAAAAATAAGATGCTGTCTTCTGTTTATGCTAGCAAATTATTTTTATAATAACAAACTATTAAACTATTTGATATAATACTCCATAATCAAGCATGTGATTAAGAATTTGTTTTACGTTCTATGAAGCCAACATTACACTAATACCAAAACCGAACAAGGACAACACAAAAAAGGAAAACTACAGGCCAATCTCCCTAATGAACACTGATGCAAAAATCCTCAATAAAATTTTAGCTATCAGAATCCAACAATGTATCCATAAGATAATTCACCACGACCAAGTTGGATTCATTCCAGGGGCACAAGGATGGTTTAACATCCGAAAATCAATCAACGTTATCCAACACATCAACAAAAAGAAATATAAAAACCATATGATAATATCAATAGATGCTGAGAAAGCTTTCGACAAAGTGCAACACCCATTCATGATAAAAGCCCTTGAAATTCTTGGGATACAAGGAACATACCTCAACATCATAAAGGCCATCTATGACAAGCCAACAGCAAGTATCATTCTCAATGGTGAAAAGCTGAAAGCAATTCCATTAAGATCTGGAACAAGACAAGGATGTCCACTCTCACCATTGCTTTTCAATATAATACTGGAAGTCCTAGCCAGGGCAATAAGACAAGAGAAAGACATCCAAGGAATCCAAATAGGAAAAGAAGAAGTCAAACTATCACTATTTGCAGACGATATGATATTATACATAGAGAACCCCAAAAACTCCACAGAAAAGCTAATTCAACTCATCAATCAGTTCAGTAAAGTGGCAGGATACAAAATCAACACGCAAAAGTCAGTAGCCTTCCTATACACAAACAATAAATCTGAAGAAGAAGAAATCAAAAAGACCATCCCTTTTGTTATTGAAACAAAAAAAATCAAATATTTGGGAATAAATCTAACAAAAGAGGTAAAGGACCTATACAAAGAAAACTATAAAACACTGTTAAAAGAAATAGAAGAAGACACAAAGAAATGGAGAGACATCCCCTGCTCATGGATTGGAAGAATAAACATTATTAAAATGGCCATCCTTCCAAAAGCAATATACAGATTCAATGCTATTCCAATCAAAATTTCAATGTCATTCTTCAAAGAAATAGAACAATTATTGATGAAATTCATATGGAATCACAAAAAACCCCGAATAGCCAAAGCTCTCCTGAAAAAAAAAGAAGGGAATGGAGGCATCACACTCCCAGACTTCAAACTCTACTACAAAGCCATAATCATCAAAACTGCATGGTATTGGAACAAGAACAGACATACAGACCAATGGAATCGAATAGAAAATCCAGAAATAAACCCACAGATTTATGGTCAACTAATCTTTGACAAAGGAGCAAAGACTATGCATTGGAGCAAAGAAAGTTTGTTCAATAAATGGTGCTGGGAAAACTGGGTCGCTACATGCAAAAGAATGAAGCTTGACCACCACCTCACACCATACACAAAAATCAACTCAAAATGGATTAAAGAACTAGACATAAGACCTGAAACCATAAAATACATAGAAGGAAATATAGGCGAAACACTACGTGATTTGCACATCAAAGACATCTTTACAGACACATCACCCAAAGCAGTGATAGTGAAGGCAAAGATAAACAGCTGGGACTATATCAAATTAAAGAGCTTTTGCACAGCAAAAGAGACAATAACAAAAACAAAGAGAAACCCCACCAACTGGGAGAACATTTTTGCACCCAACACTAATGATAAAGGACTGATCACAAAAATCTGCAAAGAGCTGATGAGACTCAACAACAACAAAGAAAATAATCCAGTCAAAAAATGGGCAGAAGAGCTTAAAAGAAACTTCTCTGAAGAGGAAATGCAAATGGCCAACAGGCATATGAAAAAATGTTCAACATCACTTGTCATCAGGGAAATGCAAATCAAAACTACCATGAGATACCATCTTACACCAGTGAGAATGGCACATATTAAAAAAACTAGCAACAACAAATGTTGGCGAGGGTGTGGAGAAAAAGGAACTCTTCTGCACTGTTGGTGGGAGTGCAAACTGGTCCAACCACTGTGGAAAGCTGTGTGGAGATTTCTGGACCTACTAAACATAGAGCTTCCATATGACCCAGCAATTCCACTCCTAGGTATTTACCCAAAGGACACAGAAACATCAATTCCAAAGAACACCTGCACCCCTATGTTTATAGCAGCACTGTTTACAATAGCTAAGCTTTGGAAACAACCCAAATGCCCAAAAATAGATGACTGGATCAAGAAGATGTGGTACATATATACCATGGAATATTACTCAGCATTCAAAAAAGATAAACACATGCAATTTGCTGCAACATGGATGGCGCTGGAAGGGATCATGCTCAGCGAAATAAGCCAAAAAGAAAAAGAAAAATACCGGATGGTCTCACTCATAGCAGGAATCTAGAAAACTTAAATAAGGGACCAGGAAAATGAATAACTATAAGAAAGTGAAAATCAAAATCAACAAAAAACTATGAACCAGAGACACTTTTAGGGGGGCGGGGGCGGGAGGGGAGGGATTGGGGTCAGAATGGGGGGCTGCAATTGTATGGGGACTATAACAATAAAATTTATAAAAAAAAATAAAATTAAATTAAAAAAAAAAAAAAGAATTTGTTTTGACACCGTAAACTTACAGTCTATATTTATGACTACTCTTCATACTTTTTAGGAATTCTTGCTGATGAGTTCCACATTTCTGACAGTTCTTCAGTTAGAAAGCTAGCCAGTTGAGAACTCGGTGTGGTGATGACAGGAATCTACAGTTCTCTATTCAAACAAAGCACAGAAGATTATCCCCAGGAAAGAAATAACCCTGAATGATCCCCAAGCCTGTAATTAAAGTGATCAACTACCCCAACCCCCAACCTCCTAGCTCTCCACCTTCCAGCACCTCACTGGCCAGGGCAACCTGGACAAGCCTAACCTATAATCAAAATGAAAAGAAGAATTACAAGAAGACAACGGAAACTGTACTGTCTTCTCTGCCAGATGTCTTCTGCACACTAAAGTTTAAAAAACACAACTTCTTTCCTTATAGTGCTCAGTACCCCCTCCCTGCTGAGCTATTCATGGGCGGACGGACAAAACCTCCTGGCAGATTAGTAGCACAATGCTATTCTGGCTTCTCATGCTATTGTTAATTATGTCCATAGAACACTCAAGCTCTGTTAGATGTTGCCAAAATAACTGGTGGGTAAAGGAAAAATACAGTCAGCCCACTAGATCATTGCCCTTCATGATTTCCACAAACTGATGTTTTTGTAACCTCATTGATTAAAGTAAAGGACAGTTGACATCATGTATAGACAGTCTGAATTCTTTAGTGATCTTCATTATAAACATATTGCTCATCATATAAGTTTTTCATGACATGCAGAGGCCCTTTTGATGTTGTATAAACATTATAATCATGGGGAAACTGATATTGAAAGAATAGGCAATAGGCCAAAGGTCACCAGCAAGGTCAAGGATGAAATCAGATTTAAGAGTGAAAGTTTCCACTTCATTAGTCATTATTCCCCCATTTAGACTCCAGAACATCCTGTTAGATCTTATTATGTCTACATTCAAAGAGAATTTCTATCATTGACAACTACGGAAATCATCTAAGGAACATCACAGAATTCAATTATTTAATTCGATTATTTGGGTATAAGAATATGGGCAATGTTTTCAGCATCAGGTAACATCTTCAATCTTTCCCTTTAGTGCAAATCCTCTATGCCTAAAATGAGTCTCTATTTTACCATTGATTTTTTTCCTTAGGAGAGTCTGAGGAAGAGAATATCATCAGAATTTTTCGGCCCTCTGCTCCATACATCTAATCCTTTGCTTTCTGAATTAATTGTATATAGTAATAAATGTGTCACTTTAGCTGATACCCAGGCTCCCTCGTACATACAAGGGAGCTTTGGGGAGGGCAATAACAATTTCATTTCAAAGAGAACCAAATTGGCACCACTTAATGCAATGATGTAGCAATAAGGTTGGAGTAACCCTTTGGCTATTACAACTGGGTAGGGAATTTTGCATGCAATTTTTTGGGAAGAAGATAACTCCATGCCACAGACTCAGAATGTGTGGAGAGTCCCTGGTGAAAAAACTGTCTTCAGAACAGAGTAAGTCTAGGAGCTCAGAAGAGCAAAAAAAGCAGGCCATCCATCACCAACCCTGGCAACAAAACAAATAAAATGTGTTGCCCCAGAAGCTTATGAACAGAGCCTCAAGCACAGCGGACACTCCTCAGAGCCAGTTGCATCCAGACCTCTCAGATGAAAGATGGGTTTGGGACAAAAGGAAGTTTTGAATTTGACAGAATTTTCCTGGACACGTTTAAAACAGGAATAATGTGACAGGCCAGGAGCAACAAACTCAATTACATGAAACTCTTAAGGGCACAAGGTTGGGTGCAAGGGAGCAAATTCTTTAGGGTCCCAGACGGTGCTGTGTTAAAGGAAACCCACGAGAATGAAAACTACCCCTCGACGCAGTAATCCACAAAGCTGTAGTGAGAGTTAGAAGTAAAAGGAGGGCAGAGGGAGACAGATTAAAGAAAGCAACGAATCCCATGACACATGCCTTATGAGTTTTGACACTTTGATAGGAAGAATCTGTTACAGTGCTTAAAAGTTCCAAGCCTCACCCCGCAGGGTATAGGAGAAAGGAGCAAAGAGTTCAAAGTGAATAATTACCTGTTATTGATGTATTATATTTAAAGACCCTGGCTAGGGATTAAAGACACTCTCAAGGCTGTTAACTGCCTGCAGTAAACAAGTCATGTTTCAATGAGGAGGAGGAGAAAAGAATTTCAGAAGGATTTCCTCCATCATTCTGGAACCCTCTGCAGGTAATGCAAAGTGTGAATATGTGCATCACACTGACGGACATATTTAAGACTGGAAAATATCATCAAATATGGCTGGTGCTTTGTCTTGGTCCCCAGGGTCTCCTCCAGTTAGCTTTACCTTCTTTCATGGGCTTTATCATCTTAACCATTATGTCCCTGGCTCCACAGTGGGACCAGCAGGCAGGAGGTACATGCGGAACTTGCTTGGTTGGTTGGTTGGTTGGCTGTCTAGTTGAACCCCGTTTCTTTCCTCTTTTCAATTTTATAAAAAACAAAAACTGGGCCTCCCTGGTGGCGCAAGGGGTTAAGATGCAACCTATGAAGCTATCCGCAGCCACTGCAGCACGCCTTTGACCCCCAGCCAGGGAGCTACCCACATGGCGCAGCAGACCTCTCCTGACTCACCTGCTACTCCCCTCAGCAGTGTATTTCAGTCAATCTGCCAGTCCCACTCCCCACTCTGTCTCTGTGAATCCTCTCACCCCCCACACCTCTGGCCTCTACCCCAGTTCTTGAATGCATAAATAAATAAATCTTTTTTAAAAAAATGAAAATTTATCATTGGGATAACTGGTGGCCCACCAAACCCAGACTCTCTTACTGAGGTCAGGTCTGGAGAAAGGACCACCTCTCTGCAGAAAAGCCCCTCAGAAGCAATCACTAAGTATCTCCCTGGAGGATGCACTTGGCGGTGCCCTGTTTCTGTTTCTGTTTCTGTTTCCTCCTCCGTGGTATCGGATTCTCTGATCTCTCAGCTGAGGACTATTATTCTAATGAAAAACACTTCCAGGAAATCAGTCCAAGACAGATTTAATTTGATGTGGAAAAGAATTTCAAACGCACATTATGTCCATCGGAAATTATGATCAGCTTTAGCTTTCAAGTACCCAGATCTGAAGATGCCACAGTGCTTTGAAGGAAACAGGGAGGAGGACTTTTTTGGTTTTGTTTTTGTTTTTATTTCTTTTAGGGAAAAATGAAGAAGACTCATTCCTCCCCCAGGGAATAGACAGTTCTGATCAACATAATTACAACCTGTACACGGGCAGCAGCATCTGCCACGCACTGAAGCCACATGTCACATCTGTCCCCTGGGGACTGCCTGGAAGAGTCCAGTCTGCACAGAAAAGGAATGACGGGTCCCTGGGAGGCGAACTCCCTCACTGCACACCATCTGTGGAACTCCCTGTGCAAGGAGCTGCAGCTTCACCACCTCAAAGGACTCAATGGAGAATCAAGACCTCCCAACTCACTTGCACTTACTTTTCCAAGTCCATCTTCTACCTGTGCCCTCAACAAGCCAAGCCTTGCCTCCAGGCTTTTCTAAAGCTCATCATCAAAAAACCACTTTATCCATCCATGGCTAACTCTCCTCTCTCTGTCCCTTCCACCTCAGAAGATAACAATATCCCACATTTTTACAGCAAAAGGGGGCCAACCCAACACTGCATCTGCATTCCAGCATAATAAAATGATCTCTTATGCAACAAGATGCCACTGCATCTCATCTCTCAGCTTTAAAAACCCAGCCCACGCTTATCCTTATTTGTCCTTTACTATGCTGGACTTCAAGGGCAAACATTTAAATCACATGTCACTCCTACCCTAGAACTTCACTCACATAGGTCTACAACTATGTTCAGAACATGATGATAAGTGTTATTCCTCAATTCTTACATATATATTTTATGTGAGAAATATGTAACATTAAATTTGTCATTTTAACCGTGTCAAGTGCACTCTTCATGGCATTAATTACATTCACAAGATTGTGCAACTATCACCACTCCCTGTTTTCAAAATTTTCATCATCTCCAGCAGAAACTCTACCTATTAAGCAATAACTCTCCATTCTCTCCATCCCCTAAGCCTCTGGTAACCTCTAATCTACTTTGTCTTTATAATTTGCCTTTTTATAATATAATATTTTTATAATATATAATATTTTATAATATAATATTTTGCTTCAATGGAAACATATAATACTTGTCCTTTTGTGTTGACTTGTTTTGTTTAGCATAATGCTTTCAAGCTTCATCCATGGTGTACATGTATCAGATTTTCATTCATTTTTATGGCTGAATTGTTATTCCATTGCACTTATATACCATATTTTGTTTATCCATCCATCAGCTGATAAACACTTGAGTTGCTTCCACCTCTTGACTATTGTGGAAAAATGCTTTTATGGATAAATATATGGCTGTTCAAGTTCCTGCTTTCAATTCTTTTAGCTGTATTCCTAGAGGTAGAACAAATTCCTTTCATTTATATTTAATGGATAAATGAATGAAAGAGTGTTTTTAACAGAGACACTAATTTATGTAAAGACACCTAGGCACAGCGGCCTATGTAGCTCTGTGCTGCCGGAAGTATTTGGAATAACTGCGCTGGGAACCCAGAGATGAGGCAAGAGGGACAGAAACTCTTCTGAAAACCCACCATTTCCATCCTCTGAAAGTGCTTACTCCAAACCTGACAAGGTTCCAAGTACAGCTTCTAGTGTTACTGGTTCCCAAATTTCTTCTTCCTGAACAATCAAGACACAGGTCACTCAAAGAAATAAAACACCCTGCATCCGCTGACAAAGTGGCCATAACTTCACCCTTTTTTGTCACTGTGGAAAGTCTCAAGCTAAGGAAATTTATGATTATCAGGAAAATCATCCTTGTGTAGAGGAAAAGGTTAACTATCAGTGTTTTATTTTGAACACCTCTGTCATCCACCTCCCAATCAACAGTGATAACAGTCACTGGAGGCTGGGGCCTCCCAGGTGGCGCAGCAGGTTGAGCACAGCGCTGTGACACTATCTAAAGCCTCTGCAGCATTGGTTCGCTTCCCAGCCCACCAGGGAGATTCCCACATGACACGGCAGACCTCTCCTGTCTCGCCCGCTGCTCCCCTCAGCAGTGTATTTCAGTCAGTCTGCCTATTCTGCTCCCCTGCTCTGTCTCTGGTGAATCCTCTCATCCTGCCTATTATATAAATAAAAATAAATAAATAAATAATTCTAAAAAAAAAAGTCACTGGAGGCAGAAAAGTTTTCTGCACTGTCTCGTGGATGAACCCATGATGGATCAGCTGACTTTGATGATGAGCATCACTAGCCAGTATAGAAGATACAGAGAAAGAGGAGGTGTAGGGAAGATGATGACCTCATTTTCAGATAGAGACTGTGAGTCCATCCCTAAGGGTAAGGTGGGGGTGAATGTCAGGTCTCCAAGGAAAGGTCAGACTTGAGAAGAAGTTGTGGAAATCATGAGCATATAGGATGAGGTGTCCAGGTAGGCCTACAGAGACTGAAGAAAAGAGAACCAAGACCAGAATTCTAAAGAATTCTAACATTTAAGAAATAAGTTACCAGAGACTCAATACAGCAAAATCCAATGGTGGTCAGTTCAAGGAGAAGGTGCACAGCAGTATCTAATACCACTGAGTCCTGGTGCAAGTTAAGGATTCCATTGGCTCTGATGATAGGGAGGGTCAAGAGGACTTAGGGGAGCAGTGTGCAAGGCAGCCATGTTTGAACAGTGAAGGGAAGTAATGAAGTGGGCATAGAGTGATTTCTCCACATTTGGTAACAAGTGCTACACATGGTAGACTCTCAAGTCTTATTGTATAAATGAATGAAGAAATAAATACTTGGAGGAAACACTTGGATCCTAACTCTCACCACTGAATTTATAACTGTTTATATAAAAATCAAGAGTTACACATATCTGCAATTTTTAATCAGAAAAACCTTGAGTTATTTTAAGTTGGGTGAACATTATTTAATTATAAAACTGTAAAACTACCCACATTTTTTTTAAAGATTTATTTATTTATTTATACAAGATTGATTGATTCATTGATTGATTTATACAAGCACTGGAAAACTACCCACATTTTTAATGAATGAAATAAATCAGATCATTAATACACTAGAAAATGATTATAAGATATTCAGGCTTTGAAATTTTGATGATCTGGAAAAATAGAACTTGTTCTAATTTGAGCAGAGACTTATTTTTCTCATCTACTAAAGGCAGAACTAATAAATACTTTTGCATTAGCTTAATTTAAGTGTATGGATCATCACAAATAGAAAAGACAATGACAACGAAGAGATGGAATAGGACAAGCACCTGACTTATGGGCAGGTATACTACACAGTATTAAACTCGGAACCTTTTTCAACCCTCTCCGTTGCTGAGGAGAAGGAAGAACTCAACTCTGCTATTTGTGGTTAAGAGAAATAAAATAAAATGAAAATAAATCTCTTATAAATTTTTGCATACTTATCTCCTGCTGTAGGTCAAAGAGTGACTCTTACAGATAACCTGAGAGTATTACAGGAAGCTCTGGGGGTAAATAAGATGAAACTAGCTCCCCACTGCAGGATCCTGCATACCTTTATCATTTTAAAAAGTGAGAATTGCATGGGAAATGGAGCCTCCAAAGTGGTTATCCCCTTTGAACTTCAGTGTCTTGGTTCCACAATTCTGTTAATCAATTCCTCCTAAAATACATTTTCATTCTGTTACGTTACAGCTCAAAACTCATTAATGAATTTGTGTGTCCATTTTTTTAAGTAAATTCCAATTCCTTGGGCTAGTGATCAAGTTTCCCTAGATACTGGCCTGGTCATTTTTGTGTGAATTCTCCTGTCAAACTAACCTTCTCATTGTCCCCAAGAAACTCTCCCCTGGCCCTGTCTCAGTGCCTTGTCTCATTGGCCCCCTCAATGAAAGGTCTTATTTCACCAGTGGCTTTTTAGATGATATTCTTACTCACAAGAAGACATACATCTCATTTTAGTTTCTTGAGGATATAGATAGAGAATTAATTTTTTTGCATTTCCCACAGCAGATGGTATTGTACTATTCACACAAGGGACTTGGTAGGGCGAGGTGGGGGTGAAATTGAATAGATAAATAGAAGAATAGATGAATAAAATAAAATAAAACCCAAAGTTGCAGTGATTTCTGGAAAAATATAGATATATTTCTTTTGATACTTGTAACATGTCCTCAAACTATCTTGCACAATGAAGAAATTTGTTGTGCCAGGTGCTAACCAGCTTGGGCCAAAGTTAGGGACTCCGCACCATTTAAAGCCTGTGAACTGCACTATGTAGGGTGGATGCCTGAACTAAGCAAAGTCTTGCTAGTGAAAGAAAGGGTGGTGGGAATTGACACTCAGTAGGCAATCAACAAAGTCCACTGTAGCAGATCCTGGGGCTATAACGTGCATTATCTCACCGAATCACAGATGCTGTGAGATAGGTAAGATTGTTCCCATTTCACTGAAGAAGAGACTGAGGCACAGTGAAGTCTAGTAACTTGCTCTAGCTCACTCATGCTTTAAACAATGGCTCCAAGAATCCAAACTTGGTTTCAATATAATTTCACAGCTAACATAATGACATAGTTTGAAGTTTCCAGAAAAATGTTAACACTAACTCAGCTCTTAATCACAAGAGCCAAGAATTCCTGCCATGAATCGTTACTTGAAGGTGAAATGGACATTCTACCCAAAGAATAAAAATATAAAAGTATTACTGAAGTAGTGTGGACATATCATCACCTAAAATTAGTTGGATTAGTAATTTACCCTTAAAAATGAATAAATGTGAATTCCAGTGAAAGTAAAAGGGTTTCAGTCACTATCCTAAGCATATCTCAGGTGCTTTATCATTAAGCATTCAAAAAACTCTAGGTATATTATTTCTACATTACAAATTGAGAAAGTGAAGCCCAGGGTGGTCAAGTAATTCACCTAAAGTTACCTAGAGCCAACAATAGGCAGAACCAAGATTTGAGCCCTTACTCAAAGTCAACCCAGCACACATTAATAATTGTTGTATCACTAGTGATCAAGTTGGGCTAGTAAGGAGAAGGAAGAACTCAACTCTGCTATTTGTGGTTAAGAGAAATAAAATAAAATGAAAATAAATCTCTTACGAAAGATACAAATTCTTGCATACTTATCTCCTGCTGTAGGTCAAAGAGTGACTCTTACAGATAGCCTGAGAGCTTCTTACCAGAAGCTGAGAAACTCACTCCTAACTGGCTGGAAATCCCTATGGGAATAATAGGACAAAATCCTATCCTTGCCCTACCCACCCCCCCACTCTCCCACCTGCCCCAGCAAAAGGAAAAGACAGGCCAGGTGTCTCCCCTCTACACCAGGCATGCTTATGGAAAGGTTCACTTGGACGAGCAAAGTTTACATCCTCAGTGGGGGAGACATCACTCCCAAGGGGACAAAATTTAATTCTTGGGGATCAGAATCCCTCAGATATTATCATGTTGTGTGGCCCTCCAAAGACCCATGCCACACACCAAAACTTTATTTCTCAGTATTTCATTTTTCTCAGGAGGGAAAATTTAAAGCTGATTTAATTTCTCTCCCTAGGGAGGTAATAATGGAAAAAACATTGAGAAAATGCTGCCTCTGAGAATCCACCTGAAATGGGAACACGCAGAGACCACCACAGGTCTCCCAGCTCGCCGCATTCCTGCCCTGAATCTGGTCAGTGTTAAGCTGCTAACCTGCTCGAGGATCTACCCTAACATGCCTGATTACTTGCCAGAACGTCCCAAATATGCTATTCACATATACATAATTTCATAAGTATTCCAGGAAAGGAAACTTCTGGGGTAGTGGTAAATTTGGTGAATTCTTAACTAAATGCAGTCAAGCTGTTTTCTTGTTGCAGAATGACCCCAGGGATAGCCCAGAGCTCGATGTGTTGGAGCACCTTCCCAAGTAGAACACGGCTTGGGACATGCTTCAGACTAGGGTGACCTGGTGGCAGGCCCATCTGGCGCTCTGGACAGGGCAGGAGCTGGAGAGATCTCGGCTAATTGCATTCACTTCATTTCTTTCCGGATTCAGAAGATTCTGATCCTCAGCTCTGCTCAAGTCAAGCTGCGCTCAGAAAAAAATACAAAGTAGAAGGTAGAAAGTATGTATCTATCTCCATGCTTTCATTCCTGTCACTATCTACACTTGCAATGGCATTGTCTACACACCCTGCCTGCATTTGGGAGTGTTTGCAAATAGATTTAATTAGCAAGAACAGTGGTTACTGACAAGAATGAAGAGAGAGGGGAGGGACATGGAACTCAGCTAAGAATTCCTCTCACAAAGAAATGTGCTAAAGGAGAGAAGGAGAAGTAGGGACAGGGAGATGGAATAAATCACCAAGTTGGCAGGGAAATTAACAGCAATGTCAAGAACAATGGCCTTCCTAGCCAAGCGGGGGCACTCTGCTGACCCAGACTCTCTCTTTCAGCCAGGTTTTGGTTTTTGGTTTTTTTTTTTTTTTTCTAGTTTAGTTTGTTTAGGGTTTTTTTTTTTTTTAAATGACTTACCTTGAAGGCAAATATTCCAGAACAGTGAAATGGCCTCATCACCAGCAGCCTGCTTAAGGATTTCTGTACAGCACATTTTCATTTCCTCCACGCGGCAGGACCACCTTCTTTGTTCACATTTCACCCACAAGATCCTAACCCTTGCTGCTAAGACCAGTCCTGCCTTCAAAGAGTCACTTGGCAGAGAGAAGGAATTGGACACTTGCCAGTAACAAAGTGTTTCCAACCTGGAATTCTGGAGGCGAGGCTTATTGACCACCTCCTCCCCCACTCTCTAAGCCTGGTGGCTGCTTTCTGAGCCTACGCATTTGGCTTGGCCCTTCGCCTGGTGCCCACAGGCATCCTTGACGGATGAAACAGACATGACTCCTGCAGGACTTTTTTGTCCTTGTGACCCAAAATACTGATACTGACCTCTTCCTGACGGTGGATATTAATCTCCCTTGTTCAGAAATTGCACCCAAGGTTGCAAGAAACCTTAACTGCACAGCATCTTGCTTTATGTGGCATTTTCCACTGACATCTGTAAAAATCAAGTCCCAAATTTAGTTTCCATCTTAGGCATCATTAAGCACTTTCGTCAGTTTTGTTTTGTTTTTTCACCTCGTGCTTTAAAAAAAAAATTTTAATGTGTGCTTTTGTGTAAGGGCAAGGGAGCTGAAGGATGTTTCTTGTGATTATTCCACTTAATCAACAACCCCAAATGTCACCCCAGAGCATCTTGCGCATTGCTAAGCCATGTGTTTGCAATCGGCAGTTGCTCTTTGAGCCTGGCCAGCATATGTTTTTAGCTTTTGAATTCAATTTCAGCAACCTTGAGAAGGCACAACATAGCTGGGCAGGAATTTGAATGGTATTAGCTTAATTTGGATCCTGTAGAAGGCAGATAGACATTCACCCATATGTCTGCCAGAATGTCCATTTGCAAATGTGCATCAATTGCACACTTACCTTCATGAGCCTCAGGCACACGGGTGTGGGGGGAGGGGGTGTGTGTACATAAAGTGGAGAATAAAAGAATAAAATAGACCATCGTCTGGGACTGGAGGCCTGTCATGCATGGTGTGTTTTGCAAGGAAAAGTCTGGGGTCTACACACAGTGAGCATAATGAATCCAGCCAGGCTCTGCTAAACCCAGGTTTTTTAAGTGGTCAGTGATGCTTGATAAATTGCTCACCCTTTGGTCTGGATCTCCACATCCTCAAACATCTGGAAGACCCTGGAAGGGAAATGTTCCACTTGTCCCAAAAAGCCAGATGTGTGCCATCACAAGGAAGGAATGTCCAGATGCCGGACACATCCGCTGTGCTCCTCCCAGCCCAGCCCCTCCTAGCCTCTCTGAAAGTCAGCTGAATGGATGGAGGCTTACTCCTCAGTTTAGAGCACTTTCTGCCACTTCAAATCTTTAAAAAAAGGTGGGGGCATACATCAACAAACTCACTTTATTGTGAGGCAAAGGAATTCTTTTGCAAATCATAATTTTACTTTTACACAGACTTCATTACATAGGGGTGTGAGTGTGCGCGCGCACACACATGCTGGATTGAGAGGGAATTTCAAAATAAGGCCATAGTCATCATTACCTAAAAAACTTTATAGAAGTAAATCCCTATTTCTAATCTGGGGCTACTGGACCCAAATCTCCAGTTCTGGAATCAGTATTTCTGTATTGGAGCCAGTTGGCTCTGCCATCAGAGCACAGAGAGTATTTGGGGACTATGGAGCAGGGAATACATAATACACTAATACCGATACTAATACTTACTATGGGTGACTTTCATCAATCTCCTATCACACTCTAAGTGCTGATAGACATGATTTAGCACTTTCAACTTCCATATCATGTACAGTATTTCCATTTTACAACTGAGGAAATTGGAGCTTGGGTGCAAAATTACAAAGCTGGTGAGTGGTAAAGTTGAGTATTTAAGAGTCTGGTCTAAAGAATTGGGTCTCATGAAAATCACAAGCTCCTGTCCACCACGGGAAAGGTCATTTTAGTGCCCTCCTCCCAGCTTTGAAATATGCCAGCTCATCAGAGCTGAATCAGAAGATGATCTGTATTCTGACCTAGTCAAATTTGTCTGCTTTACAGATGAAGAAACTTTGACCTAAATAGAGTAAATGTCTCTTCTGAGCACCCAGAAGGAGTGAAATGTAGATTTCTTCATTTTGTCATTGTCCTTCTAAAAGCGGCATGCGGACACGGAAGATAAACGGACGACTCCAGCAAACTGCCCGAAGAAGAAAGTTGCCATAAAAGAGGACCAGAAGGGAGGGAAGCGCAGAACCCTGCTCCCCTCCCCCGCCCACAGAGGCGGCACTCTCCGACCGGCAGAGAGGAGGGAAACAACAAACCAAAACGGCCAACAAGAAAAACGGATGCAGCAAGTGGGACTGTGAGTGGAAAGGAACTATTTCAGCCACCACACCCCGTGAACGGGAGCTGAGGCGAACCCTGCAGGATCCTCCGCGGAGGTGAGCTCCAGGCGCCATTAAAGAGAGCCCCGCCCCCCAGGAGGAGACCAGCACCAGCACACAGCCCCGGCCGCCCGGTAAGCTTGCGCGAAAGTGGCGCTCGGATTGCAGCTGCCCAGGGCCCTGCGCCTGCGACCTAGGCTTGCGGGGAGACGGCGGAGGCCCTCCCTGAGTGAGCAGGAACAAGGTGCCCAGGCAGGGGAGCGGGATTCAAAAGGCGCCATTCCCGCGCCACTGATCTGGGCTACAGCCCGCGTCCTGGAACTGAGGGCTTTGGAACTGAGACCCGGGGCACGAAATTAGGGGCGTGGGTTCCCCACGACGGTGGGGCACAAGGCAGACACAGTACCCCAAAGCCGTTGAGGTGTACCCTACCATCCCCGCTCTGCTCCCTGTCCCACGGGGTGGAAAATCAGCTCCCCAAGGGCTCTAGGAGAGATCTCTGGTGCCACCTAGCGACTTGACCCCAGCACAGGCTACTGAAGGAGCTAGTGGCCAGCTGGGGAGTTAGCCCACACCGGGCCCCTTCTGAACAAGTAGTCTGAGCCCACAGGGAGAGCGAGCACCCACAGCCGGGGCAGACCAGGCGCGCAGAAGAGTGTGCCTGAGACCAGAAGCGCAGGGAGTGTGTCCCACATCACCATTTTAGAACAGGGACATTTCTTCAGTAAAGACTACCTGCAGAAGGCTTCCTCAGGAGCCAGAGGTGAGCGGGGGAAGTTCGCCCACGCCAGACCCCCTCTGGCCTGCAGTCCAAGCCCAGAGGGGAGCAGGAACCCACCGCCGGGGCAGACCAGGCGCACAGGGGAGTGTGTCCCCACATCGGCATTTTAGAACAGGGACCTTTCTCCAGTAAAGGCTGCTTGAAACTGACAGATGACTCCTGGAAGAACCAGAGGGGAACAGAGAAGCCCACCCAAGATGCCGGCCAGTCCCAACAACACAGTGTCCCAACGCATACGGCAAATTAGAAAACAGACAGTAGGGAGGAGAAGAACCACACGCAACCTAGCAACTCTCCAGAGAAAAAGCACACCACAAAAAGAAAGCCAGCCCCCAGATTGCAACGACAATAACTTGGAAGAATTTCTGAGCCTTCCAGAAAGAGAATTTAAAATTGCCGTGATTAAAAAACTGACAGAAGTCATAAAGGAAAACAATGATAAGGGAAAAATAATCAACGATCAGAAGAATGCAATTGAGTCCCTAGAGAGGGAAAACAATGGTCAGAAGAAAGAAATTGAGTCCCTAAAGAGGGAAGTAAAAGAAATGCAGGAGATCAAAGAATTAATGGAAGAACTAAAGAACTCTGGGAAAAGCAATGAAAGCAGAATAGATGAAATGGAAGAACAAATAAGTAATCTTGAAGACACAGAAATAAAAAGAACCAAAACAGAAAAGGAAAGAGAAGTACGAAGGAAAAAGAACGAAGAAAGAATTCGGGAACTATCTGACTCCATGAGGAAAGGAAATATAAGAGTTATAGGAATACCAGAAGGAGAGGAGAGAGATGTAGGAACAGAGAAAATATTCAAAGAGATAATTGAAGAGAACTTCCCAAATGTGAAGAAGGAGCTGAAAATTGATATACAAGAAGCAAGAAGAACACCAAACTTCCACAACGAAAGGAAAAATACAGCAAGACACATAATAGTAAAGCTCCCAAGAATCCAGGACAAGGAAAAAATAATGAAGCTGACAAGAGGGAAGAAACAGATAACATTCAAAGGAAAACCAATCAGGCTGACATCAGACTTCTCCGAAGAAACACTACAGGCAAGGAGAGAGTGGAGGGACATAGTCAACAGCCTCCAAGAAAACAGATGCCAACCAAGAATACTCTATCCCGCAAAGCTCTCCTTCCTCTTTGAAGAAAGAATATGGACCTTCCCAGACAAACAGAAACTCCGGAATTTCATTGCAACTAAACCCCCACTCCAAAAAATACTACAAGGAGTCCTAAAGCCAGAACCTCAGAGCGACGAATAACAATGAAAGAAGGCCAAAAAAAAAAAAAGTTATTAAAAGAATAAATAAATAAAATCAAAGGAAAGACAAACACACAATGGCAAATACAGATGTTAACATATCAATATTAACTCTAAATGTAAATGGACTAAACTCTTCAATAAAAAGACACAGAGTTGCAGCCTGGATTAAGAAACAAAACCCAACCTTTTGCTGTCTCCAGGAAACACATTTAGCTACAAAAGATAAAAATAGGCTCAAAGTTAAAGGATGGAAAACAATCCTACAAGCAAATGGACCAAAAAAGAAAGCAGGAACAGCTATACTTATATCAGATAAAACAGATTTCAAACTCAAAAAGATAAAAAGAGACCCCAATGGTCACTACATTATGATCAAGGGGACAATACTTCAAGAAGAAATAACACTCATTAACATATACTCACCAAACGAAGGAGCACCAAAATATATCAGACAACTGTTGTCCTCTCTGAAAACAGACATCAGAGAAAACACATACGTAGTGGGAGACTTCAACACACCACTATCAACAATGGATAGATCAACAAGACAAAAAATAAGTAAAGAAACCAAAGCTCTAAATAAAGACCTAGAGCAATTGGGCTTAACAGACATCTATAGAACACTAAACCCCAAAAAAACGGAGTACACATTTTTCTCAAGCGCACACGGATCATTCTCCAGGATCGATCACATACTAGGGCACAAGACAAACATCAACAGATACACCAAGATTGAAATCATATCAACCATCTTTTCTGACCATGAAGGCATCAAACTAGAAATAAACCATAAAAAGAAGGCAAGGAACTTTCCTACCTCATGGAGATTAAAAACCACACTACTGGAAGACCATTGGACTAATGAGGAGATCAAAGAAGAAATTAAAAAATTTTTTGAATTGAACGACAAGGAGGACACCAATATCCTAAATGTATGGGATGCAGCAAAAGCAGTAATAAGAGGAAAATATATAGCAATAGAAGCTCACATCAAGAAACAAGAAAGAACGCAAAGAAACAACCTAATCTCGAAGCTCAAAGATCTAGAAAAAGAACAACAAAAAAACCCCAAAACCAGTAGAAGAAAAGAAATAATAAAAACCAAAGCAGAAATAAATGAAATTGAAACTAAAAAAACAATCCAAAAGATCAATGAAACCAAGAGCTGGTTCTTTGAAAAAATCAATAAAATAGACAAACCCCTAGCCAGGCTCACAAAGGAAAAAAGGGAGAAAGCACAAATAAACAGGATCATCAATGAAAGAGGAGAAATCACAAAGGACACAGCAGAAATCAAAAGAATAATCAGTAACTACTATGAACAGTTATATGGAAACAAGTTTAACAATCTAGAAGAGATGGACAAATTCCTACAACTCTACAATCACCCAAAGCTAGATAAAGAAGAAATAGAACACCTAAACAGACCAATTACAATTAGCGAAATTGAAATGGTAATCAAAAACCTCCCCAAAAACAAAAGCCCAGGACCTGATGGATTTAGAAATGAATTCTACCAAACATTCAGAGACGAATTAGTGCCTATCCTTCACAAACTCTTCCAAAAAATTGAGAAGGAAGGGACAATACCAAACACGTTCTATGAAGCCAACATTACACTAATACCAAAACCGAACAAGGACAACACAAAAAAGGAAAACTACAGGCCAATCTCCCTAATGAACACTGATGCAAAAATCCTCAATAAAATTTTAGCTATCAGAATCCAACAATGTATCCATAAGATAATTCACCACGACCAAGTTGGATTCATTCCAGGGGCACAAGGATGGTTTAACATCCGAAAATCAATCAACGTTATCCAACACATCAACAAAAAGAAATATAAAAACCATATGATAATATCAATAGATGCTGAGAAAGCTTTCGACAAAGTGCAACACCCATTCATGATAAAAGCCCTTGAAATTCTTGGGATACAAGGAACATACCTCAACATCATAAAGGCCATCTATGACAAGCTAACAGCCAGTATCATTCTCAATGGTGAAAAGCTGAAAGCAATTCCATTAAGATCTGGAACAAGACAAGGATGTCCACTCTCACCATTGCTTTTCAGTATAATACTGGAAGTCCTAGCCAGGGCAATAAGACAAGAGAAAGACATCCAAGGAATCCAAATAGGAAAAGAAGAAGTCAAACTATCACTATTTGCAGACGATATGATATTATACATAGAGAACCCCAAAAACTCCACAGAAAAGCTAATTCAACTCATCAATCAGTTCAGTAAAGTGGCAGGATACAAAATCAACACGCAAAAGTCAGTAGCCTTCCTATACACAAACAATAAATCTGAAGAAGAAGAAATCAAAAAGACCATCCCTTTTGTTATTGAAACAAAAAAAATCAAATATTTGGGAATAAATCTAACAAAAGAGGTAAAGGACCTATACAAAGAAAACTATAAAACACTGTTAAAAGAAATAGAAGAAGACACAAAGAAATGGAGAGACATCCCCTGCTCATGGATTGGAAGAATAAACATTATTAAAATGGCCATCCTACCAAAAGCAATATACCGATTCAATGCTATTCCAATCAAAATTTCAATGTCATTCTTCAAAGAAATAGAACAATTATTGATGAAATTCATATGGAATCACAAAAAACCCCGAATAGCCAAAGCTCTCCTGAAAAAAAAAGAAGGGAATGGAGGCATTACACTCCCAGACTTCAAACTATACTACAAAGCCATAATCATCAAAACTGCATGGTATTGGAACAAGAACAGACATACAGACCAATGGAATCGAATAGAAAATCCAGAAATAAACCCACAGATTTATGGTCAACTAATCTTTGACAAAGGAGCAAAGACTATGCATTGGAGCAAAGAAAGTTTGTTCAATAAATGGTGCTGGGAAAACTGGGTCGCTACATGCAAAAGAATGAAGCTTGACCACCACCTCACACCATACACAAAAATCAACTCAAAATGGATTAAAGAACTAGACATAAGACCTGAAACCATAAAATATATAGAAGGAAATATAGGCGAAACACTACGTGATTTGCACATCAAAGACATCTTTACAGACACATCACCCAAAGCAGTGATAGTGAAGGCAAAGATAAACAGCTGGGACTATATCAAATTAAAGAGCTTTTGCACAGCAAAAGAGACAATAACAAAAACAAAGAGAAACCCCACCAACTGGGAGAACATTTTTGCACCCAACACTAATGATAAAGGACTGATCACAAAAATCTGCAAAGAGCTGATGAGACTCAACAACAACAAAGAAAATAATCCAGTCAAAAAATGGGCAGAAGAGCTTAAAAGAAACTTCTCTGAAGAGGAAATGCAAATGGCCAACAGGCATATGAAAAAATGTTCAACATCACTTGTCATCAGGGAAATGCAAATCAAAACTACCATGAGATACCATCTTACACCAGTGAGAATGGCACATATTAAAAAAACTAGCAACAACAAATGTTGGCGAGGGTGTGGAGAAAAAGGAACTCTTCTGCACTGTTGGTGGGAGTGCAAA
Source organism: Talpa europaea (assembly GCF_964194135.1). Taxonomy (NCBI): domain Eukaryota; kingdom Metazoa; phylum Chordata; class Mammalia; order Eulipotyphla; family Talpidae; genus Talpa; species Talpa europaea. The sequence continues at coordinate 50,507,429 of NC_140080.1, forward strand.
CTGGTCCAACCACTGTGGAAAGCTGTGTGGAAATTTCTGGACCTACTAAACATAGAGCTTCCATATGATCCAGCAATTCCACTCCTAGGTATTTACCCAAAGGACACAGAAACATCAATTCCAAAGAACACCTGCACCCCTATGTTTATAGCAGCACTGTTTACAATAGCTAAGCTTTGGAAACAACCCAAATGCCCAAAAATAGATGACTGGATCAAGAAGATGTGGTACATATATACCATGGAATATTACTCAGCATTCAAAAAAGATAAACACATGCAACTTGCTGCAACATGGATGGCGCTGGAAGGGATCATGCTCAGCGAAATAAGCCAAAAAGAAAAAGAAAAATACCGGATGGTCTCACTCATAGCAGGAATCTAGAACACTTAAATAAGGGACCAGGAAAATGAATAACTATAAGAAAGTGAAAATCAAAATCAACAAAAAACTATGAACCAGAGACACTTTTAGGGGGGCGGGGGCGGGAGGGGAGGGATTGGGGTCAGAATGGGGGGCTGCAATTGTATGGGGAATATAACAATAAAATTTATAAAAAAAAATAAAAAATAAATAAATAAAAGTAAAAAAAAAAAATAAAAAAAAAATAAAAGCGGCATGCTTCTGGTTTAGTAACTAATCTCTCTTCATGACTTAAGCATTACAAAGTGCCCTTGTCCAGCAAAGATTTTCAAATTTAATGAAGCTCAACTAATTTTCTAAAAGTTCCAGATTTAAGGAACTCTGGAAGCCTTAGTGCACCATTATAGCATCCAGGAGATTATTTGTTTGTTTGCTTTGCTTGTTTCCTTGCTTGCTTGATAAGAACTATTTCTAAATTCATCTTAGAAGTCTACTTTTACTGTCCATCTTCACAAACATATATTTAGAGGGTAAAAGTTAAAAGAGGTTACCTCGTGGCATTAGGAGACACCAGACCTATGTTACAACCATTTTCCTTGAGGGTCCCCAACTCATCTAGTTATGGCTAAATTTTCTGTTAATATGTGCTATATGAGGTTTAGCCTTCACAATCCATCTACTGACATTCTGGAAGGTTCCTCACTCTATCTTATAAACAATATTTTATTTTTTACTTTATTACATATTTTTCTCCAACGTTGATTGCTAAGACTGGTGTGTGGGGCTGCTATTGTGTAGTTAAGTGTAACCCCAAATCTATTTGAATTGGTAATTGCCAGCTTCTGCCAGCAATGTGACAGAGGTAAGTAGGGGAGAGAGTGGTTACCTCTTTCCTGCTGAACTGCTTCCCACTGGCTGTCCTTCAAGGATTTGGTGATTTCTTCCCTCTCAAGATATGGGTGTCAGCAATGTCACATTTATTATGAAAATACAATTGTGGGAAATAGGAAGTACTAGACTTGATTTTCTGAGGCATTGCACCAGTCAGTGTTACCTGGTTCCTAGGAAACCAGGCAGTTCCATTGACCCAGGTGGGGAGGCCCATAATAACCAGTGGGGAAGTCTATGAAAGCTTGGTTGCTATTCACCATCAGGGTTGGCAGCCAAGAAAATAAGCAGAAGGTAGAGTGAGGCAGGGCAAGGACAAGGTGGATCCAACCAGCAACTCTCTGACCAATTCTCTTTGAAGATCAGAGAGAACAACCTGGAAACCACCTGTTTGCATCTGTGGTTGTTTCTCAACCACATCTAATCACAACCATTTTCAAAAATGCATGACTGCTGCTTTGTTTCCACTTTGCAAATATCATGCAACTCTCTTCTTGTATGGGTCTAACTCAGACTCACACACAGATTCTGAGAAACATAGTTCAGCTCAGCCAAGTTGACAGTACAAAAACCACCACAGCTCACTCTTTCCATTCATATATACCTTTTAAAGCCATTTTTAACTTCCAAATAAAGACAATAGTAAAATTATGATTTCACCCAACATGATTCAACTAGCTCTCATACAACCAAAGATATATTATTGATAAATCTCTTCCCAAAATAGCATGCTTTCCAAAAGCCCCATATGCTACATCATCTATCTTTGGGAGACATTTAACCATTTATAAAGGAAGGCTCAAGATTTTCCTTCTCAGTTAACTGGTCACAGGAAACTCCCAAAGAAGACATAAGTGGAGGCTGCGAGAAAGGAAACAATGGAGTGGAACTAGGAGCCTTGAGAATCTGAGCCACTTACTTATATAACTGGTATGTGCCTTCAGGGCCTGTTAAGTCTGATATTATATACTGTTCTCACATCTGATAATGTAATGTTACACGTGCCCAAGTTTATGGCTTGGTTGGTCAGAAAACGTGAGTTCGCGATAGGGGGTATAGACGTCAGGGTGGCCAATTGTCAAGTGTTCAGTCTTTACTCTGTGTAGACACAAATGCTCAGTCCCTGTGGCCCTTTAACAAGCCAAAGTAATTTCTACAAAGAAAACTTATCTACAGAGGAGAAGAGTTATGCTCCAGAATTCTAAAGACCTACTCTCTGATCCATTTACAGGGTTTTCCAAAGCCCGAATACAGCATCTCATGCGTCTGACACTTCATAAAGAAGCAATGTCACTTGCACGGCTGTCTTTTAAAGAACATTCTTTTGTTATGAGACTCAGAAAGACTGGGACCCTTTAGGGTCATTCAACAAATGGATCAGAAGGACACGACCACATAAAGTATATGTTGCCTTCAAGATCCAAAAAGGTCCATTAGACTTCACATTTCTGTCTTAGTGAAACTTGTCTTTCAACATGTTCTAGAGCACTGGATCTCCAGAAATTTTCAGAAATTAAAAAAGCTCCTGAAATTTTATGAGATCTATTTCTGCCCTCTGTTACACATGTCTTAACAATGTGTCTAAGTGAGTTTCTCTCCAACACACTTCCTGCTCATTAGAGTTCCAACCGGCATATCATCACTGATTATCATCAATGTAGTAGATCAGTAGGATGTCCTGTGGATTAGACTCGTTATGACCAGAGAGTTGCTATATCCCTGAGTTAGTTCAGTGAAGGCGTATTCCTAACACTACCAACCGAAGCAAACTGCTTCTGGTGATCTTTGCTAATAGGTGTAGAGGAAAAGCAGTGTCTACAAGCTTGATAGCTGCAGGCACAGACACAGGGGGTGTATAAAGAACATATGCCTAAAAGAGCAACTGCAGTTGGAGCCACTACCAGATTACATTTACAACCATCCACTGTTTATTGCCAAAATCTGCCCATTTTCTCCACAGGTCAAACAAACAAGTAAAGTGGGAATATGCTAGGATTCACTAACTCTGATGTTTAAATCCTTGACAGTGGCACTAATCTTGGTGGTTTTTTCAGGAATGCTACAATGTTTTTTGAGGCAGTTCTAGAATCTTCTACTCGTCTTTTCCCACCATACTAACCCTTGGGTCATTTCATGGGTCAGGGAAACAAGGCAGGGATTCTGCCATGTGCTAATTATATCTGCTCCAATTGTGTGTTCTAGAACTGTGGATACAAGCATTGGATGGGTCAGAGTCACACTGAGATGGACCTGAGTCAAAACCCCACTGATCACCTGACCCCAAGAGCTCACTACTCTGTCTCATGGACCTCAGCAGCGTTTGGGATGTCATTTCACAACCAGTACATAATGTCCCACCAAAGCCTCAATCTTTCCCCTTCCCTAATGTAAATCACCTGACCAGCAGTGGCGCATCCCTTTGGAGAAGGCCACAGGGGATTACAGTGTGACACGTAGCTGTAGGGCCAGTCTAACGGGCCAGATTGCAGGTGACTAGTGACAGCTATGCCGGCATTTGCTCTCCAACCCAAGTGGCTCTCACACTCCTCACACTTCCCTGCTCCCCCCTCCCAGGGGCCCCAGGACCCCCTCCTACCCACACAGACATCTTCCCCTGAGCTTTGTAAAGAAGTTCCCTTATTTGGGGAATCTAAGTTTCTGCAGCTATTCAGAAAGAAAGGGGCCGCCTACACTCTGCTTCCTCTTATGAGAATGTTAAGCCTGATGAGCTTCTTTGTATATAAATCTGTTTTCACCTTAGAAAAACAGGCTGTATAAGTCAGGTATTATAAATCCCCTCTGCATTCATTTCCTAGGGCTGCTGGAACGAATTATCACAAACTAAGTGGCTTAAAACAACAGAAATTTATTTTCTCATAGCTCTGGAGACTAGAAGTTAGAAATTAAAGTGTCAGCAGGGCCATGCTCCTCTGGCAGCTGCAGCCGCGAAGCACTCCATGTCTCCTCAGTCTGCAGTGACCAGAGCTTCCTCCACTGAGCGGCCTCCCTCCCTCCTCCGTCTCCTTGCTCTTCTCCTCCATCACATGTCTGCATGTCTTCTCCTCTCATCAGAACAGCAGCCATTGGACTTAGGGCCTACTCCTGTATGAACTCACTTCAGCTAATTCCATCCACAAGGATTCCAAATAAGGTTACACCCTCTGGTTCTGGGTGAACATGAATTCTGGGGAGAACACTCTTCAATCCCTTGAGCCCTCTAACAGTTATTTCTCAGCCCTTACTGCCTTATAAGCACCTGGTGGCTCCCTTTAGATGGGTGCTGTCCCTGTCCCACTCCCACAGCCCTTGAGATTCTGTTTTAGTCTTGCTGGGATGCAATCCAGGCATCAAGACTTTTTAAAGCTCCCCAGGCGCTTTTTACTGGCTGACGCCCAAAGGTCCACAGGGTGCAAGACACTTCCACCCAGCCGAGATCCAAGGAAATCGAGGTCTCTGCCCTCCTCACCTCAGGCTCCCAATCACTACTGACAGTCATGTGTGCAGCTCACAGGGATTTTGCAAGGTCTGCAGTCACTCCCAAGCCTTTTGCCTTAAAAAAAAAAAAAAATGCAAGATGTTGCATCCACATGTTCCTACCAGAATAAGTACTGCTCAGCCCAGGCCTTCTCCATTCTGGCATCATTTTTACTTTGGACATCTATTCTATATCACCCCTAAAACACTCCAGGCAGTGTATTTCTGGGCAGTGACCGCTCTTCTCAGTTGGCTGACATCTCTCAGCCTTTGTCATCTCCTCTCGCCATGCACCCAAAGTACACGTTAACCTCAGAAAACACAGACCCTCTCTCTTAATTTTAATGCTTCTACTGCACTATATTTCTCACAGATTTGGGTGCACCCCAGATGGTAGGATAGGCCTGAATGATTTTTCCCCATCCCAGCCAGCCTCGCCCCGCCCCTCTGCACCTCTCCTCTTCTCCTCCCCCCTCCCTTCTCCCCTCCCACAGCACACAGGTAGCTGAGTGTCCTTTGGTTAGTCCGCCTCATGGCCCTTCTCCCTGCCTCACCCTGTGCATACACATCACCCCCAGCCCAAGTTCACGGACATAAACACGAACACAGGCAAAAGTATGTCTCGTGTCAACTGCTGGGCCCAACAGATTTCAGTGAGTACAAACTCACCTGCTGACTTAAAAGTTCTCATTTAGGTTAAAATCAAAGACTAATGTCCCCAAACAGAAACACTGGGAGCTTTAGTTATTAGCTTTTTAAAAAAGAGAGAGTCTCCTTTGCTCCATGTTAGTTAACAGTTTCCAGTTATGGAGGAGTGGTTTTGTTTTTCACTTTTTAATTAATTAAATCTACACCCTGAATGCCCACAGAGCCTGGGGTCTTCCACTGTGGAGCTGCCCCCAAAACGCTTTCCTAAAAGAGCGCCTGGCTTTCCAAAGGACAGCTCAGAGTCCGGAGGGCGTCCTTACTGGGGCCTAGCATCTGTCTTCTCTCACCAGCACTAGGTGAGTCAGCGCAGGGAGGCGGGGCTTGAAGAGGGGGTTGGCAGCTGACTGCTAATTGCTCCCAACAGTCTTCCTAGAATTACCAGCTAATTCTGACATGTTTAACATCAGATAATAATATATCATTATATTTTATATAACAAGCTATGTTTCAGACCACCTAGCGGTGCACAGAAAATTCCCGCGTCTCTTATGGTATAGTATGCCTGTGAAATGGATCACTGGGACTTCAGCGCATGGCCCCTGGCTGGTTTCTGTTAGCGTTTTCCCTCTCTCTCTCCACCCTGCCCCCTGTCCCCAGATGGTTCCACCCCTAGTTGTTGTTTCCCCTGAAGTGCTTTGCTTGGGGTATTAATATCTTTGTGGTGAAAAGCACATCTGCCTATTCCTGGAAAGCTATATAAAGCAAAGGAAACTAATCAAATGCCCCGACAAGGACACAAAGAAACCTTGCCCAAGTGTTTTTTTTCCCAAGGCTATTATTGCAAGCTTTCCTGCTGCTTCCGCTGGTGCCACAGAGAAGGGAGGTTGGCACAGTGAGAAGAGCATTCTCTCCCCTCTAGAGGGAAGAGTGAATAGACTCACATCCTCCCCTTGCTTCTAGGGAGGGCTGCAAATCAGAAGCCAGCAGAACCCTCAAGCAGCCACTGCCCCCGCATCACCGACAGGTGGACAGGAACCTCCCTACACCTGAGAGAATACTGAAGCCCTAGGGGAGCAGGGCGGGGGTCACTTGTTGCTGACTAGCTGTACTTGGAGGATGTCCCTCTCCCCGGGGCCTCAGGCATACCCCATATTTAACAGGAAAGGATTTAGATCTGGTGGTTTCTCAGTTTACTTCATACTTTAAGCTAAATGCTTAAGTAATGAAAGCAGTTCACAATATTAGTAATGCTGGGATTTTGTGCTAGCCGTTTAGTTTTGCTCAAATTTGTCACATATATTTAGCAAAAAAGGAACGTCAGTGATTTGCATACAAATCGAAATGATTTGCACACCAAGGGGGCTTGTCCCTGTCCCAGGGTGTCTTATGCCATGCCCTCCCACCAAGGACTCCTTACTACAGGCAACTAGTTCTACTCCTTCCTCCCAAACCTACCTCAACTTTCATTTAACTTCAACTTTCATTTAACCTACCTCAACTTTCATTTAACCTCTCAGAATTAAACTAGACAACAGTATTTAATGGACCCAAAGTGGAGATGCTCCCTTAAATACAAAAGTAGCAGTGTTAGGGGGAAGTGATGTCCTGAGTTAATCCCATACAGGCTTTGTGGACTCCACCCCCACTCCAGACTAAAGCCATCAGGACACTGGGAAAGACAAATCCCATCACCACCAAGGGAGGGTGGCTGGGACCTGAGGGTGGAGTTGGGCAGCCAGGTTGGATATAAAAAACCAAACACGTGGGCCTTGGGTTCGCTCTCTGGCTCGTGATCGCTCGCCTCCTGGCTTCACCGCTCCTGCCTGGCGCCAGCTCTCAGAGAGCCATTTTGGGATTCCTGATCGGCGGATCGGGTAGGACTCATTTAAAACTTTGTCTCCCGCTTTTCTCCCAGAGCTGTACATTTCCTCATTTCCCCTTTCCTTGTAAATAAACCTTTTATTAACCTTTAGCATGTGCCTGCAGTAGAGCATTGATAAGTCCTTTTAAGCGCGCGGGTGAGGACCCACAGTCAGGCACCCCGTTTTGTATCGGGGTTGCTCTACAACAGCAGCAACAGCGCCCTTGGCCCCACGCAGCCTCCTGGGTCCAGGAGTGCAGGAAGTCACCTTTCTCCATAGCCTTTGAAGCTGGGATGGGCTATACACCTACCTCCCCTCAGCAGCCTGGAGCAGTGCAGCACTGGAGAGCAGACGCCAAGCTGACTCCCATCTGCGCAGGAGCCGGCAGAGCATTGTCACCTGGCGCACTAAGGTTGGAGGCTTCAAGGGTCTGAGTCATAAACGGAGAAGAACCAACTAGACACCTCAGTCTGTCCTGTGAGCAATTAAGCCACTGAGATGTCAGGGTTTGCTACCAGGGTGTAGGGGCAGGATGGGTACTGAGCAGGTTATCTATGATCCGAGCAGACAGGCAGGTAAAGAAGGAGTCCTGGTGCCCTCAGTGGGTTTCTCAGGTTTTTATTGAGCTGTTACATATAGATCAGCAACCAGGTACACGGCAGGCAGGGGTGCCAGGAAGCCATAAGGCCTCCAAGCCCCCAGCAAGTCTCTACTCTGGGCTTCTCTGGCTTCTCTCTCCCCTCTTTCTCCTGCTTCTCTCCTGCTTCTGCTTCTCCCGGTGACTATCTCAATACTCCTCCCATGGCCCACAGAAGTAAGCTAGATAGTTTACAACAATGTAACAATTGAGGGTGCCCATCAGGCAGGGCACACCTAATGGTGGGAGGGCAAGAAACCTGAAAAACCATTTACCCTGCACAGGGCCAGTCATAAAGCACAGAGGAGCCTGCCAAGGCGAGTGCAGCGCAACCCCACCAGGCCCTGACCTGGGAGAAGGGCCTGAGTGAGCCCTGGGAGTGTTTCTGGTGGCACGAGCAGTCTTTCACAAGGTCCAAACTGATAGGTTATTTGGTTGATTTATTTAATTGCCTGCAACTCTTTTAGTCACCAGTTCACCTAGTGTCCTTGTTTTTTCACTGCTCACCAAAAAACCTGATTATGCTTTGGCTAGTTAATGGAGAGGGGATATCAGTTTAGAAGAATTCTGAGCTAAAACATTCCTGAGAGTGTGTTTCATTAGCATAGTAAGTTAAAATTTCAGGCTCCTGCAGTGTAAGTGCCTCTGCCCACAGCTCAGGCTGAGAATCCCACTCAGATAGCCATGTTCTGGACTGTGAGGGTCTCACACCATGGTCTAGCTGATCATTCAGTTATTCATTTAGTCAGCCATTCAACAAAAATTTATTGTGCATCTATTGTGGATCTATTACGGACAATAAGGATGCAGCAGTGAAAAATCAAACTCTGTTTTCAAGAACATTATATCCTGGATAATGGAAGGCAAACTGATAAATAAGAAAATAGGTAAAGAACATAACAGGTGAAGACAAGTACTCAACAGAAATATCAAGTACAGTAAGGGGGATGGGCGTGTAGAGTGGGGTGTGGAAGAGATTGATATTGTCTACGTCTCACGGGAAGGGTTTCTCTAGTGAGATTGTTGTAGAGCAACCCCGATACAAAACAGGGTGCCTGACTGTGGGTCCTCACCCGCGCGCTTAAAAGGACTTATCAATGCTCTACTGCAGGCACATGCTAAAGGTTAATAAAAGGTTTATTTACAAGGAAAGGGGAAATGAGGAAATGTACAGCTCTGGGAGAAAAGCGGGAGACAAAGTTTTAAATGAGTCCTACCCGATCCGCCGATCAGGAATCCCAAAATGGCGCTCTGAGAGCTGGCCGCCAGCCAGGAGCGGTGAAGCCAGGAGGCGAGCGATCGGGAGCCAGAGAGAGAGCCCAAGGCCCACGTGTTTGGTTTTTTATATCCAACCTGGCTGCCCAACTCCACCCTCAGGTCCCAGCCACCCTCCCCTTGGTGGTGATGGGATTTGTCTTCCCCAATGTCCTGATGGTTTTAGTCTGGAGTGGGGGTGGAGTACACAAAGCCTGTATGGGATTAACTCAGGACATCACTTCCCCCTAACAAGATGACTTTGGAGCAGATAACTGAAGAAATTAGGGAGATGGCTGTACAGATATTCGGCGGAACAAGGAGAAATCGCTGTCAATGAGAGAAGCAGTCTTTGCAAAGACCTTGATGTGGAACAAACATATTTTTCAACAGACTGTAGAAAGCCAGAGGAATCCAGTGAGTGAATAAAAGAGCTGATCATGGAACTAAAGACCATGATGAGTGGTGAGGGCAGGGTCCCAGGACACAGAAGCTCTGAGAGCCCATGGCAGGCATTCCTGCTTTACTCTGAGTACGATGGAGCGTCATTTAAAGGTTTGGAACAGAGGAGTGGCATAATCTGACTTAGATGTTAAAAGGATAAATCTGGCTTCCCTGTTAATAAGAGACAATAAGAGGAATAAATAGAAGCAAGGAAAGCTATTAGGAAGTTATTGCCATAATTCAGGAGAGACCATGGTGACCCCTGGGATCTATAGCGTAGCTAACACGCTTCTCTTAGAGCTCTAAAGAGGTAATACAGGAACAACTGCTGAGAATGCATGAGGCAGGGAGACAAAGGACCACAGTGCATAGACAGCCTGATCTTGGCCCCTGACCCTGGGCTGCTGACCTGACTTCCTGGCACCAGAAGCCCTACCTCTGTGGTATGAAACCTGTCTGCCTAAGTATGCAAAACTTGCCTCAATCAAACACGTCAGTCAGCTGTTGCTGCATAATAACCATCCCAAAACTCAGTGACAAGCAGTATTAAAGCATTTGCTCTCAGGCTCAGAGCTGTGCAGCTCATCTAGAGAAGGAAGCTCCACCTTGGGCTACAGGGGAGCTGAGGGAGCTCTGTTCTCTGTTACCCTCCTGAAGAGGCAGGACTACCTGACAGCATTTTTTTTTTTTTTTCATGCAGAAGTTTCCAAGGGAAAGCAGAAACATGTAACCTTCATAAGGCCAAGGTTCAAAACACAGCCTGGGCCTTCCTCCCCCATTCTATTGTTAAAGATTGGCCAAGACAACATCAAGGCAGTGGAATATGCTTCTACTCTAGGGTGAAGAACTGCAACAAATTGGGAATATTGATGCAATTTAGCTCATGGGTTTATCGGGAACAGAGTCAGTGACCTCTAACAGGGCTTCTCAGACATCAGCATGCATAAAAATTATCTCCAGATTCCTACCCCTGTTCCCTCCCCCTGATATAGATTCAGTCAACCTGAGGCAGGGCCCAAGAATTTACATTTCTAAGAAGCTCCTAGGTGATGCTAACACTGTCAGCCTACAGCCCACACTTTAAGTAGTAATAGCCTAGAGCACACCCCTAGGGGCTAAGAGGCAAGGAAGTAGACAGGAGCACTTCAGTCCTCTAGACAATATCTAATGTCTCAGAATGCAAATTGTAGGATATCTTCATAACTGTGAAGGGAGACGCCTGTTTAGACATACATGAGACTATAGCTAGGGACAATCTGTGCCTTGTCCTTCCTTGGCCGTGGCAAAAATTGAGCGAACAATGTGATCCAACTCCCTCCACTTTTTTCCCTGCTATACAGGGAACATAACTTTGAAGAATCATTCTATAACCCTGCCCCAACATATGCATTTTGAGCTAGCCCTTCCTTCCACCAAGCTAATAGTCTTTTTTGAAATACAATCAGTCCTCCAATTTATGGTTCAACCTGATTTTTCAACTTTACAATGGTATGAAAGTGACATGCATTCAGTAGAAGATGTACTTCAGATATTTGAGTGTTCTCCTGGGTTAGTGGTAGGTGGCAAAATACTCTGGTGATGTTTGGCAGAAGCAGCAAGCCCAAGCTCCCAGTCAGCCCTGTGATCATCAGGGGAAACCCATACTCAATAGTGCACAGCACTCAACAAATCACATAAAGTAGTCAGCACTTAATTATAAATAAGCTTTGTTTTAAGTGATTTTGCCCAATTGTAGGCTAATATAAATTTAAGATAGGCTAGGCTAAGCGTGGTTGCTTGCTTGCTTGCTTGCTTGCTTGCTTGCTTGCTTGCTCGGTTAGGTGTCTGAAATGCATGTTGACTTATGATATTTTCAATTTACAATGATTTTTTTGGAATGTAACACTATAAGTCATGGATGATATGTGCTTTGGCAGAGTATCCAAATTATCTGTTTACAACTCTGCTTTCCCCAAAAGCTGGTAAGTTCTGTGAGAACCTCCCTGTAGCCTGACAATTATTACATTGTCAGCATATGTTTGCTGAGTGAATAAACAAATGGGAAGCAAGATTTCCGTCTACTGGGCAAACAAGACTCATAAAACCATTTGAGAACCTTGCAGATCAAAGGATCTGACAGCCCACTCGGGTGATCATCTACCCTTCTCTGGCCTCTAGCCTGTCCTCTTTTCATAGAACTAGAGAAGCGGTTTTATTAATGACTGTATCAGAAGCACCCAGGAGAGATTTTCCAAATTTTAATACCCAGACCGCCATCTAAACCATTTAAATCAGAAGCCTTGGAGATGGGACCAGCCATTAGCAATATTTTTAAAAGTTAAATTATTTTTTATGCAGGTAGCATTGGTTTACAATTCTGTATGTGATTTAGAGTAATAGATTTTGAGAAAGATATCTATATTTTTCCATAGGGGCTGAACAAATCTGCATACTCTCCAACAGACCAACAGTATATAAGGGCTCCTTTTTCTCCACACCCTCACCAGCACTTGTTACTTCTGGTCTTTTTGATATGGTCATTTTCACAGGTATAAGGTAGTATCCCATTGTGGTTTTGATTTGCATTTCCCTGCCACCAGGAACATTTTAAGCTCCAGTTATTTCTACATGCAGGCCCTGGCTGGGTGTGGGAGGACAGCCAGTTCTGAAGGCAGCAGTGACTCTTGCAGATCAGATGCAGGGGTACTGGTGAGTCAAGGACACAGCTTAACCATCATGGCCACTGCAGCTCATTAGCATCAACAAAGAAACTAGAGAAACAAGAAACAGACTCTTCCAACCTTGTTATGAAAACAAGGGATTAGTTGTCACTGCATAAGGGCTGGAGCCCTCACTGATCCTCCCATAACCTGTTTTATCATGAGTTACAACAAAGGGATGGGCCCTTGGAAGCCTATCTCAGTAAGGGACACTTCCCCAAGCTGTGAGCAGGCAGTTGGCAGTGGGTCGGCCTGCTGGCCCCTTGAAGATGTCAGGCCACATCCATCACAGAAGGTGGCCCATCATCTGCTCTGCTAGGAGAAAGGGAGACAAGCTGGGAGAGCACACACCAAGGAGGTTGCGGAGAGCACAGCATGAAGGAGAAAGCAGAGACATTTGAGCAGAGAAGAAAGGGGGAAGGCACAGAGGACAGTTTCCCAAAGGTGAGAACGACTCATCATAGGTGAAATGGCTTCTCTTGTGTGGACTGGCCCTTCTGTAGGGGGAAATGATGTCCTGAGCTAATCCCATACAGGCTTTGTGGACTCCACTCCCAGTCCAGACTAAAGCCATCAAGACATTGGGAAAGACAAATCCCATCACCACCAAAGGGAAGGTGGCTGGGACCTGAGGGTGGAGTTAAGCAGCCAGGTTGGATATAAAACCAAACACGTGGGCCTTGGGCGGGCTCGCTGTTGCTCGCCTCCTGGCTTCACAGCTCCAGGCTTGCAGCCAGCTCTCAGAGTGCCATTTGGGATTCCAGATCGGCGGATCAGGTAGAACTCATTTAAAACTTTGTCTCCTACTTTTCTCCCTGAGCTGTACATTTCCTCATTTCCCCTTTCCTTGTAAATAAACCTTTTATTAACCTTTCACGTGTGCCTGCAGTAGAGCATTGATAAGTCCTTTTAAGCGCGTGGGTGAGGACCCACAGTCAGGCACCCTGTTTTGTATCGGGGCTGCCCTAGAACACTTCCTCAGTCTCCCGGCCCCGAAATCTGCTGGGGAGCAGCCCCTCAATGAAATGGCAGGCAAAGAGCACAGCCTTTCCCTTTCTCACTGTCCCTGCACCTCTGCACCAGAGCCCATCATTCCCCAGGGTGGAAGGCCATGTTCCACTGAACACAGAACACTCAGAATCCTACCCATCAAGTCCTGACTGTGGTCCAAAATCCTGACTCATAAACACCCCAAGGTTTAGGTGGGGGAAGAACATGGTGATTCTGAGCCACTCCTACCATGACAGTCCTATTAATTTCTTATCACCCAGAGGGATAATCTTAACTTGGTAAAGTAATAAAAATCCCACGCCAGATCCACATCTTGACTCTATCAGAAGCCTCCATCACCGAAACAGCAGGGGTTCCTGACGTCTAGTAACCACTTAACCAACAAGAGTACAGATTCAGGACTGGCTTTGGAGACCCCTCGACTGGCTAATTAGTTCCACATGCTGTCTCCAAGGCGGTGACTGTGGGGGGATGGACAGACTTCTGCATTTGTCACTGGATCTGGAAAAGACAACATGACCCTTCCCAGCTGTGTCTCTCATGGTGGGTACCACCGGTTGTCACAACCAATCACATCACATAGTGGAACCAAAGAAAGTATCCACCTTCCCCGGCCTGGAAGAAGGGGATAAAGAGGTTAAAATGCTGGTGATGTCTGTCTGACAAGAGCAGACACGGGATGCTGATATTTCATCTTCTGATATTTTATGCTCCCAGAAAACTGATGGCAAACCCAGTTCAGAGTGAGACACCAACTCTGCAGTTACCGCTTAATCAGCAGTTGTATTAGGGCTGTGGAGGGATCTTTCTCAGGGCTTCCACCAAAAATAAAGTTGACAGAGCCTATGGCCCTGTGGGAATTGTCTTCCTTGATTGTGACACTGCCCTTTGGCTTCATCTCTTGTGCATTGAGAAACACTTTCAGGCTGCCATGGAGCAGCAGCTGCGCAATCATGGCATCCCCTGGGCGGCCAGCAGGCCCGAATCAGGCAAGTGCCAGGTTCAGCTCTTTGGACTCAAAGTGCATGTGCAGGCACAAGAGACGAGGGGAGCACAACCGCCCACCCTGTGAGGTTACAGTGGGACTCCCATAAAGTAAGCTACAAGGGCACTGTGACCCCACCCAGCATGAGGTAAGTACTCTGTGACCATGAGGAATACACACCTGGGGGATCTCTTTCTGAAGCAGCCATCTATGGGCTGGTCACCCCTCCTGGGGACCCCTAGTGCCAGAACCCACTCCTTTTTTCAGAAGCAGAAGCTTAAGGAGGATCTTGTTCACAAAATGAGCTAGATCAGGACTTTCCCCCCCTATGTCATTGTCCCTCTAGCCCTCTCCCCTGCTCTTAAAATTTGCCAACCCACCCATCCTGTGATTGCACCTCCCCTCCAAAGCAAAACTTGCTCCCACCCCAGACAGATGGACCTTTAAGAATATGACTGATTTTTACTGGACCTTGTCTGCACATACAGTCACAAAAAAAGTCCGTGCTCCAGGGTGCTGACCTAAGGTCTTCAAATCACAGCTTTCCTTGTTAAATGTCAAACTTTTCCCAGAACACCTCTGAAATGAGACAAGTTCAGTATGCACAGTAGATGGTTATGAATTCAGCTATTTTGAAATGGTAATGCAATGAGAATGAGTCTTTGAGAAATATATCCTGGTAGAAATTTCCATGCAGGATCTTGGTTGAGTTTGGCTTTTAAATCTTTTAAGATATTATAATGTAACAATCCCATTCTTTCAGTCATGAGAGTGGGGACAGGCTGTGAGAAAGTAGGTCCTTTGACTTTGAGGTGGACAAGACCCCTCTTGCCTATACAAAGGTCTCTGTATGTTCAGCCCCACCTAGAAAATGTCTGCAGATTCCTGTTGCTACACAGTTCCTTGGAGGCCCGGCCTGGCGGAGAGGGGAGGGGACAGAACATGTGGGAGATACCAGTCACAGTGTCCTGTCCGGCTAGTCACCCAGTGACAAAGCCATTGGTCTCTGAGATATTTTGAGAGCGGTTTGACTCTCAGCAACTTGATCGATTTTCCTCTACAGTGTTGTTAGAAATAGTAAATACAACTGCAATATTTTATTATTTTAACAGACACATTAATAAAAATAACATTTGTGTAACTCTTCTTGGATTGCCTAGCATTTAACAAAAATCATGAGTTTTAATCATTCAAACTGCCAAGTGACACAGGAATTGTTATTTCCCCAGTATTTCTATCCCTCACTGCAAGGTAGAGATTAAATACCCTGCAGCCAGAGGTGGCAAGGCTGAGGCTTAAACTGGCGTCTTGTTCTCGTTCACCCATTCCAGCTTTGTTCTCTGACCACAGTTATCTCATTAAGAGCTGCTGAGAAGTTGTTTCCAGCAATGGCACACCTGAGGAAAGAGGGGAGACCTCCTACTTCTAGAATTCTCCAAAGCAGATGCCCCCCAAATCCTCCTCTTACTGCAGGGCCACCTCCCAGGCACCCCAGGGATGTCTGACTTCACCCCCACCCTAGAGCTGCTCTCACACCTCCTGTCCTGCCATCCCTAGGCAGGGAGGGGACTTCCCTACTCCAGCCCACTGAACAGAAAGTCACCTCTCCACGCCATCCTCCCATGTCACACACAAATTTCGCCTATGGCAAAATATCTATATATTCGCCCACCCACCACTCTAACCACCCATAAGCCGTTTGATGTTGGACACTTGCTATTTTCTGCACACTTTTGAGAGGCTACAAGAAAGACCTGATGCAGCAGGGCTGAAGCCAGGCTGGACCTAAGGACCAAGTCTGCAAGCCAAAGCTTGTTTTGTGAAGATGTCTTTAACACATTCTGCTGTGTCCCATTTCACAGCAACTATTATGAAACTTTTTAGAGATGTGTGTATCTGAGGTAAATAATCTTAATTTCACGCCTGGTCAACAAATCTTGTCCCAAAAGCACTTATAATAATTTACAAACTGAGAGTCACATCTTGTTGCCAATGTAGCGAACTCAGACTGGCTCTCGAAGTAAATGGCTTTGTTCTATTGCTAAGTGTGGCTTTAAGTCACTCCACCAAAGTGACTACTGGCCCCTCTGCAGCCTCAGTGAGCGCCTCCTGGAATCTAAACGTGGTCCACTGCATTCTGCACTGGGGCAGGGCTGTCAGGCCCAGATCAAAGGCAGCACACACCAGGGTCTTCTCCTGAAAGGAAAATAAGACATTTCACATGCTCCTTAAAGACTCTGGTTGACGAACCCTGGCAAGTCTTTCTTCTGTGCCTGTGGGTCACACGCACACACACATACACACGCAGATGAATAAAATCTGTGCAGATGGGTGAAAACTGTCTGATCTCTCTTATGAATAACAAAGGGATCCAGAAATCAATAGACCTCCAGAAAGTGTGGTGGTTATTACTGCCATTAGGTCATTTAAGTGTCCAAATACACATGATTAATGGAGCTGACACTTCACTGCGAGGGGAGGGAAATGTGTTACATTATCCCCAGAAACAGCTTCAAGACTCCATGTCTGATTAACTGTACTTTCTTATAAGCTTAATATTCTCCAGATCAATTTCACTGTTGTTGAAAATCTCAATAAATTCCATTGGTTCATTTTCCTGCTTTACTGTATAACACAAATCTTCACACATGCTAAGTAATAAATAATAGTGAATTAACTGATTAAAGTTTTCATTATTGATACAAGATCTTGAAGGGCCCCTCAAAATCACCTTTTTATGCAATAATTCCTTTGAATATCATAAAAAAAGAAGTTAGGTCTATGAACTAGATCTCTAGCAATCTTAGAATATGCTTCATGAGATTATTTCAAATAAATCCTTATTCTGAATTTGTCTTCTTACCTCTTGCTTTTTTTTTAAGAGGTTTTTTTTAAGCTTTATTTATTTATTTATACAAGCACTGGGTACAGTCAGAAGCATGGGAGGGTGAGAGAATTCACCAGAGCCAGAGCGGGGAGCAGAGCAGGCAGACTGATGAATTGCACTGCTGAGGGGAGCAGCAGGTGTGGCAGGAGAGGTCTGCGCACCCTGTGGGACCCTCGCCAGCGGCCAGGGATCCAACTGGCACTGCAGAGGCTGCAGGCAGCTTCACAGCCCAGCACTCAACTGCTGCGCCACCAGGCGAGGCCCATCACTTGCTTTTTTAACAAAGAATCTCCTATTAGAGAAAACCCATGGATTTATAAATGTAAATTTTGGATCAAGAAGATGTGGTTTATATGGAGTACTACTCCATGTGGAGTACTACTCAGTGGTCAAAAAAGATAAAGTTTTGCCACTTGCAGCAACATGGATGGAGCTGGGAGGGGATTATATTAAGTGAAATGTCAGGGAGAAAGGAGAAAGAAAAATATTGGATGGTTTCACTTACATGTGGAATATAAAGAAACTAAACAAAAGGGAGGGCAAAGGCAGACTTTGAAAGGTGACCATAGACCTCAGGCATCAAGGAGGGGAAGGAGGGGTGGAAACAGGAGGGGAAAGAGCGCATTGGGCTATGGCTAAGGCTACTGAAAGGAGGATGCCATGGGGGGAGCAAAGGGAAGAGGGCAGGGTCTAATGCAGAATCTTGGGGCTTGGGTGATGGGTATGGCGAAATAATTTGCAGTTGTAGAGGTATAAACCATGCCCCAAAGACATACTATACAAATAAACATTACCTTGATAAATATAACTTTTTAAGATTTTTTAACACCTTTTTTTATATACTCTGTGCTAGACTTTAGAAAAAATAAATACAAAATCCAGCCTCTACCTTAAATACATATATAGTCTGACAGGTGAGTAGAGAAGTAAACCAGGAATTATAAGACAGTGGAGTAAGTTGCTATGACAAATGTTTTGATGAGGGAAGTGGTTTGGAGGGGGAGGAGGGGTGTTGTGGGGGGTTGGGAGGGGAAGCTGCTAATCGTAGGGATATTCCAGCAATTCCATTGTTTAGTTTTCAGGTGATAATAAAAAGTAGGTTCCCTGTGGCAGTCTTATCATTGTTTTCAATTCATTGCAATCCCTGCACCTTTTATTGCCTGCATTTTTCCCAGGCCACCCACCCTTGGTGGCCTCAGACATTACTAAGGGGGTATAGGTGAGGTCAGGTGAGACAACTCACAGAGAGTGGTAGAAGAAAAAATGGCTAAAGCAAAGCTCCACTAGTCAGAGACCACCCCTCAGGAAGTGCAGGAAGACTCCAGGGACAACTGAGTCTCTGCAACAGTCATTGCAATCTGCCACAACTGGGGTGTGAATCTTAATGCCAGGTCTTTCGTGGCCAGGTAAGATAGTCAGGTTACATAGGTAACACTACAAAGTCTCCATAAGGTTCAGAGGGGACTAGAGAAAGAATCTCTGTCCCACAATAGGGCTCACATAGCTGAGCAGGCTGTAGAAGAGCCAGTGCTGCAGCTGAGACATGAACAAGAGTGTTTGTCACCAGGAAGACAGGTGGCGGGGGTAGGGGTGGGGGGGACTCTGGGTAAAGGAAGCAGCTTGGGCAACACATACATCAGCCTGGTACACAGAGGAGCCCCTGTTGGCACCAAGGGAGCTTGAAGGTAGGAAAGAGAGTCTGGCAGACATGAGGGTAAGGTGGACAAGGGATTTCTGTACTGTCCTGAGGAAATAGGATGAAAATTTGGGGCTGTGCCCTGTGCTCTTCTGTCCTCCTATTTCCCTCTTCAGATTCCATGCCAGCTGCAGTGGGCCCTTATAATAAACATGGGAGACTGGTTCCGGAACCCTTACGGACACCAATATCTGCATATGCTCGCATGCCTTATATTAAATGGCATAGTCCTTACACATAATATAGGCACATCCTCCCGTGTGCCTTATATCCTCCCTAGAAGACTTACAATACTCACCACAACACAAATGTGCTGTCAATATACTGTACAGCTTAGGAACTGATGACAAAGCAAAAAGTCTGTTCATGTTCAGTACAAACACAACCACTGCAGACTAACTACATAGTATGGAAGCTCCATCTGGGGTCAGGAATCTGGTCCCCTTGGATACAAGACCCAGCTATATCTAACTCATCAGAAAACACCACAATTTCTTGATAAATCTGCACCCCAGAAGGTGTTCTCAGCAGAGTGTGCTGATTTGCATTTCAAACTCCTAACTCTGGTTAGACGGGAGACAGGACAACAGGGGAGGCTTGGTAAGGCTGGTGTAGATGAGGATAGGCCGAGCAGAGACTCACTGAGTAAAGAGAAGCGGTGGGATTCAGGGTCCGATAGACCTAGCATGAGAGAAAAGGAAGGCACAAACCTGGCCCTGGTTTTCTGCACAATTTACAGGAAGAGGCCACCTAGGAAGAAGATCATGAGTTAGGTGCAAGATGGTAAAATGAACCAGGGTGTGGGAGGTTGAGTTTGAGATATCAACCGGCCTTCTGCTGAACGTGCCCTTCAGTAAGACTTAGACAGAGGTTAGAGATTAATCAAATTCAAGCAAAGGGGAAAGGAAGTCACTCAGCAAGAATGCATCTTGTAGCAAGAGAACAGGACAAAGGTCAGAGCTCTGGGACATTGAGGGGTGACTGCAGAGGCCACCAGCACCCATGGGAAAGACATCAGAAGAACAAGGAAATGCTAGAGCACAGGAACCAAAGGAGGAGACAATTCCTGGAGCAAATGACCCACAATGGTGCTGTCCAATTGAAATAAAAAGCAAGCCACAGCTGTCCTAATAACTCATTAAAAAGAAAATCAAAACAAGTGAAATCAATTTTAATAGCATGCTTTGCTTAGCCCCAGATAGCCAAATTTTGTGATTTCAAAATGTAATCAATAAAAAAATGAGATATTTTCCATTCTTCTTTTCTATCAGATCTCAGAAAGTAGGTGTGTATTTACAATTAAACACTTCATTCAGATGCTAAATTTTCATCACAAATGCTTGATCTGTACTTAGATTTCATAAAATTCACAGTTGAAAAACCAGATTCACAGACCCAAGTTATTCTAATCATAAAGTTTTTCAATAACAAAGTATCTGCTTTTCAATTTAAATTTAAATAGCCAAAATTAAATGAACAATTCAGTTGCTCAGTGCACTGCCAGATTTCAAGTGTTCAGCAAACCTCAGTGGCCACCCTCTAGATGGTGCAGTGGACAACACACAGTCCAGTGGCACAGAGAAGCCAGCCACAGAAACAGGGGGCAAGAGGCCACTGGTTACAGCAGAGAGAAAAAAATGACAGTTTCAGTGGCTGTTGGTGGAGGGTCAAAGCTTGAAGGAAAAGTCAAGAAACTAAATTTCTCGACTGTTGACTTCGTAAGGAAGTACAAAATAGTAGTCACAGTCGATGCATAAACACAGATATCTGGAATTCCTTGTGAAACTAGGAGAGTATTAGGAATACACAGGCTCTGGGAAAGAAACTGCGCTGAGAGAGAAGTGGCCGTGGAGAATGTTGATGAAGCGCTGGGACTTTATTTCTCTGAAACTCTTGGTTAAAACATGTGATAGTCATAGCAGTAAGGTTTGGTGAGTGCTTATTATGTGTTGGTTATACTTCATGTATTAACACATTTAATCAACAGCTAATTATGGGATTATAGGCTTTACTTTGAGAAAAAAAGCAGACATTGGAATGGTCGTTGTTAAATGGCCGTTGGAACTGAGTCATAATCACAGTCAGAACACAGTCCCCAAGAATATGCGGACATTTGGATCCTGGAGCTAAAGAGAAAGGCACTCTTCCTTGCTCTTTTGCACTGTGAAGTTTGTCATCTGTAGGCCTGATAGGAAATAGTTTCTGCCACAAGAGAAGGGAAGGACAAACAGGAGGAAGGCAGACCTTGAGCTGCAGTCAGCGTTCCAGGGCATTACCTGGGGCCATGCCAGCCTGACCACAGTGCCACCAGCAGGGAGCATGTGAAGACCGCTGCTCTCACTGGGCCCAGGACCCTCCTCTGAAATGCCCTTATTACTCACTGGGACCAAATCCTATGCAAAGAGCTGTGGGAGACCCCTCAGCTGATGAGGGAAATCTAAGGAAAGCAATTTATCTGAACCAGTTCTGCAGAGCAGCAAACAGCTGCTCACACATGCAGAAAACATGTCTAGCCCACTTCAAAGGCCTGTGCATGTCTTAACCACCAAAGGAAAGAATTCTGAACAGAAAGCCATAAATAAGCCTGGGGAGGGGGGTAGGGAGGTGCTCAGCATTTTTGATTGCTCTGTTGAAAGGCAGAGCTATTTTTCTTTTCTTTTTTTCCCCTTTCTGATCTTGAATAAAGCTAGTGACAAAATTTTTAAATACTGAAAATGTATTTTTTAAAAGTTTACCCACCTTAATACCAACCCTAGTATAAGAGAAAGAAGGTAGTGACCTCACCTGACTGGGAGAATCCTACTGCTAGCCAGGTCCAAAACTTCTATGTAAGAAAGAGAAGGGGGCACCAGTGACCATGGGACACCTGGTCACCCCCTCATAGGGTCTTCTGATTGGTTCAAGTGGAAAAGATTGGCTTGGGGGCCAGCAATGTCTGGTAAGTATGAAGATCACTTCAGGACCCACAATCACAGCTCTTACAGCATACACTTGTTTTGTACCAAGCAAAGTTCTGAATGATTGACATACCTGAACTCCTTTCATCTTTGTAACAACCCAAACAGACAGGGAAACTGAGGCACAGAAAGGTTAAGTAACTTGTCTGAAGACACACAGCTAATCAAGTGCAGAGTCTGAGTGGAACCCAGGCTGCCTAGCTCCCAGTCTGCAAAGTGCCTGCTCATCCACGTGTTTCTTTTCAACTCAGCAATTCTCTGAACTGTTCTTGCATTTAAACACCTGTGGACCCAGGTAGAAGGGAATTGACACAATTAAGAGAACACCCCTATTATTTTCCAAGCTAAAAATTCAACCTAATTATCCTAATGGATCTAGAGATCCCATGTTAAGGGTCTAGCTCTACTGAATTAAGGCTGTATTGTTCTCTGACTTACATTTAAAGTGCTTCTTGCTACCATTTCCAAACATGGGCCTGCACAGCTAATGGTGCTGAGTGATCATTAGTCATATCTATCTCAACATATGAAGAAATAATGTGGTCAACTTCCTGATGAAGGTTCTGGTTGCTTCCAGAAGGAGCCAGAAAACTAGGTCCCTGTGGTTGACATCACAAATGCCAGTAAGCTCAACAGAAGATCAAAATCAATGGAAACAGGAGGCCCGCAGGGACCTGTTAAGTTTCTTATCGCCATGTTCAGGCTTCTGTCACTTGAAGAAATGACCAACTTAAAAACTCCTAAGTTCCAGCTCGCAGGACAGGAAGGGAGTGTCATCAAGAAAGATACAAGGCGCTAACATCCAGCTGCAGAAAAATCAAAGCACCCACTGAGAAAACACCTCTCCTGGAGCAGTCAGCTTTCTGAATTTACAATGATAAATTCCAGGAAATCCACACCCAGAGATCATGGGAAGTTCTAGAACCACATCAAAGGGAAGAAGTGACCCAACCTGCAGTTGAGAAAATTGAACTCCTAGCAGCCCGAGAGGAGAGAGATCAACTGGCAGCCCAGCTGGATGGCAGTGCCTGCGCTGGGGGCTCTGGAGTCTCACTCGTGTGTGTGCTGGCAGAGGCTCCAGGCCAGCTGTGGACCTAACCAGGAAGAACAATGTGGCAGCTTCAGGCAACTCTGGCTGATCAATTTCCAACCATAATGAATCCTGGGTCATTTTCTTGTCCCTATAAGTCAAACCAAAATCTTGGCCATAAGGAGCACAGAAATCTTGGAAGTTTTTTCTTACTAGACGTATCCTTGTATTTCTTTGGGTAACTCACTTGCAATGACAAGTTCATTAAAATGTAGGGGAAGGAAATGACATTTATCAAGCACACACTATGCACCAGGTTTTGTCCACAAACCTTGCCATTTAGTCCTTAAAACTCTGTAGATGTGTGCCATTATTCCTCTTTACAGAGCAGGCACTGTAACATGGGAAGGTGACACAGTTTCAAGTGGGAGAGCAGCTCTCTGAACCCAGTCTGGTTTCAAAACATATTGATATTTTTATCAATCAATTATTTTGGGATACTGAATCCTAGAACGTGAGAGTGGGGAAAGGAGACCCAGATCATCGGGACACCCCCAGCCATCTGCACTAAAGCCAAAAAGTCAGAGGCCAGTGTCCCAAGTCACAGTGATACTTCTTTGCTTCTATATTAGCAAATTACCACAAACCTGAGGGCCCAAACCCAGACCCATTCAGATTTCCTGGGTCAGAAGTCAGAGAAGATATGGCTCCCTAGGTCTCTGCTAGGGCCTCACAAGGTCAAAGCCAAGTGTCAGCAGAGCTGTGGCACTTTTCTGAAGCTCTGGGAAGATTCTACTTCCAACATCATCAAGTCTGTTTGGCAAAATTTAGGTCCTTTGGTGATAGGGTCCAGGTCCCTATATCCTAGCTGCTGTCATCGGGGATCACTCTCAGCTGCTTGGGCACCTGCATTCCCATATCACTGTCCCACCCCTCTTCAGCAATGGCACTGGGTGTCCTCTTCACACTGTGACTTTCTCCAACTTCTCCTCTGTCGCCCCTCTCTGACTCCAACCAGAAAAAAATTCTCTGCTTTGGCAGCTCATGTACCCCATGCAATTCAGGATAATCTCCCTATTGTAATGTCCATAACCTTAATGGCATCTGCAAAGTCCTCTTGCCATGTAACATATATGGTCACAGATTCCAGAAATTAGGGTGTGAACATCTTTGGGGACCAAGTTGCCTACTATACTATAGTTCTGACCAAAGCCAAAAGAAAGGTTAGGAATCCAGAATAAATGTTTAACCACCCAAACCAAGTGCAGCCAGGTGTTTCCAGAGCCTTGCCGCTCTGTGCTAGATGGGTCTCTAGACTGAAAGCTGGTATCAGCCCCTGTGACACCCCGACTCTATGCCACCCTGCAGAGCAGGGGAACCAGGTGCTCATAGCGTCTCTTGGTCTCCTGTTTGGTAAGCACGCCTTCATCATTTGTGAGGGCTGCTGTGATTCCTCAGAACATTCAACATACAGATGTGCAAATATAAACACCAAAAATCTATTGCAAAATATTCATTTATATGTTAATTTATTCAGCCATTCAATAAACATTTATGGAGAGTTTACTGCAAGCAGGCAATGTGTTAGAGATTTGTGGATCTGTAGCAAATTTGAATTATTTATAAAGCAGCTCCCTTGATGAATATGAATAACTGAATGGACCACTTTGGGGCCTCTCAGCAGGCAGCAGCAGCCAGATACACTGAGAAGCCCCTGAAGGTTGGGGCAGGGCCTCGGACAAAGTGACTGCCACAGGGGGATGAGGGTCAAGGCTGAAAACGAGTGACCTCTCCAAGTAGGATGAGGACCTGTGACTGTTGTTCGCCCTGACACCCACCATGGAGTGATGGACAGAGAGAGTGTTGTCCCCCAACAATGCCATCAAACGCCTTTGGCGGGCCAGCAAGAATGAGCAACTGTGATAACCTCCATTTCACATTCTGCCAGCACCCTCTGCTTCTATAGTTCAAAGTCATACACCCTCAGGTGTCAGCTCATCTCTGAGTGGGCTGGCGGGTGAACATCTAAAGCTATCAAAACAAGAATAGCTATGCACTTTTCAGAAAGATCCAGCAGTCATTATAAAACATCTATAAATAGCCAGCTTGCTTTAAATGTGGTTCAATTTAGTAACAGATTCAGATTTGAAAAGTTGGAAGAGGACTTGCAATCTAAAATGATTCTTTTAAAACAAGAAAAAGGGAACCTGGGGGCCTCCCTGGTGGGTCAGGCGGTTGAGCGCAGCACTGTGAAGCTGTTCACAGCCTCTGCAGTGCTGGTTCGATCCCCGCTGGCCTCGGAGCAACCCACATGCCGAGCAGACCTCTCCTGTCTCTCCCGCTACTCCCCTCAGCAATGTATTTCATCAGTCTGCCTGTTCTGTTCCCCGCTCTGTCTCTGGTGAATCCTCTCACCCTCCCATGCATCTGGCCTGTACCCTAGCTCTTGTATAAATAAAAAAATAAATAAATAAATCTTATTTAAAAAAAAAAAAAAGGGAAAAAAGAAAAAGGGAACCTAAAGGGGCAGTGACGTGACCAGGAGCATGGCTGGTTGTGCAGACAGGTCTAGAACTCCCCTCCTCCCGACCCTGCCTTGGCAGCAATGCTGACAAATTGAATGTCTATAAATTACTAATTGTATAAGTGCAGATATTTGGTCATCCAATTAAATTCAGCAAGCACATCACTTCCTCCCAAAGAAGAGAGAGGTGGCGAGAGCCAGGCCCAGTCTTGTTCTTCTAAGTAACATGCTGTGTGACCACAGGTTAGTTTCTCTACCTCTCTGGACTTCATTCCCCCCATATGTAAGTGACTGAGATTTAAAGCGTTTCCCATCTCCAGTATCGATGACAGAATGAAGAAAGCCTTGTGGGATTAGCTACATGCCATGCATAAAATAGAACCCTGGAGGGGTTTGGGCTGAAAATCACTGTTTTAATTTGTTCTGTGCACGGAGGGCAGCAAAAAGCAGAGGTCTGCACAATGGGAGTTAAGAACTGCCTGTCCATGATGAGACTCCCCCTTTCCAAGGCACTGTGTGGGAAGTGGGAGCCCCGGGAACAAGGAAGCTGGCAGCTCAAACAGAATGTTGAAGGACATGAGGCCCACCCACTTGCAGAGACCACCATTCCTGTGGCTGCTAAGAAGAGGACTCCCAGGCCTATCAAGTCACCACTGACAGTCAGCTCCAGGCACAGGGCCTCTTCCTCACAGGCGAGAGAGGACAGGCCGTGCTCTGGGCTACCACACCTTATTGAGCCGGAATCCTGAGATGAGAAGAAAGGAGCACAGTGGGGCACCTCAGAGTCCTGCAAGCCCCAGCTCTGCTCTCTGGTTGAGGGAGCTCCAGAGGTGCCAGACAAATCTCCACTCAACCTTCCCTTTAGCCTGGGGCAGAGAGTCAGACCTCTTTCCCATTTCATAAAGGAGAAACAAGCTCAGAGTGGCCAGGAATCCCACTCAAAGCCCACAGCCCCTCACAGCAGCGACAGTTGGCATCCCTGGCTCCCCAGAGAGCAGCTAAGTGCACAGAGGGCTCCCCTGACATCAGAAGACTGAACAAGAAGGATTTTAAGACATTTCAGATCCAAACTTGATGCACTGTGGGTAACAAGACAGGTCAAAAATGCCCAGAAGTTGACCACGTGAGAAAAACATGTCCAAGACATGCTGACTGGCTGAGGGGGCATAACCAGTCCTGGTGGTCTGTGCTGAGCTTCCAAGACCCTCCGAAAGAGAAAGGCCTAAGGATCCTGCACCCTTACCTGTCGCCCCCCCCCACACACACACACACCTTAATGCCATGTGTTCTGGAGAAGCAGAGGGAGCCTGCCAGAGTAAGAAACACTGTCCAAAGACAGAAAAAACGGAATTAGGCCTTGGATGCTTTTATTACTCAGAGCAATGTTATGGATTCCACTTTAATATTTGCCCTCTCTTTTAAAAATAGAGCAGGGAAAGGGGCAGAAGGACGTTTTCATGATAATTTTTCTTCATCTACTATTGTGGCTTTAATATCAGGGGCGGATTTGAAATTCCGCCAGTCCAGGTGGTTACTCTGATCTTTCCTAGCAAAACAGTTAAGCAAAAAAAAAAAAAAAAAAAAAAACCATAACCACCTTATTAAAAGCAGAAAACTCAAAAATTTAGAACCAAAATATTTAGAAAGGCAATCCTTTTAAAATGATTTAAGTGTATTCAAGAAGTGGAAATTCCCTGCCAAAAGAACAAAGGTGCTCAGCCTAGACGAGCCCTCAGCCCAGCCCTCCCGTAGAAAGCCCTGTGTAGAGTCCCTGCAGGCGCCTGGCGGCCTCACACCATTGTCACATCCCACTACAGCCAGAATCGAGGTCCCCCGGGGGATTCTAACTGTGTAGGTAGAAGCCTGAGTCCAGGCCTGCCCTGGCAGATTGTATTATGAAGACCCCCAAGGAAGGAAGCCTCTCACCGGGGCCTGGTTCAGGGTAGGAAGCACAGAATTGCAGGTTAGCAGGACTTCGCAGAGAGCATCTGGTCTATCCCATTTCCTGAGAAGGAGCCAGAGCCTGGGGAGGGAAGTGACCAGCCTGAAATCACCCTGGGCCTCGGTGACAGCTGGAAGCAGAACTGGGAGCTTTGGACCCTTGCTTCACAGACACACGTGGTCGTTTCACCCACCAACAGAAAAGCCATGTGCAAGCAAATGCTTGGCCCCGTCCTGCTCAAACTTGAAGTTTTTCTCCATGTCCTTGTTTCCCCTCTGACACACCCTTTCTGGCTCCCTCTCTCTTCTCCCCTGGCCACCCTCTCTCTCTCTCCTGCACGTGACCTGGGGACATCTGTCGCCAGGCTGTTCCCCAGTGTACCCCAAGCAGTACCTCCATCTCCCTGGAAAGGTCTCTGTGAAGGAGAGGGTGAGCAGGAGGGGTGGGGGGGTGTGGCAGGGGAGTCAGGAAGAGGGGTTTAGCGGTAGGGGACACAGGAGAGGGAGATACAGGATGCAGGTCTGGAGTGCATGGGGGAGATCAGGAGGAAGTTTTTAAAAAAAGAGGGATGTGATAAGTCCAGGTTTGGTTGATTTCACAGGAATGATACGTAAGTTAAGGGCTGAAGTTTAAAGTTTTGTTGCCCATATAAAGCTCTCTCCAGGGGTTGGACCCCCACAAGGCCAGACTGTCTTATGTTCTCCCCAGGACACAGAGCTAATGGGGGCTGGCCTCTGTGCCTGCTGCAGACACCCCTCATGCCTGACTTTGGGATCTAGCCAGGAGGTCTGTTTGAGGAGGGACCCCTGGCTGAGGCAATGGCTGAAGATTTACAGGCTGCCCCAGAGCCTAGAGTGAGATGGATTTTCTGACTTGGTAACTTAGAAAGGCAGAAAAATCCTGCCTTTTTAAATACCCACTAGATTCTAAGAAAATTAGGGAGGAATGACAGTTTTATCAGCGTGCAGCTGGACTGTCCAATTGTCAGTTTTTAAAGTCCACATCTATTTATGAGGCGAGTTTTAATTTTCATGGAATTCACAGTGTTTGGATTTATATTTCTTGATCCACCGAAAATACAAATGTCTGTGTGATTTTAGGCTAAAGGGACAGGTGCTGGTCAGTCTTTTCGAGTATCTAGCAGTACATTTAGACTAGAGTGAGCAAGTAAAATATCTTCGCAGAGTGGCCTGATTTTCTGATTTTTTTTAAACACTAATTCGTTTTAAGGGTGTTATATAAAATCACCTCAAGTCATTTCAAAATGAAATTAACTTCCAATCTGATTTTTAGAATAAATATCAGTTCTAGAACATTTTTATTGGTTGGAATAAGTAAAAATCAAACATTGTAACATAATATGTATTTTTCTTCTCTAATATAATCATATTTGAGGTTTGATTGAAACCTGTGGTCCCATATTTATTTACTATATACAAACTACTAAGAGGTGTAGGAAATGAAAATGAGCCACTACCTTGCTGAGCGAAGTTTTCCAAGTGTCTGCTGTGTAAGATAGTGTTTTCTAAAGACTAACCAAAGATGCTTCCCTCTGTACAGTAGTTCCCGGTGCCCTTTGGGACAACAGGAATCTTTCCTGAGCAGCCTCGCTCCGCAGACAGAGTTCCAAGGAATGTGAATATATCTGAGGTTAAAAAGAAAAGAAAAAAGTTCTGTGGACAAATAATTTGGGTGAAACAAAGAAAACTTGACTTACCACACTGTAGCCGGTCAACATTCACCCCTCACCCATCAATGATAAGAATCTCATGGTAAATGAGGTTAGGTCTCATTTAGCTACAGGGTGGACTGAGAGCAGAACCCCTGATTATTCAAACCACTCTGTTCCATGCCAAGGGAGAAACTGGCTCTGGATACAGCCTGAGACACACAAATGTGTGGAAGTATCCATAGCACAGTTGTCCTCTCTTCTTTGTCTTTCCCCCAGCAGCCTACCATCTTGGTCTCTCTCCTAGCAAGTGAACCACTAGCCAACCAATGTTTTGTTGCACATTAACTAAAAATCTGGCACCTGCAAATTAAACATAGATGCTTTGCCTACAGAGAAGAGAATCATCTTTCTTCCTTTCCAAAACAGAACAACGAGGCATAGATTGAAAATTGTGGGATCGAAGAAATCAAAAGAAAGCTAATTTGTTCACAACTACTTTTAAACAGGCAAGTATATTTGGGGGGGACTCCAAGTGTCCTAACAAAATGGACAAATTCAGCCAGCTAGCTCAGCACCTCCCAATTTCCTGCTACTTGGCACTCTGTCAAGTCCATCCATGTGAGGCTGAATTATCTAACTACCATTGGATTAATTCCATAAGGACCTTGCCTGGACCACTGCCCAGCACGGAGCCAGACTCTAGAGCAGTGCCTCCAGGTACCCACATCCTTGGCCCTCGAAGGGTTTGCCCTCTAGTAGATGTGACATGTTCTATCCACAAGCAGCCAAGCAGGAGAGGAATCTGAGATAGAAGGGGAGGGTCACCCTTTGTTCTGAAATCAGTCTATCACAAAGCTTGTCTCTGGCTCACAAAGTTGAAAGTCTGAATAAATTTGAATAAAACAGACAAATTTTTTCCACTTGCACTGTTGATTTTGTTCCCTTGTTGGTGTGCAAAATAATATGCATTTTGGGAAGAATGGGCTTTTCCTAGAGTTTCATTTATATTGTTGAGCTCACTAGCTACACCTCCAACCCCTTTGTTATACAGCAAGTCCCATACTAAAACCAACCTAGGCTCACTTGAAAACTGGTGAGCACCTTTAGATCAGGATTTTAAGAATTACTTTGTGCTTTTGAAAATAATCACAGAATGTAAAAACTAAAAAATGACGGATGACAGGTCAGGGTTTGCCCTTGCTGAAACCCACTCAGTTTTTGGGCAGGGGTACTTGATTCAACAGGTTGTATTCCAAGCAAGAACTGCTCCAAGAAATGCCTTGCATTTTCTACGTCACTAACTCTCATTCACTTAATATTTCATCAACACAAAATATACTGTAGATATTTCCATATAACAGAACATACAGTGAAAGAGGAGCGTAGATAAGAAGAAAGCAGAGAAAGCAAGAACAAAACTGGAAAGGGCCTCTCTGGTGGTACAGCAGGTTGAGTATCACACTGAGAAACTGTCTGCAGCCTCTGCAGCACAGGTTCAATCCCAGCCAGCCGGCAAGAATCCCACATAGCGCAGCAGACCTCTCCTGTCTCGCCCACTGCTCCCCTCAGCAGTGTATTTCGTCAGTCTGCCTGTTCTGCTCCCTAGTCTGTCTCTGGTGAATCCTCTCACCCTCCAGCGCATCTGGCCTGTACCCTGGTTCTTATATAAAAATAAATAAATCTTAAAAAAAAGAATGAAATTTGGAAAAATACTAAACATTTAAGAACAGGTCCATTTAAGAATGCAAGTCCACCTCCACTGAAAAATGATGACACACTTCAGGAACCACACTATATAAAGTTGTACCAACAAGGATACCACTACAAGAAAGCTGGGGTGGAAATGAAACAGGAAATGCAGACAATGGAGCTATTTTAAAGAGCAGGTTCCTCAGCCCTAATAGGTAAAGACTCCTAAAAAAGCATTGTGAGAAAAAGTCAAGATGGGCTAAAATCAGCTCATTTTTGTTTAACAAGAAAGTGTGTATATAGCATCATAATTCACAATAGGCAACACTAATGGAATAAACGTAAATGCCCATCAACAGATGACTGGATAAAGAAATTGTGGAATACATACTCAATGAAATACTACTCAGCTGATTACAAAGATGAAACAGTGTCTTTGTGACAATATGGATTAATATTGAGGTGATTATGCTAAGTGAAATAAGTCACAAAGAGACAACTACTGTATAATTTCATTTGTGGAATATAGACAATCAAAGATAATAAACTGGTGAAATACAATAAAAATAACTGTCAGGGAGGCCTCCATGGTGGCATAGGGGCTAGTCTCAGCGTTATCACTGCTAAGGCCTGAGTTTTACCCCCAGCCAGAGAGCTAACCCTGGCATAGCAGACCTCTCCTGTCTTGTCCACTGTTCCTCTTAGCAGCGGATTTCAATAGGTCTGCCTATCTCAACACCCCCCACCCAACTCTGGCTTATACCCTAGTTCATCTATGCAAAAAAATAAATAAATAAAATCTTAAAATAAATAAATAACCCTCAGGCTCTGTGAAAACTATGTTGATTACCAGTGGGAGGCTGGGAGGTAGAAGGGCACAGAGGGGGAGGGTGATAGTGTTTTGGCACTGGAATTTTGGTGGAGGGTAAGTGAGGTTTGTGCACATGCTAAGATGTGATGTATTACTCCCCAACTTATATATTTTTATGAACAAATGGTTAATCAATAAAATTTTGAAGAAAAAAATGAATACTTTTTTTTGTTTTTTAAAAGATAATCATTTTTTAAATAGATATAAAAGAAACATACCACTAAGAACACTCACTTAAATACCATTTATATGCTATCACACACTTCTTAGGCATGGCAGGCACTGCAGGCACTCTGAAAAATGGGGGTATCTGGTTTCTAATTCTGATCCCACAGTGCATTGCTCTTTGGTCTTACACTACAAACCCTGTCTATGAACTAGATGAACATCCAACAAAGTAAGACTCTGGACAGAATAAAGGATGGAGAAACAGTAATAAATAACAATAATGATGACAGAAAATTAATAAAGAGAACTATGAGGTTATAAATAAAGTTTAATGAGTTATCCTTAAACATGGTTCTCTATGCAAGAGCTAACCAACAAAAAGCTAGGGCCCTACTACACAAAGCCCTTTCACAATGCTCCTGTGCTTTTCATAATAACA
Organism: Talpa europaea; assembly: GCF_964194135.1. NCBI lineage: Eukaryota > Metazoa > Chordata > Mammalia > Eulipotyphla > Talpidae > Talpa > Talpa europaea. The sequence continues at coordinate 50,539,569 of NC_140080.1, forward strand.
CAGCCTGCTGCATGATTCCTTTGACCTCAACTCCTATCACTCATCCACCCATTCACTTACTTAGTTCCAGTCACACTGGTCTCCTCTTTATTCCACAAATAGGCTAAGGTCCTGCCTCAAGAACTTTATACTTACTCTTCTCTCTTCTTGATAGTTTCTTTCTCTGGCCAACAACTCCACTTAAATCATGCCTCCAGCCCATTTCCACCTCCACAAAGACACTACCCCTTTTTTCCCTATTTAAAAAAGCAGTATCTGCTTACCCCATCATTATGGCATCTCCCTTATCTTTCTTTACAGCACATTGTATTTGATATCTGTTTGTCATCTCCTCTCATCAGAAGGTAAGAACCTTGAATAGCACTTAGCATATAGTAGTGAACCAAGTGAGAGTGTTGATTAAATGAATATGGAAATTCCTTCATACTTCTATGTTACAAACTCCATATGAGCAGAGGTTCTTTCTATTTTAGTCATTCCTATATTCCAGTGCCTTAAAGGAGACTTATAATTAAGTTAAGTGTAATTGAGACTTATAATTAAGTTAAGGACCAGATTTATCCTCCCATGCTAAAAAATGAAAGCACTGGACAACAAATAGAAAACAATGGTTTTTAGACATTGAACTACAGACAAACCAGGAAAATGACCCCTGAGCTGAAGAAAACAAGCAAAATGAGCCTTATGATTGTCTCAGTTTACTGTTTGAAGAGCATTTGTAGGCTACAAAATAGCAGAGAAAATCCTAATCAAGACCTGTGGTCTGGAGACAGAGTCAAGAATTCAAGAATACCAAGGCAACTGGAGTTCATGGGGCAGAGAGGAGCCTGGAACTACTTTTCACACCCACCAGCCATGGTAGGTAATATCACAAGACACACACCATTAGGTATAGTATCTCAGGAGTGGGAAAAAATGAGTCCTAGACCAGGGCCTCCTCTGATCCCACTTAACAAAGTTTAAAAACAATCCTCAAAAGGATCAAATGGTTTCCAAGTAACTTAACTGCATCCCACAACAAAGTCCAAAATTACATCAATGAATACTAATAACCTAGCACCCTACAAGATAAAATGACTAGCATCCAACAAAAATTACCAGACATGCAATTAATCAGCAAAACAATGAAAAGAAAAATTAATCAATATAAACATATATCAACCAGAGGACAGAATTAGCAGACAAGAAAATTAAAAGTTATATAACTATATTGCAAATGTTCAAAAAATTAGAGGACAGAATCAAAGTGTTAAAAAAGATAGAAAGAGATAGTAAGACTCAAATCAAACTCTTGGAGATGAAAAAGACAAAATCTGAAATGAAAAATACATTGGGAGAAATTACCAGCAGAATAACAGAAAAAAAATTGGATCTGAAGTTATCTAATTTGAAACACTAATTTAAAAAAGACTAAAAAATAATAAAGAGAGCATCACTGAACTGTTAAAAGCTCAGTGGCTTAATAGAGCTGTAATTGGAATCTCCAGTGACGGAAGCTAGAAAAATATTGAAACAATAGCCACAAAAAATATAGCAGACTCCAAACCCTAGAAATATAGAGAAAACTACACCAAAATGTGCCATAATCAAATTCCTTAAAACCTGTGTTAAGGAGACAAATCTTAAAATAAGAGAAAGTTGACACATTAAATATAGGGACAAAATATGAAAATAACAGCAAATATCTCTTTAGAAATTAGCCCTGAGACAGTGGCTCAACATCTTTAAAATTGAAAGGAAAAAGAGGTCAACCTAGAATTGCACATTCCAGAAAAACCTTCAAAAATGAAGGCAAAATAAAAGCTGATATATAAAAGCAGACATATGAAAACTGAATAAATTCATCCCCAGAAGATCCACCTCATAAGAATTTTTTAAAGGAAATTCTCTAGGCAGAAAAAAAAAGTTATCAGAGGGAAATCTAGACCAACACAAGAATGAAAAGCACCCAAAACTGACAGATAATTATAATAATATTTTGGTAAAAATTTCCCAGCAGAAACTGATATCTTGTTCTCCTCTTCTCTTCTCATGTCCCAAAATAAGATGGTTGCATACAGAACCTTACAAAATGTCATGAAAATATTGTTTATCTAGTGTTACTGAATATCCAAATATATTCAATGAGCTATCTCTGATTTCTGATAGAAGATCCTTATCAAAAATTGAAGGAAAGCAGGAAAGGAAGAATAAAGATAAACTGAAGGAAGAAAGGAAAGGAGAGAGGGAGGGAGAAGGACAAAGCATCAACATCGCATTGGAGCCAATTCTCATTCATCAGGGGCACTGAGCACAGCGCTAACATTTCCCCCTCACCAGCAAGAACTACTATGTCCTCCAACAGTCAACAGAAAAGCTGGCTTCTAAAGAATATTCACCCCTCATGCCCTCATCTCGCCCCCTCATCTCAGTAGAGCAGGAGGAAATAAAAAGTAGCCTTTGGGGCCTTCCTGGTGGCATAGTGGTTTGAGCACAGGGCTGTGAAGCCATCTTCAGCCTCTGCAGTGCAGGTTTGATCCTGGCCAGCTATGGAGCTACCCACATGGTGCAGCAGACCTCTCCTGTCTCGCCCCCTGCTCCCCTCAGCAGTGCTTTTGGTTCATCTGCCTGTTCTGCTCCCCACTCTATCTCTGGTGAGTCCTCTCACCCTCCCGAGCCTCTGGCCTGTACCCCAGCTAAGTGTATAAATAAATAAATAGTAAAAAAAAAAAAAAAGTAGCCTTTGCATCCTAACTTCCAAAGGTGGTGGCTTCCAAGCTAAAGGTGTATAGGATAAATGCCCTCAAAGGAAACTCTTTACTGAATAACTGTAAGACCAACACAATGGGTCAAACTCCCTCAGAAATGTTTTTACACCCTTGCTGGGCTTACAGTCTAAGACAAGCTGGGTACACTCCTTGATGGCTGCATTTAAACTAAACTATGCAGTGCATATTTATATTCTGTGCCCCAAATTTTACTTCAAGGCAGAGAAAGTTGATCTGACTGGACTATAATGAGCCATCACTAGTGTTCCCTCCTCAGCTGGGAACTCAAGGACAGACCAACACCCTTCCAGCTGTGACTTGCATTGGGCTCTGCCAAGCAACAGGACAGCTGAGGGATTCATGACAAATTGGTTCAACAACAAGGAAAGTAAGATGTCAGTTTCTGCTGGGAAGTGATCTAGAAGAGTCTGAGCAGCAGCAAAAATTTTTTCTGGCATTGTATTTTTTACTTGTTACTAATGAACAAGTTCTGTGAGTCATAGGTCTTATCTCCATAAATCACACAATCAAGGCTCAAATGGTCAAAAATTGTCAATCTTTGTACAGACTAAAATTAATAATGACCTGAATTTTTCACATTTGAAGTCTCTATGGTGAACAGATACTGTCTAGGAAAGCATTTCAAGTGTGCTAAAGAATAATAGTGAGTCCTGGCCAGAAGGAAACCTGGCCCCACTGGTGAGCACGGCTCCCTCCCTTGCCGGGGAGGTTATTTGAAATGGCATCAGTGGAACATGTGTGTTCGTGTGTATGTGTCCAGGTGTTTCTGTGCATATGTGTGGGTGTCTATGTCGTGTGTGTCTGTGTGTGTTTGTGTCTGTATGTGTGTGTATCCCTGTGTGCCTGTGCATGTGTGTGGGTGTCTGTGTGTGTGTGCATACATGCTAAGGGGGAAAGGGACACTCAGCAGGACAGAAAAGGCTGGCTGGGCTCAGCTGACCTTCTTTAGGCCAAAATAAACAGACTTTCTGTGGTCATTATTTTAATGAGATAATTTAATCTGTCTTGATATGCTTTCTCTACAAAGACCAGAATATGTCCTAACTGCCACGGGGTCTATGATCTTGAAAAGGTCTGATTTTTCCACTCCCTCCTAGATATAAAAATAAGGGAAAACTAAGAAGAGTGTTTATTAACTCTTTGTTTTCACACAGTACCACAGAATTGTTTGCTGCTGCTTGCTGCTTTCAAAAGGGACAGGTTTGGGCCTCCCCTGGTGGCCCAGTTGAGCACTGGGTTGCGAAGCTGCCCGCAGCCTCGGCAGCGCTGGTTCGATCCCCAGCTGCTCCCCGGCCACCAGAAGAGGGTCCCACATGGCGCGCAGACCTCTCCTGCCGCCCGCTGCTCCCCTCAGCAGTGTACCTCGGTCCTTCTGCCTGTTCGCTCCCCGGTCTGGCTCTGGTGAATTCTCTCACCCTTCCGTGCTTCTGACTGTACCCAGTGCTTGTACAAATAAATAAATAAATCTTTAAAAAAAATCAAAAGGGACAGGTTTGTTTAAGAGACACCTGCACAGGCACAGGTGGGCAGTCTTAGGATGAGAACTGCCGCCACTGAAATCTTCCTAAGGTCCAGAGGAGACAATCTTTAGAAGCAATTTTTTTAAAGGAAGTTATTCATCTCTCCTACAACTCCTAAAACACAGCTGTTGAAGACCCCTGAGACAATCCAACCCGTCCCTTAGTGCCCTGCTGGAGCATTCTGGAGGGAAGCAGCTGGGAGAGACGTAAGAGGCAGGAGAGAGGGAGGAGGAAAATCTGAAGCAAAGTTAAAATGCTTTAGTTTTTAGAAAAGCTTAATTAATAGGAAAATAATGCATATTTTGACAAGTTTCTTCTTTTCAGAAGCAACATAATACTCTCATGGACAGTAAGGAAATATTTTGCAAGAAGACTTGCTGTTTCTGTTCCTATAAAACTTTCTTTTACCTGAAAGGTGGTCTCCATATCCTCAAGACTGCCCTTAGAGGCCGGTTCAGGAATCTTCTCTGGCCTGGCTCCCTCCCTCTGGGCAGCCTCAGCAGCTGTTGGAAGGAGACAGGAGCAAGAGCACTTCAGCACTTCCCTGGAAGTCTGGAAGCATGAACCGCGCTTCATTTTTCTTTACCCAAGTGACTAAGGCCCTGAACTTTCACTTGCTTTGTAGCTACTGTAAACTCTGAAGTGCCTCTTAGGAAATAAATTCACATCTATGGACATGTATGTCCTCTCCGGATTCTCCTCCCTTAAAGCAGCTCCACCTGATGGAGGCTGTTCCTGGAACAGTAGGCCTCCTTTTAAAGGGTAGGAACTCAACAAAGAGAAAACAACTAACCCAATAAAAATTAGCAAAAGAGCAATAGACAATTCTCCAAAGAAGGCATACAGATGGCCAACAGACACATAAAAAAATTCTCACCATCACTTATCATGAGGGAAATGCAAATCAAAACCACAATAAGATAATACCTTGAACACTTGAGAATGGTCCATATCAATAGACCAGAAACAAGAAGTGCTGGTGAGGGTGTGGAGAAAAAGGAACCCCTGTACACTGTTGCACTCTGGAAGAGAGAGTAGTGTATCTGTCCATGTCCTCCAGAAGCAGAGGTCTGGACTCCCCACCAGACCTGGGAGACGAGTAGCCATCAACCTTCATCAAAGCTGCAGGGACTAGAATAAAGAAAGTAAAGCAGAGAGAAGTCTGATGTGGCAGTCAGAGACTGTGATCCTTACTATGACCATTGTTAGTTCCATATACATTGATCCTTCTCATCTAAGGAAAATTCCAGAAATCTGCACCCCCCCAACTCATTTTCCCACCAAAAGAGAACCCATGCAGAATTATAACAAATAAGATTCTGTCTATCTGTTAGTCCTCTCTGGGATTTGGCTGGGACATAGAAACCCAGTGTATTAACATTACTGCCATTTTTTTTATTTAGTCTCTAAAGTCACATTGGGTAATTCTGAGCTGCCATCACCCACTAGAAATGAGAAAATGGGACAGTGTGGCTTCTGCCCTGCCAGCACTTAGCAAAGAGAGAGGGAGGCTCCTCTCTTTAGAGCTTTGCTTTCCACTGAGCCCTGATGTTTTCCCAAGAGCTATCTAGGGGGAAACATCTGGGTGCAAGTCTGGGGAGGTGAGGACAGTGTAGAAAGAGAAGAGCCCAGTCACTTCAAAGCCAGCGCTCCACTCTGCCATGAAGGAAGTTCCATTCTTTCCCAAATGTCTCTGCCTTGCTAAATATAAATCCATCTTGGTTTATATTATGCTGCCTCTAATTGAATCACATTCTTCATTTGTTTAATTCAGAAACAATAAGCCATCCTGAGAGCTCCCCGGGAAGCCAGCCACAGCTGCAGCGGGCCCCGTTCCCAGCACGTCCAGCAGGGGCCCCGCCACCAGCCCCAGAAGCACGTCAGGGGTTCATTTGAAGAAGCAGGATCAACCGAGTTTAAGAAACTCGTTAACATAATTCACAACATCAAGGAGTCAAAGAGAAAAATGTACACCCATGAGATGCCAGTGAAGACTTTAAGCGCATTAGCCCTTCGTTCTTGGCTTAACCAAAAAGTCTCCAATAAGGGCCTCCCTGGTTGAGCAGGAGTTAAAGACAGTGCTGTGAAGCTCTCACCAACCACTGCAGCACAAGTTCGATTCCCCACCAGCCAGGGAGCTACCCACATGGTGCAGCAGACCTCCTGTTTCCCCTCTGCTCCCTTCAGCTGTGTATTTCAGTATATCTGCCTGTTCTGTTCCCTACTCTGTCTCTGGTGATCCTCTCATACCCCCCACACCTCTGGACTGTACCCCATTTCTTCTATGCATAAATAAATAAATCTTTAAAAAAAAGTTCTCCAATAAAATCAGAACAGATATAACTTCCCTTCATGACAAAACTTCTACCCGAAAGCACTAGTGAGTTCACCTCCCTCGGCAGAGCCCACAGACGCGTCCTGACAAAGCAGGAGACACGTGTGTCGGTAGCACCCTGTTACAGAGCTTATGCTGGAAAATATAAGAGGGAAAGAAGAGGAGATAGAGCAAAATGGTCATTATTTGTAGATGACATGATTATGTACCAGAAAACCCAGGAGACTCCATTGAAAACTAATAGAATTTAGTAAAATATGGTCATAAATCAGTATCTAAAAAGTCACTAACTGAGGCCTTGATGATAGTTGGACTTAAGGAATGTTCTCATTTGTTTGGTAATTGCTGAGCACCTGCTGGTGCCCGGGGGCCCAGGTGCTGGAGACAGCCAGGGACTGAGCGGAGGCCCCCTCTCGCGCCTCTCACTCTTAGAGGACTGGATGACAAAGGAATTCATAGGATGTTCAAGTAGTGCATGTCTATGGTTGAAAAAAAAATAAGGCAAAGGGAGGGGTCCAGTGACAAGATTAGGGGCTACTGTTTCCATAGGAAAGGCAGAGAATTTCCCTCTGTTGAGCTGGCTTTGGGTGGCACCCTGGACATTTCACAGAGCTCCTGGACAAGGAGGGAGTCAGACCGCTTGAATGGGTCAGCGGAACAGTGGGGGGCAGAAGGGGTAAAGGTGGCATCAGCAGGTGACAAGGTCACTATGGAGAGGCCCTGCAGGCCCAGGAGGCCACAACAAGGGCTATGGTTTTAACTGCTTATACAGAGATGAAGACATTGGAACTCTTCTGCAATGTTGGAAAATGGCACAGCCACAATGGAAAACAGTATTATAGTTTCTGAAAAATTAAAAATAGAATTACCCTATCATCCAGCAACTCCATTTCTGGGTCTATAGCCAAAGAGATTGAAAGTGGAGAGTCAAGAAGTAAGAACTCACCGTGTTCATAGCAATGATTCACAGCTAGTCAAAGGGTAGCAGCAGCCCACCAATAAATAGAATTGTCCACCAATAAATCAGTGGACAAACAAAATGTGGCCTCTGCAACAGAGAATATTATTCATCTGTAAAAAGGAAGGAAATTCTGACGCAGGCTACAGGATGAATCTTGTGGATATTATTGTAAGTAAATTCAACCAGTTGTGTAAGAACAAATATTGTATGACTCCACTCAGATGGGGAGCCTAGAGTGGTCAAACTCTTAGAGACAGAAAGCAGAACAGTCATTTCCAGGGTCTGGAGGGAGAAAAGGATGAAGATTGTTGTTTACTGGGTACAGGGTTTCAGTTTTGCAAGATGAAAGGAGTTCTGGGAGAGGGCTGGTGCAGATGATTGCAAGACAATGTGAGTGGATTTCATGTCACAGAGCACTTAATACACTTACAAATGGTTGAGCTATAAGTGTACTGTTCTTTGTATTTTACCAGAGAGGGGCAGGGGTGGTGGGGAGAACAGGAGAGGAGAGGTGGCCTATGCTAGTCTGTTTTCATATGTTCTTCTCCATGATATGACCCAAGGGCCCTCAGCTAACAATGGATTGCTAATGCTCAAGGTGAACAGGCAGGCCAGATAGCACCCCCAGCAGGATACAGAGGTGAGGGGCAACTCCTCTTGGAAACTGTCCATGAGGAACTGCCTGCATTCTCGCTGCTCCTCGCTGCAGCACAGGCAAACTGCATGCACATACCTGTGCAGGTGCAGCCACTGTCCTATTTGCAGAGAACACCAGGCTGACAACCCAAAGTACTCAAAAGGCAATTTAAATCTTTAGGGCAATCTCTGGGGAAATAGCAAAGGGAGGCCTCATTCATGATGCATAGCAAAAGTGTTTATGATTTTCTTACCCATCTCTCTCTCAGTGCCCCTGGCCCTCCCACCCCCTGCCAACACACAAACATGCACACACACACACACACGCACACAGACACATGCACACACAGACCATCCTTTCCCACACCTCCCTTCAGAGTCAAAGGAAACCCCCCCTCCAGCCAGCCTGTTCCTCCCAGCCTCCTTCCTTTCCTCCTCCTGAAGTGGACCTCCACTCACACCTCGACTTCAGGGAGAGTCACACCAACAGGCTATTTCCAATTCCCTCCACCAGATGAAGGAAAGTAGAGCAGGCCTCCTTGTGAACAGCACTAGTGCTTGCGTGTTTTTTTTTTTCTCAAGGTGACCAGGGTTCATGATGATGCTTCAGAGGCCAAGTCATGCATAGCTTTGTGGGTGACCATCTCCCAGGACGATTGGGAAACAGCCCCATGGCCATTTTTTTTATAAGGACCTCCTCGACCTTCAAAATCCCTCAGGTCTCTACAAAGCCTGCTTCCTTCCCAAAGCCCACCAGTGCTGAGACAAGCATATTGTCAACTGGATTTTATCATCAGACTCTAGAAATGACCCATCTCTCCAGAGCCATGTGATCCTCTGATAAATTATGAAACAAAACCACTTAATAAACCTCCTAATACCGACAGAAATAGTGAAGGGACTTAAGTTGCCCACAGGTACCATGGATCATGCCAGCTGATAAGCTTTGGTCCCATGCTTATACTATTCCACCTTCCAAAGAAAGACCTAGGAAAATCTCGTAAGTTTGAGGGGTTTTGCACTTAGGAGCCAGGCTGGGCCCCATGCTTTCAGGGAGTCTCCTCTCGGGGCTAAAGTGGAAGCACAGGTGAGATGGGAGCCCTTCCAGGCACCGCCTGGCTGGTCACTGCCAGTTCACATCATTGCAACATCTTGCAACTCAAGGCCAAGCCCAGAGTTTCTGTGGGTCTGGGTTTTCCATTTGATGTGGTTTTTGAAAATACAACCAACCCTTCAAGAGAATCTCTTATTTCAAACCACAGCTCAAGGCTATTTTCCAGGAAGGAGAGTAAACTCTGCTCTGAACTTCATCCTCCCACTTCATCTCCATGACCAGTTAACTTAATTTGCCACCCAATGGGGCATTAGTGGAAGAGCACAATGAGACTGAAGGTCCTCAGGGAAAGAACTGAACTCGTGGGACTTCCCTGTCCCCCAACTTCCCTTCCGAGGCCATGGGAGACCCACCCCATGTGGTGGTCTCAGAGCCACAAGTGTAAGCCATGCCCCTCAGGGCACCTTCCAGCTCCCCTGCGCCAGCCATACATACTCTCCCCCATCCAGCTGCAGGCCTCCACACTGTCCTAAGAGGGGGAGCAGGCTCTAAGGAAAGATGAGAATAAACAGCAATACTGGCTGGTGGGGCAGCAACAGCTGAAAATTATCACTTTGAATCTTCACATTTCTGTCTGTGGATATTTGTCCTAAAAAGATACATTTTCCCTGTAAAGTGGTTCCGCTTCATTTTGACAGTAAACAGACAACAATTCTTAATTTAAAGTTTGTGCATTCACCCCATCACGGGGAGTACCTTTTTCAAATGTGTTTGTGTGAAGTTGTAGCTTTATGTGGACCAGGCACCATCTAAACCTCTCTCTGGCCTCATCGAAGCAACACCCGTGATGAGCTCTGCAAGCCCTTCATCAAGGTAAGCCTCGCAGGTGGCAACAAGCATGGAGTTTCAGAGCCACTCAGAACATAGACCCTCCTCCACACTCCCCCCACAAGCCATGACCCACAGTGTCTGATGAGCAATACCAGCCATGCATGAAGCAGCCACCAGGGGCACTGCGTTGTCAGGCCTGTGACACTGACTTACTCTAGCCTCACTGATTCCACGGTCTAGATCCTTCTGGTTTTCAGCTACTCCCTGAATTCTGCTTTAGGAGGTTATTTGGGACTTCAGGGTTACACACAAACACAGGATGCCTGGAGTGCATTATTCCTGAGCTCTCCCCACCTTTGGTTCCATTGTGAAGACAAGCTGAAGGGTTGGCCCACTGGGGTCTAAAGTGCAGGAAAAAAACTAAGGGGAACACTCATCCATGGGGATGAGTGAGCCAAGGTAAACATCTATGGCTAACAGCCAATTGGTCAGACTCACATAGAAGGGTTTTTGAGCAACTGCCAAGGACCTGCCACACACACTGTCCCCTGGCTAGGCCCTGTTGACACACACCTAATGGGGGTAGGGGTGGGGTGGGGACAGCAACTGAAGAGTTATTCAAGATGCCATGGTTACAATCTCCAGAAGCAGAGCCGGTGGGATTGGCTGTGATGATGGCAGGGGGTCCCTGAGGCCAGTCTGCTGACAGCCACCGGCCACTGAGAGACCTAGTGTGCCCAGCCCTGATTCTCCAGCACACCAGACACTGATGGTAGAGCCCAGACACTAATGCCAATGCAGGGAGTGCTCCAGAATAAAACTGAGGAGAATCACAACCCATGCAAAAGGTGCAGAGCAAAGGAGTTGTGCCCTCCACTTTAGCTGCCTGAATACTATTCTGAATGCTTTTGTATTCCCCAGGTACACAGAGGAGAGGCTGCTGGGCCTGGGAAGGCTATAGTCTCGGGGAGGCTCAGATCCATGCGTCTCACAAGGTCTCTTGTTTTAGGTGTGTCTGTTCATGCAGCCAGTGTGTCCTTGGACCTTTCGAACAAGTTCCTCAAGAAATTTATATTTTCCCTATTTTATATTTTACTCATGCCGAGCTCCTCTGAGACTGTCTGAAAACTTGGATACTCCCCACACCCAGCTTCTCTCCAGAGGTCTATGTTGGTGTTTTTGATTTCTCTTTAGGCTCAGTCCTGTAGGTATTTTTTTCCATAGGACCCAAGTCTCTCGCATCTCTTTAGATGATGCCATCCAAATTTCTCTTCAAAATGTAGCTTTGTATTTCTCCTGATTCAAAAGATAACATGTGTTCAAACAAAACAGAAAGGAAAGAATCACCTGAAATCCCATTTCTTTATGGTGAAATTAACAAATCTTGCAATGCCAAACCAGTATTTCTGGTCTCTGCCACATCCACAGGAAGTGTGGTGGCTGGGATGCGCCCCAGTTCTGTTAGCACATCCCTGCGGAGCTGACACATGGCAGCCCCCAGGATGGGGCCTGGCACCCAAGTCAGTTCCGCCATGTCTGCCACCAGCTGCCATGAATCCAGCCTCTGCTGTGACTTAGGGAGTGGAGGCCTGTGCCTGCAAAGCTCCTTCTGGGCACATCAAGTAAGCCGGTTATAAATGTCACGGGTGGTTGTGTGACCTTCACCTAATTTACAGAGCCTGCTTCCTCTTGCTGTCATAGCTAGTCTCCCCTAATAACCAACCCCCCTCCGCCCCATCGTAAATTACCTTTGGATACAGACAATTCAGCTTCTTGACAAGCTTTCATAAGACAGAGTACATTCACCTCTCCTAAAACCTAGGGATTTTGCAAGAATAATAGGGTGTAAAGTATAAACAGTGTTAATCTGGGCAGGGGATGGTAAATGATCTGAAATCACATAGCAAGCAGATCAGTGGAAAATTACCTCTCACAAAGATGAACAGACCTCAGGCTGAGAAACCGTGTCACCGCAGCCACGGTGTCAGAACACGGTGTCTCCACAGACTTTCATGGGCCAGCGAACTGCAAGTGTGCTTTCACAAGCGTGACTTGGGCCAAAATCACCTTTTGGTCAGTGTCTGGGGAACTGGAAGGCAGAGGTAGTTAGCTGGTGGATGGGAGAGGGCACCTTGATGCTGGGGAGAGGCAGAGTCCCACTGGCTGGTAAAGTGGTGTTGTCCAGACCACCCCTGCTCCCGCATGCTGCAACCCTCAGAATGAGGACTGTGGGCTCAGATCAGAGTGCACACCCTCCTGGAGGAGATGCACACACACGCTCTCAGCCGTCGTGGTTTAGAGTAGCTCTCTTCTCAGGAGAGCATCTCCCTGTTCCTGGGATAGAAGGACACACAGCATCAGGGTCTGGGGTGGGTAGAGGGCAGCTGGCCAGAGAAAGGACAAGCTTGTGCCCCTGGATGTGGAGGGAGAGCAACATAAGCCAGATAGCCCAGGAGACGTAGGGAAGGAGTCCCAGGAATCCGTGATTCCTTCTGTTACTTCCCCATCCAGTCAGTCATCAAACCCTGTCGACCCCATCTTTTAATACATTTGTGTCCACATCTAGACTTCATGCCCTCTCTTCAGGCCTTAGTCACCCTCGTCAGGGTTAGAACCACAGCATCCCCCGTTCTCAGAGCTCCAGTTTTTCTCTCCAATACATTCTCCACATTGAAGCCCCAAAACTCCTTTGATTATAGTGAAAAGGTAATTAGATAGATAGATATGATATATGATGTGATACATGATATGATATATGATATGACTGTAGGCAGGGATAGGGATAGTTAGAGCTAGAGATATCTGGTGTAAATGCTTCTCAAAGCCACCAACATGGCTTCCAATGGCTGCAACTCCCTTGACATTGCTAACCAAATCCTCACAGTCTGCCCCTACCTGCATTTTCAGCTTCAACTCTTACTTCTTTGTGACATCACACATCACCCCCGAAACTCGCCTCACCCTGCTCTTCCAAAAATGTGTCTACACACCCCCCTTCAGCCTTATGCCCATTGATCTGTCTCGTTGCCAACATTTCTTTTCCACCTTTTCACTCAAGTCACTTCAAAGGCACTATCGTGTACATTACTTGACGATGTCCACCAGAATCTGTGATTTCCTCCCAGAGGAACGAATCTCAACTTTGGCTTCACATGAAAATCTCCTAGAAAGCTTGAAAAGAGGCTACCAGTTTCCAGGTCCGGCCTCCCCTAAAACAACTAAATCCTCCTCCCTCGGGGGTGTGCCTAGGCCAGGGGAGTCTACAGGACTTAGGTCTAAATACTGGGGGCTTCATCTATGCCCCAGGTACCTGATACCTCCACAGTGATAACACTGTTCATAAAAAGCCATTGGCAGTGCCACACGTTATCACCCCAGCACTGTCATCATCATTCCTGCCACGCTAATACCTGCCAAGTTAGTCTAACAGTCACGCTTCTCTTTTGATGTTCACATTTTGAATTCACAGGCAGCACCCATCTTCACCATCAGGCTACTTTGCAAAGGGTGCTTGCTGACCCAGCACCTTAGCCTATGAACACCTGTTTGCCACTTGCCCACTTAAGAGACCAGGTGCTGCTCCCTATTCAGCTTACTTTGTTTTGACTCAGGAAACCAAGCCAACAAGTGAGTCCACATATTGGATTTGAGTTTGCTGGAGGCTTCCGAGTTTTACTTGCAGGTGCCAAAGCATATCTCCAAAGAAGGCCTCCCTTTGCTGTGGTTTGGACAAGAAGCTGCTCTCGTCATTGTTTATTATGAAGAGCCTGCAGATCCTTGTGGATTACTCAACAGTGCCCAGGACGCTGGCCTGTGTTGACAGCTGAGTGATACTAGTGTCATTGTCTTTAGAGCAAGGCTATTAACATTGGCTACAATCACCCAGGGCCAGTTAGTCAGAAGGAAGAGGTGATATCGGCATCTTTATGATACAGTTATATGATAAGATGCAGACGTAATGAGAACTCTTTTCTTCTGGAAAAGATTAGAGACACAAAGTCCTGGCTTAGGAAGAAAAGACTCTTTGTCCTGCTAAAACAAACTAGCCAGATATCTCCATGTAGGCGGGAAGGGGTCTGCTACATTAGGACTGGCTCCCCATCTGTGATTTTTGGGGTTTTTCTGTTTCCTAGATTTGAGAGGCACCACTTAAAAGAATCTGAACTCTTCCTGGGACTGACCTTCCTCTCCTGGGCAGCAGAGGCCCACTAAGAGCAGGACCAGGCTGGTGTTCACTTCCTCAGGGGCTTTTCTAGTGGGGGAGCAGGGCACACATGGCCAGTTTGCTGAAACCACACCTGCAAAACAGAGCTAGGTCCCTGCTGGTCCCACTCCATGGGCACTTTCTGATTTTCATCCCACAAGGAGTCATCATGCAGACACTAGGAACCAGGTCAGAGGGACAGGAAGAAAAATCGGGAGTTTTAGAACCACCATCCATGGAAAGAATATTTGTTCTTTTTTCCCACATAAAGGGGAGAACTGTGTTACACAACTTCTCTCTTCTAACTAGGTGGCTGTGGAGAGATGTGGGGGGGACACTGGGAGCTAACAAGCTATCTTCTGGGGCAAAGTAATGTCCCTTCTTTAAGTCAATGTACTCACCTGTGAGTTCAGAGGACTGGATGCAAGACTGACCTTGTATCCCTGAGACAAGGACTCTCTCCGCTGCGGTTGGCACTGGATCTCCTGCACCCTGCTTGGTACCAGCTCATGGCAGGACCTTGATAAACATTTTCATCATTCAGATGCCTGCAGGAATAAAACTGCCTCTACAAGCCCCCATTGGTCCCAATACTGTGATTTTCACCAGATTTCTTAAAAATCATTCAACCTGCAATATGTGCATTTTGCCCCTACCTGTCATCTTTGTGATGAGCACACAGCTCTGGTAAATGCTTCCCAAAGAAAACCAAGTAGAACTAAGCCAGAAGGATGGTCACATTTAACAACCTCTAATTTCCAGGTCCTACATGACTGTGGCAAGCTCTAGATTTGGAGATCAGAAAGTGTGCTCTGAAAATCACCTTTGTCAACTATCAGTTTTTGGCATGTGAACAAGTTTCTTACTTGTCCAGACTCAGTTTTCCCATGTGCAAAGTTGGGTAGCAATCTAATCATCACAAACTCACGAAGGGTTTTAATGATGAAATGAGAAAATATTTGCAATAGTATTTTATAGCACAATCATGTGTCCATTTTTGCCATTATATATGCCAGTGGATCTGTCTAAGCAGAAGGGACTTAAAGAGTCATCACTGGTGCCACTTTGAAATCTAATTGAATGGGACATCTGAGGAGCATACTACAAGCTCTCCTGGTACTGCCACTGCAGAATTTTAGAACATCTAACAAATGTGTGAGGCTGGGAGGCCTGCCAGCCTCCTGGCACCTGGGCACCCCTACCTGCCATGTACCAGGTTGCTGTACTACATGTAAAAGGTCAAATCTTCTGGAATAACATTTTGATGTTTTTAGTTTTCACAAAGTACATGTGTAGTGTGTGTGTGTGTGTGTGTGTGTGTGTGTGGAGAGAGAGAGAGAGAGAGAGAGAGAGAGAGAGAGAGGCAGAGGAACATCTCAGGAAAGGAATGTGAGATTTGGGGGAACCCTAAGAATTAAAAAAATACAATAATTCAAGAGAAAGGAAAACTAGTACTTAATGAGTCCATGTTATTGGCCAGATGCCTTCTATACCTCATCTCCTGTAATCCACACAATACCCCATGGAATGTGGGCTGTGGTCCCTCATTTATAGATAAGGCAACAAGAGTTCAGAGGATGATTTATATGCAGGAAGCCTGAGAGCGTGCCAAAGCCGAGACTGGACTCCGGTCTGACCAAAGCTAGCTCCTCCGTGTTTACTACCCCTCCCAGCACTGCAAGAATTTTCAGCACAGAACAGGGTCACTACTCCCTCTCTGCACATAAAATGTCACCTTCACTCAGAATATACGGACTGTCCCCATGTGCTTTTTGCATTTTAAACTATCTGTACATTTTAAATTACCTGATATGTTTTCTTAGTTCCTGCTGGGAATAATCTATGAAATGGCCTCACTTGGAGAATTAGTGTCTATGGCCAATGCATTAATGCAAAGGGAAAACATATTCCCAGGTGCACTTGCTTATTTAATAAATATTTATATCTTAGGCACTCAGCCACACCCCAGGCAGCCTCACAAAAATGCCTTATTTGTGAGCTTTACATTGGAACACAGAACCTTTGATAAACAGGGAAGAAATGGCCAAGAAATTAACTAGGACTTCCTGACTTTACAGGATGGAAGACCTGGGTAATTCTACTCTAATTCCAGGGGGGTACTAGCTTGCTGCCTTCTTATAGGAGCAAGAGAAGGATCCCTTCCACAGCCTTGTCAGTTCTCCCAACAAACAGGGTGACACATCTATCAAGGCAGTGGCTTTGCCAAGTGTGGAGTAAATGATTTTCAGGTTTTTCTGCCTTCCCACCATTAGGATTGCATTGCCTGATGGCAGCACCTGCATTTTGTTACATTGTTATTTTCAGTTGTGTTGCTTACTCTTATGGGCCATGGCTGCAGTATTGATATATTGGCCAAGAGAAGCAGAGAGAACAGGAGAAAGAGTAAAGACTTGCAGGGAGCTGGGAGGCCTGCCAGCCTCCTGGCACCTGGGCATCCCTACCTGCCATGTACCTGGTTGCTGTACTACATGTAAAAGCTCAATGAAAGCCTGAAAAAGCCACCGAGGGCTCCAGGACTCTCCTTTACCCATCTGCTCCAATCATAGAAAACCAGCTCTGTGCCATCCTGCCACTACACCAAGCTTCCATGAAACCTGACAAAAGACTGGCCAGCATACAGGGAATGGCCAACCAGACTTCTTAGCTTCACAACCATAGCTGGACACACCACCTATAAAGACATGGGGAGAAGGGAAATGAATGGACACTCCATGCGGCATCAGTATCCCCACACCAATGGGCTTTCTGCATCACCCTCTACAAAGAGGAGGGGGCCTTGTTGAATGTCAGCTTCTGTTGAACATGTGCCAAGACTGAGGGATACTCTGTGCTTGTCTGTCCTGAGGCTATTCTGTCCCCCCTGATAGGAGAGCTGTTTGGTCAAAAGAACCTGCTGTTTAACAGACCAAAGAGGAGTTTCCAAACTCATAGGTAATACAATATCCTCCCAGGAGAAATGTTTCTCTATGTTGACATTTCATTATTTCACTTTGCATGACAGCTTAAGAAAATAATTTATATTTACATAGCATTTCATAGTCTATAAAGCACTTTCATTTCCATTAGCCTCATGTAACCATTACCACAATTCTTGAGGTAGAAGTTGTTATCTTTGTTGCTATTCTCATTTTAAAGATGTGAAAACTTGAGAGGTTAAAATATTTGCCAATTCCCTGATATTGGAGCTAAGATTGGAACAAAACCACAAATCTTTGAAACAAAAAACCTAAAATTTTTCTCTTAATGTTTCTCTCATCAGTTGGCCAACATCTTGCAGATTGGAATTGCATCTTTTATATATTAGTTACACAACCCAGACACAAATGTAAAATACAAAATATATGATGCTTTAATACTGAGCTTGTAGTGAAATTTTCTACAGAATAATTATAAATGAAGGTAAACAACATTAAAGACAATCGCATCTATTTCTGTTGTTACCTTCCCATTATCTGTGCCCATCACTGTCATCAGAAACCCACATTTTCCTTCTGTCCATGTGATGTGTGTATGCATGGCATTTTTATTGGTCATACAATATTTCATTACATTTATGCAGAGTAATTTACCGATCCATTTCTCTATTTGGAGCTTTTGTGTTATTTTTCCATTTTTTTCTTTAAAACAGAGTTATAATTAAAATGTGATATATATACATATATACACAATGGAATACTAGTCAGCAATCAAAAAAGATAAACTCATGCCATTTGTAGCAACATGGATGGAGCTAGAAGGGATTTTGCGCAGTGAAATAAATCAGAAGGAAAAAGAAAAATAATGGATGATTTCACTTATAGGAGGAGTATAGGGGAACCAAATAAGGGATGGGGAAAAATAATAGCATTAAAAAACAAAACAAAATTAACAGGCAACTATAAATCAGACATTCTGTAGGGGAGGGGCAGGGAGAGGGCTCAAAACAAGGGTGGGAAGAACGAGGGACTATGGTGATGGTGCACAGGTGAATTAGTGGTGGAAATTCTATGGGGACTACACCTGAGAGGAGAAATCAAACATTGTACAAAAATAAACAATGATATAAAATATATATAAATAATTTTTTTAAAAAAAGAGTTATAAGACACCTTGTTCAAGAAACCTTCCTTCATGTGCACCTGGCTGCGCTGCTCTAGACCAGCTCAGCAAGCCAGCAGGGCTTGTTTGTTTGAACCTGAGCTACTTATTAAAAATTAAATCTTTTAAGAGTTAAAGCCAGCTGAACCAGAACTCCCCAACCCCCTGGGAGCAGGACTGAAGATCTATTTTAACAAGCTCCCTGGTGTTTTCACACACCCTAAAGGTTGAAAACCACAAGTAATTTATGTGAACTTAGATAAAGCTGGATTCTGTCACTTCATTTGACTTCCTGCTTCTAGTTTAGGAATTCAATTCTTCACACCCTTAGAGAACATCCCTTGTCCCCCATACTGAGTGGACAGCATGAGGCTGGGAGGCCTTGGGTGGGGAGTCAAGGGCAAGCCTTCATCTCAGCCTCAGGAGTTAATCAACTTTGATTCCCTAACATGTTGCTGTTAGAAAGCTCTCTGGTTTGTCAGTGCACGTGTATTTACTCATTCAAATAGATATGCACATCGCTTTGCTGATTGAGTCAGGGGGAACATTGCAACTTCAGTTTTCAAAGTCAAAGCTACCCTTATTTGATGCATGGAAAGACAACAGGAATGCTAAGCTCTTTCCTGGTGATTTCCTTCACCAAGCATGACATAGCTTTTGTGTTAGAATGCTGTGTTGAAAAGTCTTCAGGTTTTGAAGTAAAAGAGATCTATCTGGACCTGAGTCCCAGCTCAGCATGATCTTATGTAGGTCAGTTAACCACTCAAATATTCCAGTATCTGCTCTTTATTTTATTTAAGTATCTTTTATAGTAATGAGTCAAATCTCTTGTATTTGGCTTTCATTAGTGTCATTAAGCTGTATCTTGATGTGGCTTCCTTTGATTTTATTGTAATTGTTCATGGAACTTCTTGGATGTTAAATTAATGTTTTTCCACCAAAATTGGAAAGCCTTTAGCCTTTATTTTCTCAAATAGTCTCCTTTACTTTTCTCTTTGCCTTGTATTTTTAGGACATTCATTGCATTTTTGTTGGTCCTTCTTAACTCCTGTTTATTTCTGCTCCTTAGACTACATATTATCAATTTGCAAGTTTACTAATACTTCCTTCTGTTTAGTATTCTGCTGAAACCCCCTGACTTTTTAACACCATATGTCAATTATTTTTATAATTTCTCTCTCTTTAGTAATATTTTCTATTCGGTGAGGCATTATTCTCATGGTGTCCTTTAGCTCTCTCGTCTATGTGTATTTAAAACAGTTGATTCAAAATCTTTGTCTAATAAACCAAAATCTGGGTTTCCTCAGGGATATGTCTATTGATTAAATATTTTTATTTGTATAGGCCATATTCCATATATATTTTTGTCTCATAATTTTTGTGGAAATTATATTATATTTTATACAAATATTTTATTTTAAATAACATAATGTGGAAACTGAGAAAATCGGAATTTCTCCCCCCCCCTGGAAATTTTGTTGTTGCTGTTCATTGCTACTATTGTGTTTGATTAGTCACTTTTCTTAATTAATTCTGTATTTTTCGTTGTGCGTGACCACTGACATTTCTGCTCAATTCCCAATAAGTCTCCCAAGTCTTTACCAAGGTGCCATGTGTACCTCAAACAGGCAGGTTATAATTCTGCTTTATCCTTCCCTTCCCACTTGTGCAGTGCTTCAAGGGGAGTTAAAGATGAGAATGTACAGTCTTATCAAGTTCTCCCAAGAATATGCACACACCTAGACATGCGCACAGCCTCTAGCATGCCATAGTAAAGCAGATCTCAAAGCTTTACAAATTCCCCTATAAGCATCTTATTCTTTGAATATACCTTTTTAAGCTTTTGATTAGACATTTGTTTGCCCCAACTGTTATCCAGTACCTCAGGTAACTAACCTGTTCAACAATTGCCTCTAATTGTTTTTGACAAACACCCCTAAGGAAAATGCTGCTCACACGTGGAAAGTTCCAAATCCAGTCAGATAAAAACAGTGTGAGAATGGGTCTTCCAAGCACCCACAATAGAGCCAAATAATAACGAGTCTCTGGGAATGGGACTTCATAGTTTTCCCATGTTCTGTTCCCCTCTACTGACTGCCAGGATGCTGATTCCACCATAGTTGTAAGAAACATGTTGGTTTTCAAGACTTCTACAGAGCTGGGGAAAATAAGGGTGTGGCAGTACGGGTAGAGCAAGTTAAAATATCATAAAACTTACTGTTACAGTGGAGATCTTGGCTGTTTTTCTTGGACAAACACTCCCTAGGTCACTATAAATCATTGGGTAACTTCTAGAGTTCTAAAAAAAGTTGATTCTAACTATTTTTGCTAGTGATAGAATTTTTAGAAGTACTTAATCCACCATTTTCACTATAATTAATTTAATTTTAATTAATTGAAGTTTAAATAGCCACATGGCTACTATATTGGATAGGGCAAGTTTATATAGTACAGTATGAGGTCAACTTGTAAATTGGAAGTAAATTCAACTCTTATAGAAATATACACAAATACAATAAATTTAAAATCACAAAAACAAAATGTATAATCTGTTTTAAATGACACACAAATTATATAACTTATGGAAATCCTTTCCAAAATGTTCATAAATATAATGAGGGATATAAATATCCTTTCATAACAGATCAATGAGACAGAAAAAATACATATAAAGAACTAGATCACATAGGTTTGATTGACATTTTTAGGACACTGCACCCCCAAAAACCTGAATACTCATTTTTCTCAAGTGCACCTGGGTATTTTTCCAGAATTATCCACATACTGCGCACAAGAAAAAGATCAACAAGTTCCTGAAGACTGAAATCATACCAAATATCTTCTCTGAACATAAAGGTACTGAACTACAAATCAACTGTAAAAAGAAAACAAAGAAATACTCGAATATGTGGAAACTGAATGATACACTACTGAACAACCTCTGGGTTAATGAGGAACTCAAAGAAGAAATCAAGAAATGCCTTGAGAGAAATCATAAGGAGGACCCAACCTTTCAGAATGTATGGGACACAGCAACAGCAGTTCCAGGAGGGAAGCATATAGCAATGCAGGCCCACATTAAGAAACAAGAAAGAACCCAAATAAAGAACCTCATCTCAAGAAACTAGAAAAAGAACAAAAAAAATTTCAAAAGCCAGTGGAAGAAAGGAAATAGTAAAAATTAGAATAGAAATAAGTGAAATAGAAATCAAAAGACAGTCCAAAAGATCAATGAAATCAAAGCTAGTTCTTTCAAAAAATAAACAAAATAAACCTTTAGCTAGACTCATTAAGAAAGAGGGAGAAAACTGAAATAAATAGAATCAAATATGAAGAGTAGTTACAAAAGACACTGCAGAAATTCAGAAGCTAATAATTATTATGGACATTTAAATGCAAACAAATTCAACAACATAGATGATGTGGACAGATTCTTAGAATTATGCAATCATCCAAGACCAAATAGAAAAAAAATAGAAAACCTCAACAAACCAATCACAAGCAAGGAAAATGAAACAATTAATGAAAACTCTCCCAGAAAAAAAGTCCATGACCATACAAAGATGAAATAATACCTATCCTGCTCAGATGCTGTCAAAAAAAATGAGAAAGAAAGAAAGCTTCCAACCACATTTTATAAGCCAACATTATGCTAATACCAAAACCAAACAAAGACCAATCTCCTAATGAACACAGGTGCAAAAAATCTCAATAAAATCTTCACAAACTGAATCAAACAATGCATTAAAAAGATTATATACCGGGACTCCCCTGGTGGTGCAGCGGTTGAGCGCTGGGCTGCGAAGCTGCCCGCAGCCTCTGCAGCACCGGTTCAATCCCCGGCCTCCGGCGAGGGTCCCTCATGGTGTAATAGACCTCTCCTGCCACCCGCTGCTCCCCTCAGCAGTGTGTTTCAGTCAGTCTGCCTGTTCTGCTCCCCACTCTGGTTCTGGTGAATTCTCTCACCCTCCCGGGCTTCTGACTGTACCCAGTGCTTGTATAAATAAATAAATAAATAATTTTTTTAAAAAAAGATTATATACCATGGCCAGTGGGATTTACACCAGAAACACAATGATGGTTCATATCTGAAAATCAATCAAATTAATGCATCATATCAACAAAAAAAAAAGAAAAACCACATGATCATATCAGTAGATGCTGAGAAAACGCTCGATAAATTTAACATCCAATTACGATGAAAATTCTTGAAAATTGGGGATAAACAGAATATATCTTAAGAAAATAAAAGCCATCTATGACAAACCCACAGATAGTATAATACTCAATGATGAAAAACTAAAATCTTTTCTACTAAGATCTGGAACAAGACAAGATGTCCATTTTCACCACTACTGTTCAACACAATATTAGAAGTTCTAGCTAGAGAAATTAAGCAAGAGAAAGCAATAAAAGGAATCCAAATTGGGAAATAAGAAGTAAAGCTATAATTATTTGTAGATGATATGATAATATACACATAGAACCCCAAAGACTCCACAGAAAAACTAATTAAAACAGTAAACCAGTTAAGCAAAGTGGCCGGATACAAAGTTGACACACAAAAATCAGTTACCTTCTTATATACAAACAATGAACTAGAAGAAGAAATTAAGAAAGCCATCCCATTTACAATTTCATCAAAAAAAATAAATACCTGGGAATAAACCTAACAAAAGAAGTGAAGGACCTATACAAAAGAAACTATAAAACATTGTTAAAAGAAATTGAAGATACAAAGAAATGCAGAGATAATCCCTGCTCATGGGTAGGAAGAATCAACACTATCAAGATGGACATCCTACCCAAAACAATTTACAGAATAAATACAATCCCAATTAAAATCTCACTGGCATCCTTCAAATATAACAAAGATTACTGAAAGTCAGATGGAACCATCAAAAACCCAGAATAGCCGAAGTTTGCCTGACTGAAAAAGGAGAAAATATAGGTAACTATTTTCTGGACTTCAAACTATACTAAAAGGCTATAATAATTAAAACATCATGGTATTGAAAGAAAAACAAAATGGAATAGTCACATAAACAAATGGAATAGAAGTGAAAGCCCAGAAATAAAACCACACATTTATGGAAAACTTTTCTATGATAAAGGAGCAGAGTATATACAGTGTCATAAGGAAAGCCTATTCAATAAATGGTGATAGAAATATTGGACTGTCACATACAAAAGAATGAAACTAGACCACTATATCACACTATACATGAAAATTAACTCAAAATGGATAAAAGACTTGGATGGAAGACCTGAAACCATAAAATACATAGAAAACAGACAAAACACCCCATGACAAAAATTTTATGAAACATCTTTGTAGACTCATCTCCAGCAGCAAGAAAAACAAAAGAAAAAATAAGCAACCAGGACTATAGTGAAAAAAAGCATCTGTACAGTGAAAGAGACAGTGACCAAAACAAAGAGACACTCTACTGGATAGAAGAAAATATTGGCACACCATACATCTGACAAGGGACTGATATCAAAGATTGACAAAGAGTTCATACAGCTCAATAAAAACAAAACAAACAACCCCATCAAAAAAGTGGAAAAACTAAAGAGGCACTTCTCCAAAGAAGACATGCAGATGGCCAAATAGGTACATGAAAAAAAAAAATGTTCATCATCACTCACCAAGGAAATGCAAATCAAAACCACAATGAGATATCACTTCACACCTGTAAAAATGACCCATATCAAAACAAAACAAAACAAAAAAACCACAGAAACGACCAGTGCTGGTAAGGGTGTGGAGAAAAAGGAACCCTCTTAATACTGTGGGTGGGAATGGAGACTGATCCAGTCTCTATGGAAAAAGAGTGTGGAGATTCCTCAAAAGACTAAAAATGGATATGGCATTGCTCAGCAATACCACTCCTAGATATCTACCCAAAGAATGCAAAAACAGTCATTTGAAAGGAAAGCTGCACTCCTATGTTTATAACACAGCTATTTACAATAGCCAACATATAGAAGAAACCTAAATGCCACAGAAAAGATGAGTGGATCAAGAAGATGTGGTGTATGTATATACACAATGGAATACTATTCAGCAATTAAAAAAGATAAACTCATGCCCATTTGCAATAACAAGGGTGGAAGTGGAGAGTATTAACGTAAGTGAAGTGAGCCAGAAGAGAAAGATAAATACTGGATGGTTTCACTCACAGGTGAAATATAGAGACACCAAACAAAGAATCAGATCAACACAAACTTTAAAACCTTGAAACCTGATCATAGACCTGTGACATTCAGCAGGGGAGGGAAGAGGGTAAGTAGAAGAGGAGGGGAGAAAACAGAGCATAGGAGAGTACAATGGACTTTGGTGGAGGACCATGGATGCTTTGGTAGAGGGAAAACTATGGTAACCACATCTGAGGGGAGAAAAGTTATACTGTGAAAAGACAATGATATCAAACAATGGTATGCCATTAATTTAAAAAATGTTTTAATAGATACCCTTCATACATATTTATGATGTGAAATGGGGTCTCTAAATGAAGGCAGCCCAGGGGCTCCCATGTCCTAATATAGCACTGCCCCCCATTGATCTACAGAGATAGCTTTAAAAATAAAGCCTAGATCATTTCACATATTTAGTTAATGGCCAACTCGCTACTTTCTAAGCTGACTGTAGTGAAAGCACAACAAATACAATTGCAGTTATTGAGGAACTACTGCCAAGGAGCTCCTGGGTGTCCTACATACTGACTGGACAAGTGACACAAAACACGCTGTGTTTTGCAAGCTTTGTCCTTTGATTTTCTTTAGGGCCCAGTGAGGTCAAGGGTCATTATCTGCAATTTGCAGATGAGGGGACTTGAAAGGGTGAACCAGCTTACCTAAAGCCACTTAACATTGTAAACGGGGCTGGGGCCAGAACCCAAGGCATGCTTAGGCCCACCTTCTTTTTTTTTTTTTTTGAATAATAAATTTTATTTTTATATTCCCCATACAATTGCAACCCCCCCATTCTGACCCCAATCCCTCCCCTCCCGCCCCTCACCCCCCAAAAAGTGTCTCTGTTTCATAGTTTTTTGTTGATTTTGATTTTGATTTTCTTATAGTTATTCATTTTCCTGGTCCCTTATTTAAGTTTTCTAGATTCCTGCTATGAGTGAGACCACACGGTATTTTTCTTTTTCTTTTTGGTTTATTTCGCTGAGCATGATCCCTTCCAGCACCATCCATGTTGCTGCAAATTGCATGTGTTTATCTTTTTTGAATGCTGAGTAATATTCCATGGTATATATGTACCACATCTTCTTGATCCAGTCATCTATTTTTGGGCATTTGGGCTGTTTCCAAAGCTTAGCTATTGTAAATAGTGCTGCTATAAACATAGGGGTGCAGGTGTTCTTTGGAATGGATGTTTCTGTGTCCTTTGGGTAAATACCTAGGAGTGGAATTGCTGGATCATATGGAAGCTTTATGTTTAGTAGGTCCAGAAATCTTCACACAGCTCTCCATAGTGGTTGGACCAGTTTGCACTCCCACCAACAGTGCAGAAGAGTTCCTTTTTCTCCACACCCTCGCCAACATTTGTTGTTGCTAGTTTTTTTAATATGTGCCATTCTCACTGGTGTAAGATGGTATTTCATGGTACTTTTGATTTGCATTTCCCTGATTGCAAGTGATGTTGAACATTTTTTCATATGCCTGTTGGCCATTCGCATTTCCTCTTCAGAGAAGTTTCTTTTTAGCTCTTCTGCCCATTTTTTGACTGGATTATTTTCTTTGTTGTTGTTGAGTCTCATCAGCTCTTTGCAGATTTTTGTGATCAGTCCTTTATCATTAGTGTTCTGTGCAAAAATGTTCTCCCAGTTGGTGGGGTTTCTCTTTGTTTTTGTTATTGTCTCTTTTGCTGTGCAGAAGCTCTTTAATTTGATGTAGTCCCAGCTGTTGATCTTTGCCTTCACTATCACTGCTTTGGGTGATGTGTCTGTAAAGATGTCTTTGATGTGCAAATCACGTAGTGTTTGCCTATATTTCCTTCTATGTATTTTATGGTTTCAGGTCTTACGTCTAGTTCTTTAATCCATTTTGAGTTGATTTTTGTGTATGGTGTGAGGTAGTGGTCAAGCTTCATTCTTTTGCATGTAGCGACCCAGTTTTCCCAGCACCATTTATTGAACAAACTTTCTTTGCTCCAATGCATAGTCTTTGCTCCTTTGTCAAAGATTAGTTGACCATAAATCTGTGGGTTTATTTCTGGATTTTCTATTCGATTCCATTGGTCTGTATGTCTCTTCTTGTTCCAATACCATGCAGTTTTGATGATTATGGCTTTGTAGTAGAGTTTGAAGTCTGGGAGTGTGATGCCTCCATTCCCTTCTTTTTTTTTCAGGAGAGCTTTGGCTATTCGGGGTTTTTTGTGATTCCATATGAATTTCATCAATAATTGTTCTATTTCATTGAAGAATGACATTGAAATTTTGATTGGAATAGCATTGAATCTGTATATTGCTTTTGGTAGGATGGCCATTTTAATAATGTTTATTCTCCCAATCCATGAGCAGGGGATGTCTTTCCATTTCTTTGTATCTTCTTCTATTTCTTTTAACAGTGTTTTATAGTTTTCTTTGTATAGGTCCTTTACCTCTTTTGTTAGATTTATTCCCAAATATTTGATTTTTTTTGTTTCAATAATAAAAGGGATGGTTTTTTTGATTTCTTCTTCTTCAGATTTATTGTTTGTGTATAGGAAGGCTACTGACTTTTGCGTGTTGATTTTGTATCCTGCCACTTTACTGAACTGACTGATGAGTTGAATTAGTTTTTCTGTGGAGTTTTTGGGGTTCTCTATGTATATTATCATATCATCTGCAAATAGTGACTTCTTCTTTTCCTATTTGGATTCCTTGTATGTCTTTCTCTTGTCTTATTCCTCTGGCTAGGACTTCCAGTATTATATTGAAAAGCAGTGGTGAGAGTGGACATCCTTGTCTTGTTCCAGCTCTTAATGGAATTGCTTTCAGCTTTTCACCATTGAGAATGATACTGGCTGTCGGCTTGTCATAGATGGCCTTTATGATGTTGAGGTATGTTCCTTGTATCCCAAGAATTTCAAGGGCTTTTATCATGAATGGGTGATGCACTTTGTGGAAAGCTTTCTCAGCATCTATTGATATTATCATATGGTTTTTATATTTCTTTTTGTTGATGTGTTGGATAATGTTGATTGATTTTCGGATGTTGAACCATCCTGTGTCCCTGGAATGAATCCTACTTGGTCGTGGTGAATTATCTTATGGATACATTGTTGGATTCTGATAGCTAAAATTTTATTGAGCATTTTTGCATCAGTGTTCATTAGGGAGATTGGCCTGTAGTTTTCCTTTTTTGTGTTGTCCTTGTTCGGTTTTGGTATTAGTGTAATGTTGGCTTCATAGAATGTGTTTGGTATTGTCCCTTCCTTCTCAATATTTTGGAAGAGTTTGTGAAGGATAGGCACTAATTCGACTCTGAATGTTTGGTAGAATTCATTTGTAAATCCATCAGGTCCTGGGCTTTTGTTTTGGGGAGGTTTTTGATTACCATTTCAATTTCGCTGCTTGTAATTGGTCTGTTTAGCTGTTCTATTTCTTCTTTATCTAGCTTTGGGTGATTGTAGAGTTGTAGGAATTTGTCCATCTCCTCTAGATTGTTGAACTTTTTTCCATATAACTGTTCATAGTGGTTACTGATTATTCTTTTGATTTCTGCTGTGTCCGTTGTGATTTCTCCTCTTTCATTTATGATCCTGTTTATTTGTGCTTTCTCCCTTTTTTCCTTTGTGAGCCTGGCTAGGGGTTTGTCTATTTTATTGATTTTTTCAAAGAACCAGCTCTTGGTTTCATTGATCTTTGGATTGTTTTTTTAGTTTCAATTTCATTAATTTCTGCTTTGGTTTTTATTATTTCTTTTTTTCTACTGGTTTTGGGGTTTTTTTGTTGTTCTTTTTCTAGATCTTTGAGCTTCGAGATTAGGTTGTTTCTTTGAGTTCTTTCTTGTTTCTTGATGTGAGCTTCTATTGCTATATATTTTCCTCTTATTACTGCTTTTGCTGCATCCCATACATTTAGGATATTGGTGTCCTCCTTGTCGTTCAATTCAAAAATTTTTTTAATTTCTTCTTTGATCTCCTCATTAGTCCAGTTGTCTTCCATTAGTGCGGTTTTTAATCTCCATGAGGTAGGATAGTTCCTTGCCTTCTTTTTATGGTTTATTTCTAGTTTGATGCCTTCATGGTCAGAAAAGATGGTGGGTATGATTTCAGTCTTGGTGTATCTGTTGATATTTGTCTTGTGCCCCAGTATGCGATAGATCCTGGAGAATGATCCCGTGTGCGCTTGAGAAAAATGTGTACTCTGTTTTTTGGGGGTTTAGTGTTCTATAGATGTCTGTTAAGCCCAAAGGTCTTTATTTAGAGCTTTAGTTTCTTTACTTATTTTTTGTCTTGTGTTGTTGATCTATCCATTGTTGATAGTGGTGTGTTGAAGTCTCCCACTACATATGTGTTTTCTCTGATGTCTGTTTTCAGAGAGGACAACAGTTGTCTGATATATTTTGGTGCTCCTTCGTTTGGTGAGTATATGTTAATGAGTGTTATTTCTTCTGGAAGTATTGTCCACTTGATCATAATGTAGTGACCATTGGGGTCTCTTTTTTATTTTTTTGAGTTTGAAATCTGTTTTATCTGATATAAGTATAGCTGTTCCTGCTTTCTTTTTTGGTCCATTTGCTTGTAGGATTGTTTTCCATCCTTTTACTTTGAGCCTATTTTTATCTTTTGTAGCTAAATGTGTTTCCTGGAGACAGCATAAGGTTGGGTTTTGTTTCTTAATCCAGGCTGCAACTCTGTGTCTTTTTATTGAAGAGTTTAGTCCATTTACATTTAGAGTTAATATTGATATGTTAGCATCTGTATTTGCCATTGTGTTTGTCTTTCCTTTGATTTTATTTATTTATTCTTTTAATAACTTTTTTTTTGCCTTCTTTCGTTGTTATTCGTCCCTCTGAGGTTCTGGCTTTAGGGTTTCTTGTAGTATTTTTTGGAGTGGGGGTTTAGTCGTAATGAAATTCCAGAGTTTCTGTTTGTCTGGGAAGGTCCTTATTCTTTCTTCATAGAGGAAGGAGAGCTTTGCGGGATAGAGTATTCATGGTTGGCATCTGTTTTCTTGGAGTCTGTTGACTATGTCTCTCCACTCTCTCCTTGCCCATAGTGTTTCTTTGGAGAAGTCTGATGTCAGCCTGATTGGTTTTCCTTTGAATGTTATCTGTTTCTTCCCTCTTGTCAGCTTCATTATTTTTTCCTTGTCCTGGATTCTTGGGAGCTTTACTATTATGTGTCTTGCTGTATTTTTCCTTTCGTCGTGGAAGTTTGGTGTTCTTCTTACTTCTTGTATATCAATTTTCAGCTCCTTCTTCACATTTGGGAAGTTCTCTTCAATTATCTCCTGGAATATTTTCTCTGTTCCTACATCTCTCTCCTCTCCTTCTGGAATTCCTATAACTCTTATATTCCCTCTCCTCATGCAGTCAGATAGTTTCCGAAGTCTTTCTTCATTCTTTTTCATTCGTACTTCTCTTTCCTTTTCTGTTTTGGTTCTTTTTATTTCTGTGTCTTCAAGAGTACTTATTCGTTCTTCCATTTCATCTATTCTGCTTTCATTGCTTTTCCCAGAGTTCTTTAGTTCTTCCATTAATTCTTTGATCTCCTGTGTTTCTTTTACTTCCCTCTTTAGGGACTCAATTTCATTCTTCTGACCATTGGTTTCCCTCTTTAGGGACTCAATTTCATTCTTCTGATCATTGTTTTCCTTTATGAGTTCTGTCATTTTTTAATCATGGCAATTTTAAATTCTCTTTCTGGAAGGCTCAGAAGTTCTTCCAAGTTACTGTCGTTGCAATCTGGGGGGTGGTTTTCTTTTTGTGGTGTGCTTTTTTTCCTGAGGAGTTGTTAGGGTGCACGTGGTTCTTCTACTCCCTACTGTCTGTTTCCTAATTTGTCGTATGCTTTGGGACACTGTGTTGCTGGGACTGGCCGGCATCTTGGGTGAGCTTCTCTGCTCCCCTCTGGCTCCTCCAGGAGCCATCTGTCAGTTTCAAGCAGTCTTTACTGAAGAAAGGTCCCTGTTCTAACATGCCGATGTGGGGACACACACCCCTGTGTGCTTTTCTGCCCCGGCGGTGGGTTCCCGCTCCCCCTCTGGGTTTGGATTGCAGGCCAGAAGTGGACTGGCGTGGGCAAGCTTCCCCGCTTACCTCTGGCTCCTGAGGGAGCCTTCTGCATGCAGTCTTTCCTGAAGAAATATCCCTGTTCTAAAATGGTGATGCGGGACGCACTCCCTGCTCGTCCAGTCTCAGGCACACTCTTCTGCGTGCCTGGTCTGCCCCGGCTGTGGGTGCCTGCTCCCCCTGTGGGCTCAGACTGCTGGTCTGAAGGGGCCTGGGGTGGGCTAACTTCCCAGCTGGCCAGGGGTTCCTTCTGGAGCCTTCTGCAGGTTTCAAGAAATGTCCCTGGGTGTTAGTGACTTTTTTTCTGGTCGCTAGGTGGTGCCAGAGATCTCTCCTAGTCCGTGGGGGGGCTGTTTTTCTTCACCCCGTGGGACAGGGAACAGAGCGGGAATGGTAGGGAAAACCTCAACGGCTTTAGGGTGCTGTGTCTGCCTTGTGCCCCACCGACGTGGAGGACCCACGCTCCGAATTTCGTGCCCTGGGTCTCAGTTCCAAAGCCCTCAGGTCCAGGATGCGGGCTGTAGCCCAGTTCAGTGGCTGCAGCAATGGCGCCTTTTGCACCCCACTCCCGTGTCTGGGTGCCTGGTTTCTGATTACTCAGTGAGGGACTTTCACCTCAGTGAGTGCCCCCGCGCGTCTCCCCGCAAGCCTAGGTCGCAGGCGCAGGGACCTGGGCAGCCGCGATCCAGATCCGCGTTTGTTTTTCAAGCACGCAGCTTGTGTGCAGGTCTCCCGGGTTCTCTGCTGTTCTCTAATGGCGCCCAGAGCCGTTCGCTCACTGCAGCGGCGAATCCTGCAGGGTTCTCCACAGCTCCAGTTCATGGGGTGTGGTGGCTGAAATAGTTCCTTTCCACTCACAGTCCCGCTTGCTGTGTAGTTTGTTCTTGTTGGTCGTTTTGGTTTGTTTTTTTCCTCCTCTCTGCTGGTCGGAGAGTGCCGACTTTGTGGGTGGGGGAGGGGAGCAGGGTTCTGCGCTTTCCTCCCTTCTGGTCTTCTTTTATGGCAACTTTCTTCTTCAGGTAGTTTGCTGGCGTCACCCGTTTATCTTCCGTGTCCCAGTTCTCACTGGGACCTGCCGCTTTCCCTCCCTATTAACACTTTTTAATGGGAGATCTTACTCGCAGCGTCTCCTTGCAGCCATGTTGCTCCGCCCTCAGGCCCACCTTCTTAACCTGAAAAGGATGTGCCAAATTTGTGTTATTTGAGCTTCCCCAGGGGTGTGTCACTTAGGTTCATTTTAAAGTCACTAGTTCTTTGGGCACATACCTGTTTTCCCTCAGACCTCACCTAAAGGGCAGGGACCTGGTGGGGCAGAAAACAGCATATCGACACTTGTTTCATGAGCAGTTGACAAGATCAGGGAGTCACACGCCTACTCACACATCCTTACATTTCTATAATCTGGAAAACATGACTCTCCCCACCCTAACAATTCTGTAGGTAAGGTTGACAGGACTTTCTCAGTTTGGGCACTATTTGTCCCACATCACAAGAAACCCCCAGCACACCTTGATGGTCGTCAGCTTACCTGTAAATGATGTGAGAAACTAGCAGACAACACCCTGAATTTAGCTGAGGGTAAAAAAGCATTGGTCTCCATTTAGTCTTCAGTTGCAAACTGTTACATTTTGATCCTCTTTTTATGTTGAGGAAAATTCCTCTTGTGGAGAAAAACACATCTCTTTCATCTGACAGGATCTGGAATGAGAACTTCAGGGTCTTGTCTGTGGCTGGCCCCTGGGAAGGAGGGGCTTCCCATTTCAGATGAACTGCGCATGCACAGCCTTCAAATGGAACCAGTTGAGCATTGTTCTCACAGCTTATAGTCCACTCAGGTGAGCTAGACTTTCATTTCACTCTGGGAAATTTTCCACTGAGGGTGATAATCAGACCAGCTAAAATGTGCCTTATATTTGCATTAGTCACTGGGCAGCTTCCTTTATTTCATGTACAGAAAAGTAAGTTATCAGCATTAAAAAAAAATTAGACAGAGTCACCAGTCTAAATGTTCGGCAAAGCCTGTAGGTGTTTTATGTTGACAAAGGCTGTAGGTGTTCTTATTGAGTTCCATCTTCTTTCATTTGATTTACTTCTATTTCTCCTTTAGATTCCAGTGTCAACTTCACTTCTGGCAAGGCTCCCCAGATCTGATATCACTCACCCCCACCCTCATGTGGCACCAGACTCCTCTTACAGCACCTTCATAGTATTTTGCAATTACTTGCACACTCATCCTGATAGCTTCCTGGGATAAGGACTTTGTCTACCTTGTTCACAGTTCCACCCCAGCACCCAGCATAGCCCTGGCACTTCCTGATTGCATATCCAATAACTGGGATGAATGGCCGGTGGCCTGTATTCAATTGCCAAGTGTTCTTGAACTGAAAGTACAAGTACCTTCTTTAAAGGAGCTTTCAAGAGACCTGATAGCATCTTTATTATTACTGGGTGTTTGTCTCTGCACTTCTTAAAATTTTTAAAAAATGGGACCATGAGTAACTAGCATGACCCCAACTGATTATCACAAAAACCCTGTGGAGAATGTAAACCACATGTTATCATTTCCATTTTTAGGTGAGGAAACTAAATTGAGAACCCAAATGTGAAGGAAGAGGAGACAAGGATCACCTCCAGGTTCCAGCAGGACTCTGGGCATAGCTACTCAAGGAGCACAGGGACTCCTGGCTGCTGACAGCTGCAGAAGTCCAGGGACAGATGACACATGTGATCTCTACAGACTCAGTGGGCAGTCAGGATAGGTCTTTGTAGGGAATTTTTTTTTATTTACATATGTATGTGTGTGTGTGTGTGTGTATGGATGTTTTATTTTATCCCTCTCATATTACTCATCCTCTGGGGTACCAGGAAGCCAAACAAAATGGAGAGCAGCAGGATTTAAAATATTTTTGGCGACTTTATTTCTTCTAGTTTAATAAATTATAGTTTTTGTTTCAAACTGAACACTGGGGATTAGGATTAGATTATGTTCTGATTGGTTGGATTTTTTTTAATACTATTGGTTCCATTCATAGTTGAATAAACAATGAATATTCGATTTCAGCTACATGTTCGGTAAATTAGCACAACTCATTCTAGGTATCTAGATTCACAGCTCACATCATTCTAGTCCCTGAGAAAAAGCACAATTCTCTGCCCATCACACCCCATCACACCCCCTCCAAGGCTGGAACACCTTAGGGTGCTAACACAGGGCGGTACCTGCCCACTGGCTCGAAGGCAACATGGAAATCTTTGCCTAAATCCAGCTCAGCATGCCAACAGAGTCCCAGACTTCCCAAATGCTGACTGTAGCATTTGTTTCAGAAAGGTAAGCTGCAGGAGGGTAAATGGGAGGTAGGAAGCTTATCCCAAGACCTCCACTACATTAGATAATACAGAAAAAAAATGTTGGCTTGTTATTCCAGGATTCAACCTACAAACCTACTCTGTGATAAGACCATCACAGTTCCCTTTTCTATTAAGAGGTCCAACACAAAGCAAGTGACAATATGCTGGTACAGAGAAGCAACATATTAGTAACCTCCTAATTCATGTTCTCTCCCAGAACACCTTCTCTGAGGAGGAAAGCAGAGATCCTTCATCCATGCTTTCAAGTAGCTACCTCTCTGTTTTGTAAATAACATGTTGACATGTTGGTCTCCCAACAGAACTGCCATTTTCTTGTAGCTACATTTCTACCCAAGCATCAGCTCCCAGGACAGGACTTAATATACACTCTACATGCTCTGGGGTCCATGACCTGTATTTAGATGTTAGGTCTATAAAAATGTCTCCCCTCAATAAACACTTGTTAGACTCAACCCAGATGGTTACACCTACGTCAGAGAATGTTGTTTCTCAGGTACCCTAATAACCATACAATTTGAAAACAAAACATCCCAACTTAATCATAGAGTTTCTATTCAGCATTTTCAGCTTTTCAAGTCTCTTCTTCCATTTGCTACTGATCACTTCAAAATTCTATACCATCCAAACGACAGGCATAGATGTTTGATGGACGTGTATTGATTAATACCTCTATATTCAGAAATGGCTTACCATTTTTAGTGTCACTGGTCAGGAGGAGCCATGTGACAGAGACTCAAACACTAACAATTTATATGGGACCTCCCTATTTTATTCCCTTTTCCCAAGGAAAATGTTCAAATTACAGTGAAAGTACATGAATTCAAATGACCACTTGCCATGCATACCCAGATCCAGTTATAGAGACAGCAGTCATCTGCCTGGGGTAGAGAGCAGGAGGTTGTGTGCATCTTCCACCTAGGTGAATCTTTCCCTACTCACAATGCTTTCAAGCAAAACCAGCAGAGAAAGCTCACATAATTGACAAATTTCTTTTTTATATCACCTTTATTCACCATTTACTTATATATTTAAAAAATATTCATTAAGCATCAACTATGTACCAGGCACTATGCTAAGTGCTGTTGTGGTTCTAAGGTGAAATAAAACATGGATTTTCCCCAACGTGGCTGCAGGAAAAACCTGTTGAAGGAAATTGTTATAATCACAGGATTGATTATAACAATCAGTGGGGGGAAAAACTTCACGAAGGGGAAGACAGGTCCTTAGGAAAACTCCCTACACAAAGGTTGAAAGGTGATGAAGAGCTGAGAAAGAGCAATGGGAGAAATAGAAGGGGAAAAGAAAACATCATGAAAAAGAAAATATCTACCTGGATTTGTTTACCCATTCCATGATATAACAGGTCTTATGCTAGGTTCAAGAACAAAGGGAGACCAAGAAAGGCCCACATTTCAAGAACCAGTGCACAGTAAATAGCCCAATAATCAGTGTAAGAAAGAAATATCAGACCATTGGGAAGCAGCTGCTCAGAACTAGCTCCACATGTGGACTAAGTCTGGGTTAATGTCTTCAGAGGTTAGCAAAGTCTACCCAACACCAGGTTATATGTGTTAGCTTACTTTGAGATTGCTGTACATTAAGAAACAAGAAAAATCTCAAATAAACAACTTAACTTTACACATCAACAAACTAGAAAAAGAACAAATGAAGTTTAAACTTAATAAATAGAAAGAATTAACAAAAAATCAGAACAAAAATAAATGTCACAGGGGCCTCCCTGGTGGTACAAAGGTGAAATTGCAGCATTACGAAGCTATCCACAGCCACTGCAGCACGGCATGAGTTTGATCCCAGGGCAGCCAGGGCGCTATCCACATGGTGCAGGAGACCTCCTCTCCTGTCTCGCCTACTGCTCCTGTCAGTGGTATATTTCAGTCAGTCCTCCTGTTCTGTTTCCCACTCTGCCTCTGGTGAATCCTCTCACACACACCCCACCCTACACCTCTGATCTGTACCCCAGCTCTTATATGCATAAATAAATAAATGTCACATAGATTTAAAAATTATAATGAGATTAAAAGTTGGTTCTTTGAGAAGATAAACATAATTGACAAACTTTTACCTGTATTCATCAAGTAAAAAAGAGAAATGACTCAAATAAGTAAAATCAGAAGGGAAACAACAGGCAATTCAACTGATATCAAAGAAATACAAAGGATCATAAATGACCTCTATAAGCAATTATACACCAAAAAATTTTACAACCTAGAAAAATAGATAAATCATAACCTACTAAAACTAAATCAGTAATCAAAATCCTCCCAACAAAGGAAAGTCTAGGACCAGATAGTTTCACTGGTGAATTATATTAAGCATTCAGAGAATTAGTCCTTCTCAAGGTCTTCCAAAAAACAGGAGGAGAAACATCCAGACTCATTTTATGAGACGAACATGACCTGACACCAAAACCAGGCAAGTACACAAGAAAAGAAAATTATAGGATAATAACCTTCATGAACATAGATGCAAAAGTCCTAAAAAAAAAAAAAAAGTGAGCAAAAAAATAATCAGTAATACATTAAAAGAGACATACACCATGATCAAGTGAAATTTATTCTAGGAATCCAAAGATGGTTCAATATTTGCAAATCAATCAATTTGATACACCACATTAAGAAAATGAGAGATAAAAAATATGATCACAGGGCCTCCCCAGTGGCCCAGCGGATTGAGCACAGTCCTGTGAAGCTGTCCGCAGCCTCTGCAGTGCAGGTTCGATTCCCAGCCAGCCAGGGAGATTCCCACATGGTATGGCAGACCTCTCCTGTCACGCCTGCTGCTCCCCTCAATAATGTATTTCTGTCCTCTGCCTGTTCTGCTCCCCACTCTGTCTCTGGTGAATCCTCTCACCCTCCTGCATCTCTGGCCTGTACCCTGGTCCTTGAATAAAAATAGATAAATCTTTTTTAAAAAATATGATCACAATAGTTACAGAAAAGTATTTGGAAAAATTCAACACCGATCTATGATTAAAAAAAGAAACCCTCTCACAAGTGGTCACAAAGGAAACACACTTCAACATAAAAGAGGCCATATATGTAAAGTCTACAGCTAACATCATTCTCATCAGTGAAAAACTGAAAGTTTTTAAGAACAGAAACAAAACAAGAATGTCACCAAACAAAACAAAACTGTCACCAATTCTACTCAAGATAGAATCAGAATTCTTAGCCAGAACAATTATGCAAGAAAAAAAGACAATCAATTTGGAAAGGAAGAAATAAAACTGTTTCTATTTGCAAATGACATGATATTAACAGAAAACAATAATGACTCCACACAAAATAAATCTGTTAGAATTAATAAATTAATTCTGTAGAGTTGCAGAAAACATAATCCACACACCAAAAAATCTGTTTTTATACAGTAATAATAAATTATCAGAAAGAGAAATTAAAATAATACTCCCATTTTAAATTGCATGAAAAGGAATAAAATGCCTGAGTATTTTTAATCATATACACTAAAAACTATAAAATATTAATGAAAGAAATTGAAGAAGACACAAATAAATGGAAAGCTATCCCATGCTCAGGATGGAAAAATTAATACTGGCAAAATGTCCATACTATGCAAAGCAAACCACAAGTCAACGCAATCCCTATCAAAATTCTAATAGCATTTTCCACAAAAATAGAACAAACCTAAAATTTGTATGGAACCACAAAAGACCTGAATAGACAGAGTAATCCACGAAAGAATAAAGTTGGAGGCATCATGCCCCTGGCTTTTTATTATTACAAAGTTATAGTAATCAAAACAGTATGGTATTGGCATAAAAACAGGGACATAGCTCAATGGAACAGAATAGAATGTACTGAAATAAACTCATGCATATATGGTCCATTCATTAATTTATGACCAAGGGGGCAAGAATATAGAATAGGGAAAGGAAAGTCTTCTCAACAGATGGTGCAGGGAAAACCAAACAATCACATACAAAGAATGAAAATGAATTACTATTTTACACAATACACAAAAATTAACTCAACATGTATTAACAATGTGAATGTAAGACCTGAAGCCATAAAAATTCCCAAAAAGAAATCATACGCAGTAACCTCCTTCGCATTGGTCTTGGCTATGATTTTTTGGGATCTGACACAAAAGCAAAAATAAACAAAGGGGACTATATAAAACTAAAAAGTTTCTGCACAGCAAAGGAGAACATCAACAAAATGAAAAGGTGAGCTACTGACAAGAAGAAAATGTTTATACATCATATTTCTGATAAAGGGTTAATACCTTACATATATGAAGAACTCAATCAACTCAATAAAAGAGAAAAAATCCAACTCAAAAATGGACAGAAAATCTGAATAAACATCTTCCCAAAGAAACATAGAGATGGCCAACAGTTACATGAAAAGATGCTCAATAACACTAATCAGGGAAATGCACATCAAAACCACAAGAAGATATGATGGCTATTATCAAAAAGACAAGAAATAGCTACTGCTGGCAAAGATGTGGAGGAAAGAGAACCCTTGAGCTTCATTGTTGGGAGTTTAAATTGGTATACAGATTACAGTATGAAGTTTCCTCAAAAAATTTTAAATGAAACCAGCAATTCCACTTCTGGGTATTTCTCAAGAAAAAAAAAAAGAAAGGAAAGAAACATATACCTTAGAAAGATATATGCACCTCCATGTTCATTGCAGTATTACTTACGATAACTGAGAACAACTTATGTGAACAACTTAAGTGTCCCCCAACCACTGAATAAAGAAGATGTGATATATGTACACAGTGAAATATCATTCAGCCATAAAAAAGAATTAGCTCTTGCCATTTGCAACACTATGGATAAACATTGAAGGCATTATGCTAAGTGAAATAAGTCAGACAGTGAAACAATTACTATATATGATCTCACGTATATGCAGAATCTCTGAAAAACAGAAAAGAAAGGAAAAAAGCTCATAGACACAGAGAATAATAAATTGGCGGTTGCCAAATACAGGGTATAAAGGATGAGCAGAGTCAGTGAAGTTGTTTACAAAACCCCAGTTATGAAATAAATAAACTTGGGAGTGGAATTGCAGCTTGGTAACCATAGTTAATAACACTATATTATATATTTGAAAGTTGATAAAAGAGTAAATCTTTAAAGTTCTTATCAGAAGAAAACAATATGCAACTATGTGTGGTGATAGATGTTGACTACACTTACTGTGTTGACCATTTCACAAACACCTACAAATATTGAATCATTTTGTTGTATACCTAAAACTAATGTTATATGTAATTTATACCTCAATATTTAAAAAATTACTTGCCCTATATTGGCTGGGGTCAGGCTGTTTTTGAGGCTGATTCAAATATTTGTTACCCAAGATTCTAAGGTATGGGTCAAATAGACAAAATTCTCAGCACCCCAACATACTTCCCACACTGTCCCCCAGCCACCCTGCAATACCACATATCCTTTAAAAAAAAAAAAAAGGTCAGCCCTGCATCCAATCAAAATTCATAAGTCTAGACTGCCCAGCATGCATTACTCAATTATTCACACAGGTGGTTTGTCTCTTATTACTCAGAGCATGGTGGGCAGCACTGTTCCCTGAGGCGGGGTCACATCCTTGGGGCTCACAGCATGCTGTCCCACCTCCAGGAGCAACTCACTCACGCTTGAAAGGCCACTCCCCTCCTTTCTACAACTGAGTTTTCTGCCCACTGTTGCAGTTTAATTAAAAGTACAAGAATCCATGAGCCCCAGTGAAAGAGAACCAGGATGAGCTTCAGTGTTAGAAGAGAGAAGGCAGAACAAGCCATCGTCACAAAATTGTACCAACTGGTTTTGAACCTTCATTTAGTGACAGCAGGTACTTCTTAGCAAGTTTTTGCTCATTTCTCAACAATGGTCACGAATTTTCCAATAGGACCACTGGACCCCCTTTGGTGGAACCAATTGAAGGAGCTGCCTGCTTCTTCCTCCTAGGTTTCAAGTCTTTATTCTCACACAGAAATTCTCAGTGGAATTTTCTTCACTTTACCGCATGCTAAAATTAAAATTATTGAACAAAAAGAAAAAGTCATTTAAGACTAAATAACGCTAGCAGCACTGAGAGATCCGGGAGAGAAGAGTGGAGAGACTTACCTCTAATATCTAAGGGGGAAATCAAGTCACATGTACTTGGCCCTGGAAGGCTCCAGTCAGGAAAACTGTGAATCATCATAGAGCCCTTCAGTTTCTGGGGCACCGACTGGGCCGGATTCCTGAAGGCAAGCAAACAAAGAGCTGTTCTTCACATATTTTTGTTGGACATCCAACTGTCTCTGGGAGGGAAAAAAAAAAAAAAAAGGATGGGTATCTACTAACAGATTAACATTAAGAAAAAGTTGAGATTGGAAGAGGGAAAGAGTCAGAGGCTGTGAGCCTGAAGTTCAATCTCCTGAGAGGCTCAGGCTGCCAAGCACACGGTGAGACGGAAGGTGGCACCGGGGCAGCCACCAGACCCACCAGAGCAGCATTACGGCCTGCTGATGCGTCGCCATTGGTGTCCGGCCGCTGACCCACACTCCCTCCGACACTGCCCCAGCGGCATTGTTCAACCCAGCCAGCCGAGCCTGCTCAATGATCTCTTTTCTGAAATAGTCTCTTTGAAGCACAGCCTCATTTTGTGTTCAGTGACATGAAAGAGATACTGACGCTGATTATCAAAGGCATGCGCTCCAAACCGCCGAGCCTCGTGCCTGAGGGCTGTAACCTGAGCTCTTCCTCTGACTTCAACATCCTCCTGCTGTGCTGAGGTTCCGTGGTTAAGTAGCACATCTTTTTTCCCCTACTAATTTCACATCAGATATTAATCTGAATGGGGGGAACATGAATGAATACCTTAAGCTTGTAGGTCACACTCAGGCGAACGTGCTGCAGGGAGCTAAATGCCATGGACGCTGAGAGAAAGCTGACACCCCGGCTTCCCAGGGGACAGGTTCTGCAGGCCCCTCAGCAGCCAGGGACTTTCTCGACATGCCCCATTTTATGGAGAGTAGCCTCTCCTCGACCCCATGAAAGCCTGGATAATGGTATTTAATGCAATGTCATTTTAATAGCAATTAAGTTATTAATCATTAAGTTAAAAATAATCACGTTTAACTAAAATAATAACTTTCTCAGAATAAAAGACCTGGCACCTTCCTATATTGGCTTCATTATTTTCTGTTCCAAACATTCAAGATATGAAATGTCTGACAACAGGATTGTTAAGTAAAACTGCACATTTACCCTGGAATCTCAGACAACCATTAAAAATTACATTTAGAAAAAAATGTATCATCAAAGGCAAAAATGCTCACCATATATCACTAAAGGAAAAATAGAGCACAAACAGTATGTTCAGGATGATTTCACTTCTGTAAAAATAAAATAAACTGAGTTGAACTTGTGTTGGCATACACGCAGAAGTCTAGAGTTCCACCAACATTTGTATTTTTGTCCATGAAATGTGCCATTTCCTCAAATTTAAAATTTGATTGACTGCTGTCTAACAGGGAAAAGAAAATTGTCCTTTAAAAGAAACCGTACCTGGGGCCTCCTCTGGTGGCACAGCAGTTGAGCACTGGGCTGCAAAGCTGCCCGCAGCCTCTGCAGCACAGGTTCAATCGCTGGCCGCCAGCTAGGGTCCCGCATGGTGCACAGACCTCTCCTGCCGTGCCTGCTGCTCCCCTCAGCAGTGTATTTCGTCATTCTCCCTGTTCTGTTCCCTGCTCTGGCTCTGGTGAATTCTCTCACCCTCCTGCGCTTCTGACTCTACCCAGTGCTTGTATAAATAAATAAATAAATCTTTAAAAAAAGAAAGAAAGAAAGAAACTGTCTGCAGGTAGAACATAGCCAGACCCAAAAGGATCATTTTCTAATTATCCATATTTGTGAAAATATGCCAATAATGGAGCAAACCCCTTTACACCTGCTAATTACACCTGC
This sequence comes from Talpa europaea, assembly GCF_964194135.1. Taxonomy (NCBI): domain Eukaryota; kingdom Metazoa; phylum Chordata; class Mammalia; order Eulipotyphla; family Talpidae; genus Talpa; species Talpa europaea. The sequence continues at coordinate 50,581,530 of NC_140080.1, forward strand.
TAATTAGACCCACATTTTGGCACCTGCAGCCAGGGAACGGAATCTCAAATCACCTGTGAAAATGAAGTGGCCAAATTGTACTCTATTTCACTCTTTTCCCATCAGACTCTTCCTGGAGCAAAGTGTCAGGACCACACACCATTGGTGCTTGAGTTCTGGGATTAAATAGGCAATGGAGGGAAACGCTAAGTCATAACTCACCCTAAAAGTGTGGTTTTTCCATCAGCAACTGGACAGAATCTCACTGAGGCCATCATCCTGGCCTGCAGCCTAGCCCTTTGTCTCCCACTTGCCTTTTATGTTCGGGGTATGCAAGTTTCAGACCTGCAGGAGAGGAATGAAGAGTAAGATGTCCCTTCTCTGTGGTCTCCCTGGAGATGGGTACACCGTGGGATGCTCTAAGAAAAAACTGAGAACTCAGCCTGATAGCAGGACACAAGCAGGGGGAGCCTAGGGAAGACATAAAGAATAAACAAATAAAGCTCTTTAGGATCTTCAACATCATTTATAGAGGACAAGATGAAAAAGAAAATATGTGCTGGGTAGTGTGAGGGCCAAAATTCTACTGAAAGTTCTTACCATTTGGAAAGGCACACTGTGTGTGTACATCCCTCACACAGACACACTCCTTGCCCCCACCCTGTGTTCCACACTGGCTGAAAGGTGGTAACATTAGCCATGCACCTCCCCGGGCTTCCCAGCTTAAAGGTATCAGCAGGCCCATAAAGAGACCTAACACTCAAGGCCTAGCTAGGCAGTTGGCTGAGGGGGTGAGGGGGGCCCTGCTGTCCCACATGTGTGCATTAATAGATTTATTGCAGTGGAAATGAATATTGCAAAGAGCACTTTTCTCACTGTAGCTAGACAAATATTTGGTCTCAGACCCTTGGAACAAAGCGCTGTCTCCGTGTCTGCTAAGCTGCTCCACGCATAAAAGAACAAAGTATAGAATTGGGGCTGCACAAAAAGGGAAGGAAACTAAATTAATTTTCTCTTTGTTGAACTTTTAAAAAAGCTTCTTTGCATTCCTAACCCCTACCAAACATGATCCAATCCCAGAGCCTCTCCTCATCTCACAAACACTAACCCACCACCACATCCTTTACAGGAATCAGAGGGCCTCTCAAGGTCCCCTCAATGGGCCCATCCCACTGCTCACGTCTCCCTTGAGCAGTAAATCGACATTTCACGTCCCAAAGATACCAGAACACATTGCCCTTGACTCTTTTGCTCCAGTGGGGATATCTCACCAGAGAGACCACCTCAACCCTCGCCCTGGGAGCCCAGAACTCTGCAACCCTTCCCTGAACTCCAGGCTCAGGGCCACTAAGCCTTGGAACACTCAGGCCAGGCCCTCCTGACCACCAGTCTGTTGCTGCCTGGAATCTTCCGGGGCCTGCCTGCAGGCCCCACCCTCCCCTCCACCCAGAGGCCTCCAAATGGGTGTCTGCTGCCTTCTGCTGCCCCCAAGTGGCAGCCAGCAGAGACCCTGGAGGGGCCTGAGGAACTCCCAAGTGGAGGGTGGCATAGCTCCCCCAACCAGTCCCCTCAGCAAGTGCTAATTCTGATGCCAAATATTTGTGTTCCTTTAGGAGGTCAGTAATCCCGAATGCACGTGAGGCTAAGTCACGCAGCTGTGTGCCGGTCCAACCTGCAGGCTCAGCTCCCACCATGGTGTTTCCTCATAAATTTAGCACAACTGAAGAGGAGAAAATACAAAGCGGCCAGGCCTCTCCCATTTTGCCAATGGTTCAGGCCAGGTAACTGAGCTTCCCAGAATGTTTCTCAAGACTAAAACAGGTGACTAAAACTTTGGGGGTGGGAAAACAGATGGTGACCGCACCTGAGGAGAGAAATTCTATATTGTGAAAAAAATAAAGATGTTTAAAAATATATTTAGAAAAAGAGGAAAAATTATTTGCAGTCACCCTACTTTTTTTTTTAACACTCCCAAACATATATGAAAAATATAATAAAGGTAACTGAATGAGTTCATAAAATAAAATAAAACAGAGAGATTCCTACCTACCCAGAGAGGGGGTGATGTGAGAAACACGCTTTAGTGTCTAAAAACACCCGTGACCAAAAAAAAAAACCCTCCTCACATAGGGTTACCAGATAAAATGCAAGACACCAATTTAAAATAGAATTCAGTTAAACAATGAATTCTTTTTTAGTATAAGTACATCGCAAATGTTTCATGGGATACACTTATATTAACAATGTTTCCATTGCATTTCCGAAATACTAATGTAACTGAACTTTGGTCAGGGAACAGTTTGTATGGCTTTTTGCTTATTTGTCTTATGTTTCAGGTGCCTTTCTTTTTTCTGAACCTGGCAACCCTGTCCCCTGGATATTGCTAACTTAGCAGGACTACCACTGATTCAACACCTTCCCCATAGGCGGTTTCTCTGAGACATAATCACAGGCTCACACACAGCCTGCACTTTCCCCTGGACAGACTAAGAACTTAGAACCTGAGCTGGAGGAAGCCAGCATGTGTGAGGTCGAGCGCCACAGCTCTTTCTCTCGTGCCGGGCACCTTAGGACAAGGGCACCAGCTGGCCTTGCAAGTTGCTTTCTATCTGATCCCAGCTAATATTTTTTTCAAAGTCAGAGATGAAAAACACTTTTAAAGCCGCAACATCTCCCAGCATCTGTTATCCATTTTCTTTGGTCTTGATTTTTGTCTTAATCTTGTATAAGGGCTCAGGCATACATTTGGCTCTCTGATTTGGGTTCTAAATTGATGGTGTGCTGGGGTGGGTACTTCTCTCTTGATAGGAGCGATAACACCTACGTTTGCTTCCAAGTCATTTGACACCCACGGTCTCATTTTACCTTTATACTTTGGGAGACTGCTCAGGACAGAGCAGTATACCCCAACCTTAGTTGCACACTGAAATGACTCGGGGAGTTTTAAAAACCCTGAAGCCCATGTCACACCCCACACCAATGACATCAGAGTCTCTGGGGATGGGGACCGTGGCTCCAGTACTTCACCAGAGACTGAGAATACTGGTCCACAGCAGTGGTTCTCAGGATGTGGTCCCTGGGCCAACAGCATGCACAACCTTCAGGAATTTACTTGAAATGCACATTTTGGGGCTCCATCTACCAAACTACTAAATCAGAAACTCTGGAGTAGGCTCTCCTGTTAAGTCTGGTGAAGCTAACATTTGAGGGCCACTGCTATGGAAGAAAACACATGGGAAGTTAAAATAATCTGGCCCAAGAGCAAACCCCCGGGGTACCCCCAGTGGCTTCTCAGAGCTCAGCTTTCACATCTGCGGGCTTGAGGTAGTGCTGTCTCTCTCACACAGAGCTAGGGAATCTTGAGTGAAATGAGTTATAGAGTTAATCTAGTATAACACCTAGAAAAAGCTCAGTTAATGCATGCACCAGCCTCCCAGTTGGCTCAGACAGAGGGTCCCTGGCTTAGCAGGTCCAGTGCTGACACCTGAAGTCCAGGTGACACGCATAATAGGTCACTTTGTCATCTCATGTCTCTCTCCCTCACAACAAATCTGTGATGTATGGGGGGCATTGTCACAACAGAATCTCCATTTCAGGACCTCCCTGGTGGCACAAGTGGTTAAGTCTCAGCACTACGAAGCTATAGGTAGCCACTGCAGCACTACTTTGATCCCTGGCCAGGGAGCTGACCCAAATGGTGCAGCAGACCTCTCCTGTCTCACCCACTGCTTCCCTCAGAAGTGTATTTCAGTTAATCCACTTGTTCTGCTTCCCACTCTGTCTCTGGTGAATCCTCTCACACACCCCCTGCACATCTGGCCTACACCCCAGCTCTTGTATGCATAAACAAATAAAATAAATCTTTTTTTAAATTTTTAAAAAGAATCTCCATTTCACAAGTGGAGACACTAAAGGCTTGAAGAGATTTGCCTAAGACCCCACAAAGCTGGTGCAGGGGGTAAAGATTCCCATTGAATGACACTGATAAATGGACTCTCCTTTCATTCACTGTGTGTGAGTATCACTGTGTGTGCCTGAGCAGCACTAATACCCACTCTAAACTCTGTTTGCAAGGGCACACTGACTGCACACAAGCCTAAGGGAGCTAGCAGCAGTGTCCTCACTGATACCAGGAAGTCCCAGGGCTGGCGGCGTGGGTATGCCACCCCCCGATGCACCCACATGGGCCCACACTTGGTCTGTTGATCTCATTTCAGAAAGGAGACTTGCATTTTTGTTTTTGCACTGTGCCCCACAAATACTGCTGCTGAGCCTGTGTAAGACAGAGAGTAGCATGTAACTTGCACAAGGCCACCCAGTTCAGGACCGCAGAGCCCGGATCAAAACCCAGGGTGTTGGCCCCAAACCTGGCTCCTGCTGAGAGCATGCTTGTACCAGGAAAGAACACTTTTTTCACATATATAACTAAACAGAAAAAGAGTCTCACACATTGTTGGGCAAAGTGGAAGAACTTAAAGCAAGTGCTCACCCCATTGAGAAGAATATGACCCACTCATATATATGACATCTCTTGCAACATTTCTTAAAATGCTAGCTTTAAAGTGTCAAAACTGCAAGTTTCAAAATCTTACCCAATCATTCACCACCTCCCACTTCAATTTCATGAAAGCTGCTTAGAACATTCCCAAACTTGAGGTCTCTCAATACACCATGGTGCCTGTCTTAGTCAGTTTGGGTTGCTGTAGCTCAGTAAATACACCAGATGGCTTAAACAACGGAAAGTTTATTTCTCAGGTTCCCGAGGCTAGAAGTCTGCAATCAGGGTGCCAGCAGGTGAGATCCGAGTCAGGGCCCTTCTAGTTCACAGGCTACTCCCTGGGCCCTCACATGATGGACAAAGGACCTTTTTGAGGGCATCTTCTCTTCATAAGGCTCCACCCTTGTGTCTTAACCACCTCCTAATACCTTCACATTGGAGTTCGGGTTTCAGCACAAAAATTCAGGGGACATACAGGGATCTGTGGTAGGAAGTGTTGTGATCCACCTCTTTCCTAAAATGTAGGCAGCCTCCCCCAACTTTCATGGCATGACTAGTGTCCCTAGGCCCGTGTCCACATGTGCCCCAATTGTATAAAGTTGTAAGACGATGCAGCTCCCTAGGCCCACCCAGCCCTCGTCTTTGCGCCCCCCGCCCCCCCCCCCCCCCGCCATGACTCAGCCTCAGGAAGTTCTTTTCTTCCCTCTGGGCCTACCAGTCACACTAACTAGGGTTGACGAGGTGTGTGCATGCCTTAGCATGGCTACAGTACACTTGGTACTTCTCCCCAATGTTTTCAACCAGTGGAATGAAAAACTTCAATCCTCATTTAAACTATTACAGGTGTGTGTCCGCTCAGTGTCCCAATCCCCTGGGCATACTGGGAGGCCCCGAGCCGTCCCAATTGGGAGGGATTTCTGCAGAGGTGCCATCAGCCTGTGTGAGTGACATCCACCATAAGTGTATGAAGGAAATTTACAGAGATGAATGAGTCATTATCTTTCTCTATTTCTCCTCTCACTCCTCTTCACCCAATTCACCTGTCATCACTCTCATGGAAATTGTGGGTAGATAGTTACAAAGGCTCAATTAGGTCTCTGTGGCAAGCATGTCAAACAGGAGAAAAGAGGGGCAGAGAGACCAAGCAGATAAGCGGTCAGAAGTACTCCACATGTGTCCAAGAAGATTCAAGGTTTAGAGTTCCAGTCACCTGTAGCCAGTAGGAGGTGTTGGGACTCAGCCTCTAAGTCCTAAAGTCAACGAATTCTGGCTGAGTTCTAGCTAAACAGTTGGAACTTTAGACAACTACTTTTGAAGAACTCAACAAAAGAGAAGTTGCAGTTGAAGCAGGAAGTAAAGAGAAAATGGGTAAGGATTTCAATAAGAAAAGAAAGAATAAGATGAATTTCAGTCACATGTCTGCCCTAGTAATAAACAGAGTCTGAGACAACTGTTTTGCGGGGAGAAATGAAGACAAGTCTAGGGTAATGGGGATTGAGTCAGGATCAAAAGGACTATTTGTAAAGGAAATATATGTGTTCAATTGTCAGTTTCCAGAGGTAAATGGATACCTTTCAATCCCCAGGGAGAAAGAAAGAGAAGGGAGAAGACAATACCGGATGTCATCAACTCAAACCTGAAATAATAACCAAGGAGCATCGCAGTCCAGGATGCCATGTGTGGGCTGTCATTTCACACTTCTTTAATAGTAATCACATATTTCAGAGAAAAGAATAGAGTGGACAATGAAACTTAGAGAATGTCAAAAAGAATGGATCTGAAAAAGACAGATATCACTGAAAATAGTGCCCTCTAAGAACAGAGTGTGAAAAGAGTAAGCCAAAGGAAAACATGGCTAGTGAGCCCAAAAGTAGGCAATAATAGGAAAAGAAAAGTTTATTCTGGAAGTCTAGAATGAAGCAGAAGTGTCGGAGCCAGGATTTGCCTCAATCAAGTGATTGAGTCGCCTTGCCTATTTCAAGAGTCAGCCATTCCCGTCCTGAAGTGCGGGGTACCTGCTAAGGACTCACAGGGCAAAGGGTGAGGTGCCCCTCTAGTAAATGCCAGAATATTACATCTGTTGGTGGAAGGGTGTTCAGGATCTCTACTCTTAAAGTAGGAAGTCAGCTCTCTTACCTGTACACAAAAAGGGATCGAAAAGAGAAAAAACTTTCAAATCCACACAAAAAGATAGGCAGTTGGGGGAGAAGAGAGTTCGGGTTCCAGAGTCTGATGCCTGACTGCATGCACTACCTTTCTTTCCAGGGTCAGCTGTGCCTGTGGGCAGGAGGAGAGTGTGCCAGCAGGGAGTCCCTCAGAATCCCAGGAAGAACAGAGTAGGTTCACTGGGACCTCCTACCAGCAGACGTCCAGATGGACTCTCTGAACGCTGAGGCACTCTGCAGGGGTTTAGAATGCCAAGCTTCAGGACCCCTGACTGAGTCCCTGGTCTCTGGGTTTAAAGCAGCACCCCCACAGTTGCTACTGCCACAGAGTGTGACCAGGTTTGACAAACGGCCCTGGCACCTCAGCGGCCGGGTTTGATGGCTGACCTTGGCTCCCTCTGGGTTTGAGGGCCACCCCTGGAAGGAGCCAAGGAGAAAGAGGGGTCCATCGCATGTGCATCCTGGGGGCCAGCCTCAGGGCCAGTGGCATCAGCCTGTGTTGCTTTGCAGCAGCCCCCAGGCCAGCCTGCTGGGTTCCACAGTGATGACAGTGATAATACCTGCCCAACCTCTGTGTAAGTCAGATCTGGACAGCTGGCCAAGGTGTCATTTATGAGTACCATGCTGAAATTTTACAGATCGTGGACTGCTGGACAGAAGGAAATGGGCATCCAGTTTGCCATATTCACTGCAGCTGGGCTTGAAGGTCAGCACCGAAAGGACACTATGGGTCAAAATGGCCCTGGTCTTGCTTAAAAATCATCAATTTTTATAAAGGAAATGTAGAGAAATTGCCTCACTCAGAGGTGATTATGGCCGAATCAAAGGCTTTCTTTAAGGATCAAGAGACAAAAATCTATAAAGTTAGAAAATCTTCCTCACATACATGTGTGCATTGGAAAGCTGCAAATGCTCCAGAGGAATGCAGAATGAACACCAGTTGGGGCTGGTGGGTCCTGGTGTCTGTCACCTCCCAGCGCCTCAGGCAAGAGAATTTCTCTGTCAGCGAGAAGAGACCAAGAGCGACAGACTTACACACCTCACTCCCTGTTGGCTTGGCGTGTGCAATGTTAGTCCTGTGAACCCAACTCACATGAAATGAATGACCCAGAGTCAAAATTGATGAATTTCTTCCTTAACTAGTATTTGTTGCTACTTTTCAATTGTGATAAAAATTATATTACTTAAAAATAATTGTGATAAATACACAAAACATAAAATTTACCATCTTAGTTATTTTAAGTGTGTAGTTCAGTGGCATTAAGTACATTTACATTTTGGGCAGCTATCACCCCCATCCAAACTGAAACTCTATACCCATTAAACAGCTCAGCTCCCCATACTGCTCAACCCATTCACCTCTTCAGGTCCCTAGAAACCACCAGTGTATTTTCTATCTCTATGAATTTAACTACTCTAGGGACCTCACATAAGTGGAATCAAGTGTTAGCTGTCTTTTTGTGACTGGTTTATTTCACTTGTCCTAGAGACTAATCCACATTGTCACTTGTGTCAGAATTTCCTTCCTTTTCAAGGCTGAATAATATTCCGTTGTATGTGGATACCACATTTTTTTTATCCTTTCATCTGTCAGGGAACTCTTGGCTTGTTTCCACTTCTTGGCTCTTGTGAATAATGCTGCTGTGAATATAGGTGGACAAATATCTCTTCAGGGCCCCGGTTTCATTTCTTTTGGTGATATACCCAGAAGTGTCTTCCTTAATTAATCATCTGTTATAATGGCTGAAAAACAAATGGAGCATTGGTATGAATTCCTCTTGCACAAGAAAGTATGTGATGACTTTTAGTGAAATGTGAAGAAAGACGTATATTCAAATGCTCCGCATGGGTTTGCTCATAGAATATATGTACATACACACACACACACACATACACACACACACATACTTCCAAAGATTTAAAAATTGTCCAACTCACTGCTACTTATCAATAACCTGTGGAGTGTCTAAAACTCAGCTTCCCACAGCAGGAATACTGTAAGTTAAATCAAATGGGTGGGTTAAAATTTAAAAATCAATACTGTGTTTACTCTCTACACAGACATACCCCATGATTTTTTCATTGTGGTTAAGAAAACACATAATATAAAATGCTCTATTTACCCAATATTAAGTGTACAAGTCAGTAGTGTTAAGTTCCTTCACACTACTGTGCAACAGATCTCCAGAACTTTTTATCTTGCAAAACCGAACCTCCATACCCATTAAGCAATAATCCCGAATTACTCCTTTCTCCCAGCCCCTGGAAATCACCATTTGACTTTCTGCTTTTATGAATTTGACTACTTTATATATTCAAATAAATGGTACATTTTTAAAATTAAATATTAAACAGAATGTCTAGGCAAAAAAGAAATTATCTATTTATTGACCATTAACCATTGTGTATACACATGCAGACAGTGCTTTGGCAATTTTTTTACAAAGCTCTCATGTGCTAATGATTTAAGAATGCTAACTACCCCTGAAAGAAAACTGCTCAATTTTAGTCAATATTTGATGAGCAATTAAAGGTTTTATGACAGAGGCCTCTCTACTTCCATCAACAAAGGGAAAGTCAATTTGAGAAATACCTGCTATCATTTCAAGTTTCTTTGGTGGTTGATGTGTCTTGGCCAGAGTTAGTCTTGCATTCTGTGGACTATGTGATGAGGAGAGTCATCCATCTTAAAGGACCTAAAACACTCACTCCTGCTTTACTCTCTCCTCATTGTCTAATATTTCTTCAGAATTCTTGCTGGGAACTGGTCAGCAAGGTGAAAAGTAAATTGAATGAATACCCCATGGGTAAAGTCATGACATGACCTTGGCCTCATTTCTCTTCTACCCTGGGCCACAAAGCATGGTCTTCCTCATTGTTAACTCTTCTTACCACAGCCTTCCTCACAGTGGGTCCCTCCCCTCTCCCCACCAGTCTTGCTTCCCCTCCCCCATTTCCATCATCCTCAAGGATTCAGTTGCCTTAGCAGAACCACTTCCCTTCCTTTTTTCATGACATGACAGGACATAATACGTTAAAGGAAAATTAAATGCTTGCACAATGATTATCTTTTTCTCTCTTCATTTTCTCTCTTCCTCCCTATTCTTTCCTTCCTTCCACCTCCATTGACTGGTCTACACTGGCCTTGATGGCTTCCATGGGTCTCTGCTTACTAACAAAGCAGTCAGCTACCTGTTGTGGATCTCCACTGAAGACCTACTAACAACAGCCCAGACCCAGAAATTGAAAGGAAGGAACTTGGAGCAGATTCAGTTAGGTCACAGATGATCTCAGTGGCCATCAGTTTTTCCTCTTGAGTTGAGTCATCTACATCAGGTGCTAATTGTGGGGAGAGCTGTGGCCAGGTCTTAGGAAGCTGTGTCAAGTCTAAGATGCAACTTTATCCCACTTACAAGCTAACAAGTTTTTGTGTTTCTATTTTGTGGATGCTGCTAGGATATTTGAGACCTCTGGATCAGGAATAGACCATATTACTCACAGCACCATGAGCAGCATCAGCAGTGACACATTTCACTAGTTCTTCTTGTACTTGAGTTCCTGAGAGTGACCTGGTGTGCTCAGATGGACACTACACATAAATGTGGTTTGTGTCCCAGCCCAAAGACACTCAGTTTGGGGAATTCACTGTCCTTATAATGAAGGATAACTCAACTGCCCTTTAGGGTGTGAAGGATGGGGAGCTATTACCTCATTTTTCCAGGCTTTAGCTACAACTCTTCAGAACAACTCTGCAGATGGCCTGGGGAAAGAGCAGTGAGTCTTGATGTGTGCCACAAGAGCACCTGGGGCCTGACAAGGAGGACTCCTCTCCAACATCACCTCCCAGGTCCATCCTGCTCATAACTGCTTGTGTGACTTTCAACAAATCATGAAAACATCCAAATCCTTGTTTTCCTTTCAGTAAAATGGTGATATGTACCCACTTGTCTCACAGAGCCAAAGAGTTCATGTAGGAAGTGGGAGGTTGGTGGAATTTAGAGGAAACAAGGAAGGGACCAGCTTCTTGCTTGGGAATTTGCCCTGGCAAACATTGGGCACATGGAATCCATAGCCACCCCTGACCCTCGCTAAGAAGGCAGAAAAAGTAATGTTTTACAAATAAGATTTAGACCCAAGTTCCACAAGGTCAGGTTGAGCCTGTGTTTGTGCTGAAAGCCCAAGTTCTGCCTAGCTCCCTACTTTTTTTGAGAAACCATACCTCAGACTAATGCTAAGTGCTCCAGAAACTTCCCTCCATTATAACATTGTATCCTACGTCCTTTGACCTCAGCTCTCCATCCTCTACACAGGGCCACAAGGCCTGAAGTACTCAAAAGATCCTGGATCTGTGCTGATGTGTATCCACAGACTCTAGACTAGACCGCACACTCACAGAAGACAAGCATAGCTGCAGACTTTCAACCAATGTTTTACTTCACAAAGGCATTCTAACTCACAAACTAAATTTGAGCCAGTAGCAATCTAAATTAACAAAAAGTAATTATTTTTCTTCAAAAATTTTAACTAAAATGTAAAAGGAGTAGATTGAAATAAAAATCTGACTTCATTTGCTCAAAACCCATGAGAAATACAAGGGGGAAAAAGGGCCTAAAGATAGAAATGTTAGGATTATTGAAGTGAAACACCGAAGAGAAGATCTTCAAGTCTTTCTAGTTACACCCTGAGAGTGCCAATTGGCCTGCCCAGGCTACCAGCCAAAGACTTTGTCCTAATAAATACTTTATCTAAAACCAAATAAATATTAACACACCAAATACATATGTCCTCACTCTATGAGATAGATGAAGTGGATAAAGTTACTGCCATTTTAAAGATGATCAAAAGGAAACACATAAAGGCTAAACAACTTGCCCAGAATTATTTAGCAGTAAGCAAAGCTGGATTCAGACCTAGGCCTCCTGTTTCATGGTCATCCCATATTATGTATCTGTCTCTGAATCTGCCACAGTATTTTGGGAAATATTTGAATAATCTGATCCAAGAAGGAAAAGGAAAACAACTCTGTTACTTTAAAGAAGCCCAGATTCATGGAAATATGCACCACATGAAGAGCTAGAAAGATAGGTAGGTAGGTGGGTGGATAGTTAGGTATGTAGATAGGTATGTAGATACAGGCAGGTTAGTAGGTATAATAAGTAGGCATGTAGCAGGTAAGTAAGTAGGCAAACACATAGGTAAGTGGATGGGTAGTTAAATAGGTAGGTAGATTGGTAGGTAAATAGTTAAGTAAGTAAATAGGTAAGAAGGTAGGTAGGTAAAGTAAATAGTTAAGTAGATAGATAGGAACATAAGTAGACAGATATTTAGGTGAGTAGGTGAGAAGTTAAGCAGGTGGGAAAGTAGACAGGTAAGTTAGTAAAGTAGGTAGGTAAGTTTATATGTAGATGGGTAAGTAAGTAGGGAAAAAGACACATCAAGCATATCCATAAACATTTGAGGCAACTGAGGAAATTTACCACAATATGCAACAGAAAAATGCATACTAAAATCAGAATGACCAAAATCAATTGAAAGGAACAAATAAGCAGATGTCATTAGTTACTACGATGGGATAGATCCTGCTATTGATGGGGAAATTCCATCTTGAATCCCCAGGAAAGTTTGGGATATGCTTATCACTGTTAGGTCAATAGAAAGTTCGTTTGAAGAAACAACCTTTCCCTGCCCTACGGGTTCTCATTAAAAGGATTTAGCATAGCTTGATAAAGTCCTCTACTGTGCTTCCGTAAAATATCCACGTTTGTTCCTCAAAAGTGCATTTCTGCATGAGCTGCCCTCTATAAAACCTGAAGACATGACATTAAATCAATTTGTTGGATGGTTTTCTGTGGGGGAACTAGGATAATGAGGTCCAGGTACATAGTTTTCAGATGATCTAACTCTGAATTAAGGTGTACACGGTCTTGTGCCCTGTTTTCCGTCTCTTAACATCTAATTCCCACAGACAGGAAGAGCTCTCAGTGTGTACGCATCTGACACCCCATAAACATCCCAGCTGAGAAGCTGCAGATGTACAGACTCAGATACACAGGAGTTAAGAAACCAGGCAGAAAGGAAAGGGTGAAAATGAAGGGAGAACATAACAAGAGCTGTAATGGAAGATTCTAGATAAGATTCTGTTTTTATAGTCTGTGTGAATTAATACGAACATATTCCAACTGCCAGTTACATCAGCTTCCTGAAGGCTTTGATTCTTGAATCCATTTGGAAGTGTCTGCACTAACAGCACGTTTAACTTCTACACATTTGTTTAGTTAGTTTGTCTCCCAAAGTCTCTGACAGTCATTGTTTGAAGTGATTTTCTTGAGCCCATTTCCACACATCAGCTGCCACCTGCCTGCTCACTCTGACACCTCTTCATTCAGCGAAAATAAATTTCCTTTCCAGTCCCAGCTGCAATCCAGACCTACAGGTATAGTCTCTGAAAAAAAAGATGAAAATTGACTTGTGCTTGAGCAAATGCATATTCAGTCCAACAAATATTTATTGAGCTCTGTGTATGCCAAGAACTGTACTGGGTGCCAAGATTTCAAAGATGAATGAAGCATGTCCTACCTGCTCAGGGAGTTCTCAACTAGACAGAGAAGAGGAAGTTGTGGGCATACAATACTTAAGAGGAAATCAAGGTCTTGAGCAAACACATTGTCACACTCTATGACAGGAATATCGATAGAGGAATGAATGGGGTCCAGTGAGTGGAGAGGCTTGTGCTGATTCGGTAGATGAGTACATTTTCGGGGGGACAGTGATTGCCTAATCCCCATCCATTCCATCATCCCAGTTCCTTGCTAATGGAAGCCTGACTTTGTTCAGGCATCCATCCATCCACAAAAAATAAATCCTGACTAGTCTAAGCCACTCATGGTAATCCCTTTCTCTTGCCAGACTGGTTTAGGGATGGACATGTGCTGAAATTCTGTCCTTGGAAACAGGACAGGAAGTCATTGGAAGACTTCTAGGAAAGGGTCAACTTACTCTTAAGTAGAAATGTTCTTGCTGTCTAGATCTGATGCCATCAGACATCAGCCATCTTGTGATTATGAAGCACACTTGCCTAAGGGGATAGGCAGTTGGTGACCTGGTATCTAAATGAGTGGATGTATAGATGTGCATGTCTACATGTGGACACTTATCTACAAAGCTGTGAGCTTCTTCAGAATGTGGGCATCTTAAACGTCATTTCTTTCCTCCCACAGGATCTAGCATAGTGCTTGACACATAGCAGACACCACCTAAATGCCATTTTTTTGGGGGGGATCTGGCTCTATTTCTTTTATCTTTTTATATATATATATATATATATATATATATATGTTTTTTACATCATTTTTCATTTTTGTACAATGTATGCATTTTCATCTTGGTTATAGTCCCCATAAAACTCCCACCACCCTTGTTTTGATCCTACTCCTTCTCCTCCCCCCACCCCGTAGTATGTCTCTGGTTTATAACTGCCTGTTGATTGTGATTTTTACTTTATTATGATTAGTCTTTTTCCTGATCCCTTGTTTGAGTCTTCTAAATTCCTGCTATGAGTGAGACCATCTGATATTTTTCTTTTTCTTTCTGGCTTATTTCGCTGAGCATGATCCCTTCCAGCTCCATCCATGTTGCTGCAAATGGCATGAGTTTATCTTTTTTGATTGCTGAGTAATATTCCATGGTGTATATGTACCACATCTTCTTGATCCAGTCATCTATTTTTGGGCATTTGGGTTGTTTCCAAAGCCATCTATGACAAGCCCATAGCCAATATCATTCTCAATGGTGAACAATTGAAATCATTTCCCTTAAGATCTGGAACATGACAAGGATGTCCAATCTCACCACTGCTTTTCAATATAACACTAGTCCTAGCCAGACCTAAATGACTTTTAACAAATCAATACATAGAAATGTGACTTACAGCATTTATTACACTTACATATTAGCCTATAACATATAATTTGACTAATATTTAAAATATATTTCCAATATATATTTTTTCAATTTTTATAATTTTCTACCCCCAGAATAAATAACATTATTCTAGATGTTCTAATATGGTAGCCCCTATACGCATGTGGCTACTTTGAGTCATTAAAATTCATTACAAATTAATAAAAAATTAAATTTAATTAAAAATTAAATACAGTTCTTTAGTCACACAAATCACATGAGGCTAGTAATTGATACAGGATATTTTCATCATGGTAGAAGGTTCTACTGGAACCTCTAGTAGCAGTGAATTTATAGGGCAAATAATATTAAGACATGAATCACTACTTCTCATCTTCAAGAAAGCCTCAGATTTAAAATGAGTCTGTGCTTGTAAAAATGACCAATAATAAGGAGAGTTTTTAAAATCACCTGATAATACATTTCAATACATACATCTCTCTCTGGCATAGTATAGGAACCTAAGTGAATTTAATTCATTCTTAAGAAAATGACACACAGGGCCTCCCTGGTGGCACAAGGGGTTAAGACGCAACCTATGAAGTTATCAGAGCCACTGCAGCACGAGTTCGATCCCCGGCCAGGGAGATACCCACATGGCGCAGCAGACCTCTCCTGTCTCACCTGCTACTTCCCTCAGCAGTGTATTTTAGTCAGTCTGCCTGTTCTGCTCCCCACTCTCTCTGGTGAGTCCTCTCAATCCCCCACACCTCTGGCCTGCACCCCAGTTCTTGTATGCATAAATAAATAAATCTTTAAAAAAAATAAAACTACAGTTACACTTGGATCACCTCACACTGTGCTCTGTCCCTTGTCACAAAATTCAGTAATGACACCCAGACATAATTTAGCATCCCTACTTTAGTCTTTGTATGTATTGTAGTGGTACACTCTATAAAATATTTCACTCAGCACATTTAAACATTTTTATTAGCCCTGAAACTTCCTTCTGGCCTCCAGATTGAACATTTGCCCAATTCCAGATTTTCATGATCTTATCGACTTGATAATGTCATGCTTTCCCACTTTTGTCATTCCACACTGAAAAGGTCTTAATGGTTTTATTCTAATCTTTGGGGTTTTGCCCATCAAACAGTATAAAATGTATCATAAATATTTTATGACATCTTTAAAGTTTTTAAGATGAATCAACCTTACAATTTTTTCTTTTTTAGGGATTTGTTCCACCATTAACCACATCCTTCCCCCAAGTAAATGTAGCAAACATTTAACTATAGCGTATTTACATAAATTGGGGCAAGCTTTAAACTGACATTTGTATTCACATAAAGTTTTTAGTTTTCCCTTTACTTAATTATCTACTGATGCTTAACTTAATGGGGCCCTGCTATTTCCCAGGCTTAAGATGGTCTTGCTTTTGGGGCCTCCCTGGTGGCACAGGCAGTTGAGCGCCACACTGTGAAGCTGTTCGCAGCCTCTACAGTGTGGGTTCGATCCCAGCCGGCCGGCGAGAATCCCATATGGTGAAGCAGACCAGGCCTGTCTCGCTCGCTGCTCCCCTCAGCAGTGTATTTCGTACCCTATAACAGTGACTGTTTCCCTGCCCATTGGGAAAAGACTTTTTGCTTAATCGCCATGCTTCCAACAACAAGCACTTCTGGAGGGCTTACTAAGTGTTGTGCTAGATTCCGGGATGTGTATCCACCAAAGGAAGCTCTAAGAAGACAGAGAAACAAGTGGCCATGGAAACACATGGGCACAGTAGCTGGCGGACAACCGTGCACTGAAGAGGACACGAGAAAGACCACCTCCCATTCTAACTTTGGGGTGGCAGCAGAGAAGTTATGAGCTTTCGGGAGGACTGAAAGTCTTTGCCCTGGTCATCTTCTTCCAAGCTCCTGAAATCGTATTGACAGAGCTTTACCTGGAGGTGGGCAACTCAAGTTGGAATTTTGCCCAGAGTGATGGGGAGCAATGGATCACCTGCCCTGTATGTGCATCCCTGTGTTCAAAGTTACCCGTCATCACAGAGGAAATTGAGGCAGGAAGGCTGGGGTTGAAGAGGAGACACAGGACAAGGGGTGAGGCAGGACCCTCAGAGGGAGGGGACAGAGCAGAGAGAATGGCACAGAGCTCAAGGGTCACAGAACCCATGGGCAGGACCCACGGGACATGTGTCCCTGTGGTTCTGTGCTACCTCATGTCCTGTAAAGCCTGGAAGTCCATCCATCATACATGTAGCTGCAAGAATCCCATCTTTACCAAGTCTACCCCCACAGGGCTTCTGAGAATCCCAGGGAAGATTTGCACAGTCCAGGGATCCAGCCTTGCTATCACTCTCCTTAGCTGCTGTCTTGTCATTAGGAGGATTGCAGGTCACCTCCTACCATGTAACAGTGCTGTCCCCAAGGGACACCCCTCATCCCCTACCCTTCCTCCAGCAAGGACACAAGCCACTCTCACAGTTTCTGCACTAATATCAGGCTAAAACTTCTACAAAAATGTGCTGAAGATGTGGTGATAACAGGGATAATTACAAGACAGAAAAGAAAACATGCCATACACCTGGCTATCCACCCATTGCACCCTTGGGAGGTGGTTTTATCATGGTGTCTCCACTAGGAGTCCAAAGATCAACAAGAAGAAGAAAATATACCCTGAACCAAACCAGCTTTCCAGTCCATTCTACATGTACGTGGCAATACCTTCCATCTATGTCCAGAAGTCCAGAAGTTTCTTTTTTTTTTAAAAGAACTGGATCATAAATATACATTCTTTCTTCCCCCTTAATAATATCTGATTATTAGCAATATCTGATTATCAATGAATCAGAATAACCACTCACCATTGCCTGGGTAGGGTCCCAAGCTGTTCACCTGAAGTCCCCAGCCAGAAGCCACTCCTGTTAGATCTGCTCTCCCCACATTGGGTGAGAAAGAAAGAAGGGGGTCACCCAGCACCTCCCCCTAAGAGACCAGGCCATTGAGATGCCAAGTGGCAGAGTACCCCACAATTTCATGAGCCTGATCACCACACCTGATAGTCAACCCATGGGACCAGGATCCCTTGTCCAGAACATGTGAAAGTCAGAGGCATTCGTGGCTTGGCAGTAATGTCACCAGATTCTCACCTAGAACTGACCTGGATTAGCTTGGTCATAGGTAAGAGCCACCAAACAGAACACCAAGAAAGTCTTCTTTGCCTCAATATGGCTGATGAATTCTAAGACAAAATCAAGAAGACTTTTTAAGCCTTTCTCTCCCAAAGATGCAACTGCAGAGAATAATCCAAGTTTCCATCTAGAAAAACAGAAAAGCGACTGTCAGCTTACACACAGTAGGCCCTGTGACACCCAGATCCCAGGCATCATGGTCTCCAGCACATTGAGGTCCATTTCAGAGGCACAAACACTGCTCTCTCCACCATCCAGCAGAGGGCCTGGCTTGTCACGTGACTTCAGGCCCAGATCTCCTGTGCCATCTGCTCCTCCTTTGGACCTTAAAGTTAAAGGGAGGTCTGAAAGGCCCTCAGCATTAAGCGGTGTTGTGTTCACATCAGAGGCTAAGTGCTGGTCCTAGTGGTTTCTGCTATGCAGCATCAAAAGGAATTTTAGATCTTAAGCAAAAGGCTGCCCTTGTCTTTTTCAATTTCTCTTACAAAGGATCCACTGACTTCAAACAACACTGCCTTCTCTCAGTGATTTGCTCCTTGCACTATAAAATTCAAAATCAGAATTCACCAACTCAAAGAGCCTTGCAATGAGCCGCAGAGTGCAGACACTGGGTTTACAGCCATGTGACCAAGAAAATGTGCTGACAAATCTGAGAGGAAAACGGTAAATGACATAGTCATGCATCACTTAACGACAGGGACTGGTCTGAAAACGCTCCCTGAGGGATTTCATCACTGTGCGGAGGGCAGATGTTCATGAGTACAGTCAAGACTCCATGGCGCAGCGCACCGCACACCAGGGCTGTGCGGCAGGACCCATTGGGACCACCGTCCTATGTAGTTAAGTGACCGAGTGACTTGTCGTTATTGGGTGACTCATCACTGTCACTGATGGAATGATGGGTGATTTTTCTCTTCTGTTCTCATGTTTTCACAGTAAAATCAGAAAGAAGAGGGGGAAAAGCATCTCATTGGACTTCAGTCAGAGGACTTGAATTATTCCATAGTTAAATCACTGAATTTCTTGCTGCCTCAGTTCCTTATCTGTGCAGTGGGGACAGTGGTACACACTGTTATTTTGGTCATCAACCTCTACAACCAATCCCTGGTAAGAGTACCTCAAGTTCATCTTGAGGAACAACCTTCCCTGAGTCTGGTCCCACTGCACCCTCCCCAATGGTGACCTTGGCAGGACCTGCCAATAAAGATCCTGCCTGCACAGGTGAGCTGCTGGCCCACCGAGTCCTATCAGACCCCTAAGTCCTTCCACTCTTAACCATAGGGACCCAACAATGGACACCATGAGCTGGTTCACCTCAGCCTGGCTTGTTAGCTGTTCCCTCAGATCTGTGATCCTTTA
Organism: Talpa europaea; assembly: GCF_964194135.1. Classification (NCBI taxonomy): domain Eukaryota; kingdom Metazoa; phylum Chordata; class Mammalia; order Eulipotyphla; family Talpidae; genus Talpa; species Talpa europaea. Next base: position 50,600,623 of record NC_140080.1, read on the forward strand.
TAGTGCCCCAATAAATTCACTTTTTGCTGTCATTAGCCAGATTGGTTTCTATTGCTTGCCACATACACAAAAAAAACCCTCTAATTACATTGGATTTGACAAGTGTCTTTCTACCTCACAGACTGTTCTGAGCGTCAAATAGACCATGGATATGAAATCATCTCACTAAGCATGGATCGGGGCAATGTTACTATGGAGAATCGAGCTCTCCAAGTGCACACACTGGACAACAAGTTCCTGCACACCATGAAATTTCCATCTCGTTGGTCTCATGGAATTTCAAGTAAGTGGTGCCAAGGAATCTCCCCCGGGACAAGAATGTATGTGATGCACTGCCCTCACCCAGTGGGCACGAGGTTTCCCAACTGCACCAGAGCACCTGGCCAGGCACAGTTGGCTGAGTGCCCGCTCTGAGCAGACAGGGCTGCTGGCAACATGAGCTAGATTTATGGAGCATGGATTAGTCAGGATAAATCCTATGCCCTCAGAGACCAACTAAATAAACAGGGGAAAACATAATGTCAGAGTGAGTTTTACAGCCTGAAGAGCTAGGAATGGGCAGCCTGATGCTGGAGCTATAATTACCTTCTCTGAGATGCTTTTTTTAAGTGCTCAGCAGTTTTAATGCTGATAATTGAGCCTGCTGTTTTCTTGGCTTTCCTTTGTGGCTCTTTCCAGCTATGATATATGTACCCAGAATGTCAGGTTTGCTCTCTTAAAAGAAAGGGCTTACAGTGAGAGTTCAGGGTGGGCTCAGCTTGCTTATCCAGCTGAAGGGCTTCTAAATATCATTGCAAGAGCTAAACGCTTATCCCAGGGGTTTCTGCTATGCAGCGTAAAGAGGAATTTTTTATCTCAAGTAAAATGCCACCTTGAACTGGACAGAAATGATTGCATGAATGAGCCATCCTTGCCTCTGTTTAAGTCGTCCTTACAGGAGAGTCTTGCAGAAGAAGCACCGCCCCCTCTTTTTGTTATCTAGAATGCACAAGGTGAAATTCTTCCATCTCATCCCTGATGACCAGGGGAATGAAGACCATGCAGAAAAGCACTCTAAATTCAGGTAAAAAAAAGTGAAAAGTGATGGATTTTGAGTAACAACCTTAGGGATAGTGAAATCAAATAAGGTCAGATAGTGGAGGGCAGGCATTTTAGCTGAAAGGAAAGTTTTCTACTAGCTAAGAACATGAAGCAAGAGTTTAAGTGGGGGGGGGGGCCCTCCCCGGTGGCACAGAGGTTGAGGGCTGGGTTGCGAAGCTGCCCGCGGCCTCTGCGGCGCCGGTTCGATCCCCAGCTGCTCCCCGGCCACCGGAGGAGGGTCCCACATGGCGCGCAGACCGCTCCTGCCGCCCGCTGCTCCCCTCAGCAGTGTACTTCGGTCCTTCTGCCTGCTCTGCTCCCCGCTCTGGCTCTGGTGAATTCTCTCACCCTCCCACGCTTCTGACTGTACCCAGTGCATGTATAAACAAAACAAACAAACAAACAAATAAATAAATAAAAAACATGCCTGTATAAAAAATTTAAAAAAAAAGAGTTTAAGTGGGAGTAATAGGTGAAAAAAGCCAGATTTTGAGGCAGAACTATATAACACCTCCACAAACCAGAGAGAGGAATCAACAGATACTTCAATTTTGCATCTGACATGTATGTATCTGCAGTTTCACAAAGTCTACAAAGGGTTGCAGCACCTCGGGGATGGCCTCTGACAGCATGACCCCCAGGATCTAGCTGAGGAAGCCGGGTGTGTATGGCACGTGTGAAGATGGCTGCGCCCTCCCCTCCCCCACAACCCACACTATTCCTGAGACCATGCAAGGAACATATTCTGTGCTCACAGCCAGACTTTCATCTGGACCCACAATTCTCTTTCCCTCTTCTCAAGCCCCTTTGTTGCCACCACATCCCTTCATACTGTCAAGGGCTGCCCACCTTGACACTGCTCACTGTGCCCACAAGGGAACACAGATGTCCTCCTCCAGGCCCCATCTCCTGACACCGCTAGCCACCCACCTTGAGGTGGCACAGGCATGCAGGCTTCTGGTGTGAACAGGACAGCCATTGCCACAAGAACCTTGGACCCTACCACTCACAAAATATTGTGTGAAAACATTTCTCTTAGCTTCCAACTTCAAATGCACACTCCCTGAGACAGCCAGCCCACGCCAAATGAGAACAGACACCAGACTTTCTCTTTCACCAGCTGTTACCCTCAGCTCTTATTCTCACTCTTGATCCCAGCACCAAAACAATAACAAACAATATCACACTTGCTTCAGCCAAACACAAAAGTACCAGGCACATTCTCATAATCTGTGAATAGTCAAGTTCAGATTTCCAGCTGAAGCAATCAAGCTATGTGTAGGTGCATGTACATAAAAGACAAAAGTATTTTTCTGTATGAGGAAATAATGTACATAAAAGAGTAGCCAAATATATAAAGCATAAATATATAAAATATATTTCTGTAACAAATGACAAAAGAATAATGCCCTTTGATGAGAAATCAATTTTAGTAAAATGTTTTTCAAAAAAGTGGAATTTAAGGCCTTACAGAGAAGCTCATTTGTTGCTTGTATAACTCCCAATACTCCTTATATCAGAGCACTTATATGAAATAAACTTTTCTATTTACTTCTCTGTATTCTCCAAAAGGCTTTAAGATCCATGAGGGAAGGCCTTATATAGTTTTTGTTCAATATTGTAACTCAGAAGTCTTTCAGAGTGGGTGAAAGTCTTTCAGACCCAGAGTAAGTAAGCAATCAATAGTAGATGAAAAGATGGATGGACAGACAGATGATGCAGACAGATGGGTAGTTAGATGAATAGGCAGGAGGGTGGGTGGATGGATGGATGGATGAAGGAATAATGGATGGAGGATGGATGGATGGAGAAGGAATGGATGGAGGATAGATGGAAAAATAATGGATGAAGGAATAATAGATGGAAGATGGAGGAAAGAATAATGGCTGGAGTATGGAAGGGCAGAGGACGGACAGGTGGAGGAATGGATGGGTAGATGGAAGGCTAGGTAGATGGATGGAAGGCTGGTGTGGATGCATGAGGAGAAGGGAGGATGAACACAAGAAATGCATGCACATAAGCTGTTCTTTATGTGCGTCAAGATCACTTTCCATGATACTTTTTTAAAAACTGCTTGTCTACTTAATGTTCTTTGATAGTACAGATATAATAAAGCACAAAACCTTGTAGTCACCAAAATTTCTTTTCCATGAGAATATCCTATATTGGAGAAAATGTGACTGCGGCAGAAGGAACAGGCTGTTTGGAGCAGGAGATGGAGTATCTTTATGCAACATGCATATTTGTGCAGGAATGGTAGAAAAAAACAAATGGATCATCAACAAATGAAGTAAGTTATGGACAGAATGTCTTGAGCCATAATGTGACATAAGGAAAAGCCCAGGATTTCGAGTCTTAACATTTGAGTTCAAGTTTGTCACTTAATTGTTCTACTATAATGGGAAACTCAGCCTCTCTGGAGCTTTAGTTACTTCACCTGTAAAAAAGCAACAACAATAATAATAATATCTAGTTAGTCTTCCTGGTGGGTGAGAGTGTAATCCTCTTGAACTGTATACCTCATGAAGGTGGAAGCGCTCTATCCACTGGCAGGCACCTGACAAAACTTTACCAACCTGTGAACACAGATATGGCACAAAGAATACCTTCTTTGCCCACAAGTAAACTGAGACAAAGGGCATCCAACTCAGTGACCTCAGGTGTTGATACCAGATAAAGCCATAAAGAGACAGTCATCTCTGGCTTGACCATCACACTCTACCCTGTGACGACCAAGGTTCTACAAGGCAGGAGATGATGATGTGGGGCCTTCATGCCAGAATGCCCCAACCTGGGAGATATGTGCTATCTCAGCATGGTGTTTTATAACATGGAAGCTCCATATACAAACACCACTGTCTTTCAACATTTCTCCTGCTCATCTGCACGGAAGATGGAGACCATGTACCACCGGCCCAGTACTGTGCCTCCAGCCTTTGAAGGTGCTCACTGGCTGTCAGGAGTCTCTAAAATAGTCTGGCTTTTGTCCTGAAAGAGACCTTAAAGAGCATCTAGTTCAACTTTCAAATAAAAATTGAGAAAACTGGTGCTAAGGAGGTGGAATGATTTATTAAATATTCAAAATCTGTTGACCCTGGGGATTTCAAAGTAGACATTGCATTTGGCAATAAAGAAATAAGAATGAGCATGAAATTCTAATTTATGAATTCTTTGGAGGTCACAGATGGGAAGAGAATGCAAGAGTGTTGTTTATCAGGCGCTGCTGCCCATGGCAACACAATATTCCTCTGGACCAATGAGGACCTCAGAGGAAGTTATCCATTTCATCTAACATCGGGTCATGTTCTGCCTTTGGTTTTCAGGCACAATTCTCTTTTGATTTTTGCCACAAGGCCAGATGGCAGGATATGGCTACAGAAAGATTAAAATACATTTCTTACTCAAGGACAAAGAAATTATGAGCATCTCAAAATCCTCTCATTAGGCCCGTCTCTTTATCCCCAGACCTACTGTAAGTTACTGTGATGATTATTTCAGCATGTTTAACACATGCCCCAAAGTGCCCACAGAGACCTGGGACAAGTGTCTTCGCATGACTTTTGACCTTGAGTAAAAGGTGGCATACAAAACCCACTGTTGATTGAAATACACTGTTGGTGGATTCACACTCTGGGAGGCTTCTAAAAATACATGGGGGGAGGGGTCCACCCAAAGACACTGCTGACTGAACAGGGCGGGTTCTGGGATACTACATGGCCTCCCTGTTAGGTGGAACCCAGGACCAGCGGGACGGAGCTGGGCATGACCAGCCAGTACAAACCCAACTCTCACTTGGAGCATTTCAAGAGATAGTGAAGAAATGAAATGGCAACTTTTCCTTGTGCAAAAAATGAAGGCTCAAATGTGACATCTCAAGACTGTCCCTCTCCAATCATTGCTTGTTCCCTGTGTTGTGAAAATATTACATCCTCAGCCTTGTAGTTATCATTTCCACATCACTGCCAGCAATAGTTTTACTTCTGCCCCACAAGAGAATAGAGTGTGTTTTCTTACACCCATAAAAATAACAAGTTGAGGGCCTCCCCTGGTGGCGCAGTGGTTGAGCGCTGGGTTGTGAGGCTGCCCACAGCCTCTGCAGCACCAGTTCGTTCCCCGGCCACCGGCAAGGGTCCCACAAAAAAAAAAAAAAAGTTAGAGGGAAATGAAAATAAATTACAATCAGTGCACAATTAAAATCCCCTACACTGTCATACACCATGCTGAGCATACAAAGATGCATACAAAAGTGGTATAGTCTTGAGCAAGACCTTCGCTATCTTAGTTATCTTGCATATAAAGTGTATTCAATGAAAATTAAGATTTACCTTGTCTAATTTAAAAAGATATAAGATGGGGAATATGAAGAACTTGGTTCTAAACACCATAAACTACTAAGGTGTAGCCTTGCCCTTGACAACATCACAAACTGGAGTCAACACTCTCTGGGTGCTTATGCAGCCTCCCCTGTGCACACCCAGGAGAGAGGGCGTTGCACACTCAGCTTTGTAGCTGGAGGGCCCTCAGCGCCTGTAGGGGACCCAGATGGAGGAGCTAACCCAGTCTTCTCTGAGGCTGCCATCCCAAGAAAAGTCCCTGGGATGTACCTGGTCATCGAAGCAATGTACACCAGCAGGTGAATCTTCTTATCTACGCTAAGCAGGTGAATGGCACAAGGTGGACTCCCCTCCCCCACCCCGATGTCCACAGACCTGCATCCTCATCTGGGGAAGTGTGTCCCTCCCTCGTTGTGTAGCTGAATCTTACTGCATCTCCTCAGCATTACAGCCTGGTGCAGGAGTCAGATGTGAGTATACATTTTAAAATATTATACAGGTAAGAGTTTCAGAACCTCTTCTTTCACTTATCAGGACAAGGAAACATTACAACCCAACAGGCAGCTACCTACATATAAACACAAGTTAATTTAACTTTGACCGGGGCCTGACACGTGCAAGGCACTGGGCTGTCTCCTCCACAGGCTGAGAAGTCACAATTACTATGCCCAAAGAAGGTATGGCTACATACACAACATAGCTACAATGCTGGGTAAGTATCCTAAGAACAATACAAAGCAAAAATGTGCGAGACTTGGTGCAGAAAGGGGCAGTGCTTGTTGACTGGGAAGACCAGCACGATTCCAGTTATACCAGGATTTGGTTTTCATTCATTAAATCAGCCACAATTTCTGGACACAGTGAGTGAGGGGCCAGTATGACAGAGCTGTGCGTATTCTTGCAGATGGGATCAGAGAAAGAGAACGTGGATCCATGCTGCTCATGTAGACACCCAATTTCTGGAAAAGGATACCCTGAACAAAGACCTTCTGTTGATGCGCCTATTCTCACTCATCCCAGATTCAAGACTCACTTTAATTTTCCTTTTAGCCCAGAGTACAATGCCATATGGATACCTCAAGACATTTTTTTAATTCTAATCTTTAAAATTCTACCTTGGGAATGCTGGAAGTGAGCAACCAAGCTGCTCCAGCCCCCTGCGCGGGAGGGCTGCAGCCCTGCAGAGCCCCTTGCACTGACAAAATCACCAGTTGTGGTTTCAAACCACATTTGTACAAACCATCATTTTCCCTTCTCAGATTTCTAGGCTCTGTTCTCATACACATGCCAGGCTTATGAAGTTGTGCAAAGCTCAGGAAGTAAATTCCTCTGTAAGAAAGTGATTTATAACATTACAGTTGTAGGCCCAGAGCTGTCAGAATAAATTTAGTTCAATTTCCCTACAAATTCTTCTTCATCATTTATCTTTTCCTTATTCCCCTGCTTGGTTAATTCACCCCAACATACACATACACACAGAACACACACATGCATGAAATCTATAGCCCCTTGCCTCTCTCATGGCACAAAGCTGTGGGAAGGAATTCTGCCTGTAGGGCGACATTCCCACTCACCAGCTGGTCAAACCCAAGACTCGGTGACCCAGCTGGAAAGTCTAGCCCAAAAGGTCAGTTTCCAGAGCCACTCCACATGAGAGTCCTCAAGTGAATGCAATCCATGTGTTGGCAGCTTGGTCAAGCAGAATGAAATCAGCAAAACCTTTCTAGAAGTTTCTGACTGCCTAGACTATTTTGTGGGTAATCCAGAAAGGAAGCTAGTAAGCAAGAGCAGCCTGTTACTTTCAAATGGGAGAAACGGAGCAGATATCTCACATGCCGACAACTGCCAAGAGTCACCACAGTGGACACAGTCACAGGAGGAAGATAAGCAATGAGTGAATGTGGAGAACAGGTGTCTGATGGAGTCCTAGCAATCAATTGGCAATGAAGAAATCACGAGCATTCAAAAGAGCAAGAAAAGTCACTTTAATAAATGGCGTTGGGGACATGGGACAATCAAGAGCAGAACTAACACCATACACAAAAATTCATTTTAAAAAGACTAGAGGCTTGTTTGTAAAACTTGAAGCCATAAAATACATAGGAAAAAAACAGACAATAGGTTTCTCAACATCAGCCTTAGAGTTGTCTTTGGGGACTTGACTCCAACAGCAAGGGAAACAAAAGCAAAAATAAACAGGACTACATCAAACTGAAGCTCTTCTGCACAGTGAAGAAACTAGCATTAAGCCAAGAAGATACTCACCCAATGGGAGAAGATATTTGCCAATCACACCCCAACAGTTTAATATACAAAATGTATAAAGACCTCATAAAACTCAATAACAAAAAAACATACAACCTAATTAAAAAATGAGTAGAGTCTAAATAGACACTTCTCCAAAGAAGACAGGCAGATGGCCAATAGCGACACTTAAAAAGGTCATCATTTCTTGTTATTAGGGAAATGCAAATCAAAACTACAATGAGGCATCACCCCACACCTGTGATGATGGCTATTATCCAAAAGACAAAAGCAAATTCTGACAAGAGTGTTAAAAGGGAGCCCTGGCCCGCTGGAGGGGGGTGGACTAGCAATAATTGTGCCTCAGATAAGCCTCACAGGCTATGCCACTGCACCAAGCTGTCAATGGGAGTGCAAATTGTGCAAACTCTATGGAAAACACTATGATGATTCCTCAAAAAATTGAAAATATAGGGCCTCCCCTGGTGGCACAGGCAGTTGCGTGCAGCGCTGTGAAGCTGAACGTAGCCTCTGCAGCGCGGATTCGATCCTGGCCAGCCAGCAAGATACCCACATGGTGCAGCAGACCTCTCCTGTCTCGCCTGCTGCTCCCCTCAGCAGTATATTTCGGTCAGTCTGCCTGTTCTGTTCCCCGCTCTGTCTCTGGTGAATCCTCTCACCCTCCCGCACATCTGGCCTGTACCCTGTTCTTATATGCATGAATAAATAAAATCTTAAAAAAATTAAAATGTAATTTTTTTATCCATATGATTTTGTCTTAGATTTCCTCCCACCATGTAATTCTGCCTGCCTGTTTTAAATGTGTGTGTGAGGGGGGTGAGGGCTGGGGGTGATTGGCCATTCCCAAGGTACTGCTCCTCCTCTCTCTTCTTTTTCCGTAAACTTTAAAAGTAAGAAAGCCTTTACCCTGCCTTCAGAGATGTCCCTCAACAGCCAGCACTGACCCTCAGTTCCTCTTGCAAGAAGCAAAAGCACGGGCATTTGCCTACAGTTTAAACGGCCTAAGTTCTGGCACCAGATCAGAAACGGGCTGACTGGGTTTTCAATTCTATCCTGTTTGCTCGATTTCTTGAAGCCCGCTTGGATTTCTTTCCACAGTGTCAGCCAGGAAGGAAGTGCTGGCACACTGTTCTTCCAGAACATGTGTCCGCTCAGATGATCTCCCCGTCTCCGACTTTAAATGGTAAACTCAAAGGAGAGAAATATATTGGATTCTGTCTTACATGTTTCCTACCGATTTCTTGATGTCCAACAAATGTTATGAATAATGAATCATCTGCTCCCAGAGAGTAAACCTCTCCTCAGGAATAAATCGGATGTGTTGAAGGAGACGCCAGCAAAAGGCAGGTTCCAAGGCAGGACTCCTGCACGTCAGAAGGCAGTAGCTGTGTTTCAAGAGTTACTCGGGAAGTAGTTTCTGAGGCAGGTGTAGGGAGAGTTGAAATTCCACTGAAGGTTGATCCAAGCAGCTCTTTTAGACTTTCCCAGGAGTTTGATTCTTCTTGACCTACTTATCAAATTTTACCTAAACTTTTTTAAAACACAGATTTATTCATTTGTAAATCATAAAATTGCATGGTTGGACAAAACTGTGAAGTCACCTATTTTTTTAATGCCAAAAAAGGAATTTTTTTTTGCTTATGTAATATTTTAATATTAAAATAGAAACACCAGACTCTTCAAATAATGAAGTCACCTATTTAAAACTTTCTTGGCGCTTACAAAGAATGCAGTTATCTGGCAAGGATGTAGAGAAAAAGTAGCCCTTTTACACTGCTGGTGGGAATGTAAACTGGTCCAGCCACTGTGGAAAGCTGTGGGAAGGATGCTCAAAACACAAAAAATGGATCTACCACATGATTCCACGATTCCATCCCTAGGAATCTACCCAAAGGACTCAAAAACACTAATTCAAAAGGAAATCAACACTCCTATGTTCGTTGCAGCATTATTTGCAATAGTTAAAATATGGAAACAACCTAAATGCCCCAAAACAGATGAGGGGATCAAGAAGATGTGGTCTATATACACAGTGGAATGCTATTCAGAGATCAAAAAAGATAAACTCATGCCATTTGCAGCAACATGGATGGAGCTAGAAGGGATTATGCTCAGCAAAATAAGTCAGAAGGAAAAAGATAAATAGCGAAGGTCTCACTTATATGTGGAATACAGAGAAACTAAACAAAGGTCAAGAAAAAAATAAAACTTGCAAGCTGACCATAGATCTGAGACATACAACAGGGGAAGGGGAGGATGGGGGAGTCAAAATAGGGGAGGGACAAGCACAAGGGATGGTGGTGAAGGCTCATGGTTGCTGTGATGATGGGAAAACCATGGGGACTACACCTGAGGGAAGAAACCAGATCCTGTGCAAAAATGAACAACGATGTAAGAAAATAAATTATTTGGGGGGGGAAAAAACAAATAGGGTGGTTATGCAGTATTCCTAGAGTGGAACACTCACTACTCCCCAAAACACAGTCCTCCTCACAGAGCTAGCAGAGGGTCTTCTCACACTAGGGTGACCTCCTGCGGTCTGACCAGCCATGAGGACCTGCACCAAAGCCGGCCAGGGGCGTTTCTCATATCCTGCAACCCCTCAACTCTTTCAACCAAGATAATGTGCCCCTACCTTCCTCCTGTTTCTAGTGGGTGTGGTCTGGGGTACCCACATAGTTCTGGCTGTTCTTGCAGAGTGGTGCCTCTCACTTGTGTCCCCCTTTAAAGAGAGGTGCCCCACTTGGAACCCTGCCAGGCAGGGTCTTACTCAGCCAGGACGGGAGGTGGCTCCTCTGTGACTGTCACACAGTGTTAGCCACCTCACTCCACCCACTGCTGAATCTTTACTTTATTCTCCACCAACCTTAAACCCTTTTACTCGTGTTTCCACTAAGCCCCGTCACTCCACCCTAGATTTCTGCACTTTTTTCTCTCCACTCAAGAACTGGGCCTATGTTAATTTAAAAGTAGGCAAACCACAAATCAAACACAGAGCACATTCATCAATGTCCTTTTAAAGTTGCCTCAGAACCAACAACAAAAAAACATCCAACAGGGGCCTCCCCTGGTGGTGCAGCGGTTGAGTGCTGGGCTGCGAAGCTGCCCGCAGCCTCTACAGCGTCGGTTCGATCCCTGGCCCCTGGCAAGTGTCCCGCATGGCACGCAGACCTCTCCTGCCACGCCCGCTGTTCCACTCAGCAGTGTATTTCGTCAAGTCTGCCTGTTCTGCTCCCTGCTCTGGCTCTGGTGGATTTTCTCACCCTCCCAGGCTTCTGACTGTACCCAGTGCTTGTATAAATAAATTAATTAATCTTAAAAAAATAAAATAAAATCCAACAGAAGAACAAGAAGCGTGAAGTTAAAATGAAGCCCAGGCTATGTTTCATTTAGACAATTACTGACCTATTAATGTTAGTCAATTATTAATTCAAACCTCTTAGGTTCAGGCAGCCTGAAACAATGAAGGCCTCTAACAAAGGCGAAATAAGCCAGAAAGAAAAAGAAAAATACCGGATGGTCTCACTCATAGCAGGAATCTAGAAAACTTAAATAAGGGACCAGGAAAATGAATAACTATAAGAAAGTGAAAATCAAAATCAACAAAAAACTATGAACCAGAGACACTTTTAGGGGGGCGAGGGCGGGAGGGGAGGGATTGGGGTCAGAATGGGGGGGGCTGCAATTGTATGGGGAATATAAAAATAAAATTTATTATTTATAAAAAAAAAAAAAAAAAGCAGCTGCTCAGGGCAATGAAGATGGGGCCATTCTCTTGTTCCCAGGAGCTCAAGAGGCGGGAGGGGAGGAGAGAGGGGAAGGGGCCACACCATCTGCAACTCCCCACCTTCTGAGGAAGGAAAGTTGGCAGAGAACCCAGAAAGTCATAGGCCTCCCACACAAGCCAATTCACCTGGAAGCTCACTTGTCATGAGTGAGTGCCCCTGGGCACCCCCAGACCCCGTCAGAATCTACCACCAAAAAGTTTCACCACTGTCACTGTTTCTTTTTTTCCCCACTACAAGTATTAGAAAGTGCAAGCTTCTTTCTTTTCCCCTGGATTTTCAGTGTGAAAATTAGTACACAGAAGCCCTATGTCATGAGGCTGAGAGGCCTGAAGAGCACACCCATGCAAACCACAGAACCAGCATGCCTTGCCTTTCTGGTCAGAGGTAATGCTGGCTCTCCTGCCCCCAAGAAGAGAAGAGGCCTCTCTACCCAGCAGCCCCCCAAAAGAGATTTAGAGGGTGCTGGCTTTAATTCTAAGTGAGTATATATGTATCTCCCCAGGAGACTGTTCTTTCCAAACTGTCTTTTCATTGTTGTTTCAGAATAAACCTGTTTTGTTGGAGGAATCACTGATTGCTTCTTGTTTGAGATTAATATCAGCCTTTCAATCTCAGTGACAGGAGGAAGAAGTAAAGAGAAGATGAAGAAAGAAGTTGGAGGGCAGGGAAAGAAGAGGTTAGTTGCAAATATATGTCCCACACTCTTTAAAACATGGACAAAGTTTCACATGCTCTGATATTTTCTAAAAATGCAAATTTGTAAGGGAGGTAATATCCACTGTCCTCCCAGCTTGGGAAAGGAAATAAATTCTCCCCTTCCAGCAGGCACTGGCTGAAGGGGGCTGCCATAGGGCACCTCCAGACACCAGTCAGGGGATCAGAAGCCCTGAACACAAAGAATCAAAGAGGAGGGTCATCTGCGAGTGCTCACCAACCTGAAGAGAGTGGCCCCCTTCCTGGAGCAAAGGCTGATTCTCACTCACGGCCAGGGTGAGCCAGAGTTCTTGCCTGCTAACTGGAACTTATACACTGATCACTGAAGATTATTGTCCTGCTGATCCTCTTTTCTCTTCTTTGCTTCGTAAATCACTTTTAATTACCAACCCACAAGTCCTCCTTTGGACTCACTTTTTTGACATAACTTTGGGTTAAAAGGAAAATTGAGTGCAGTTAGAAGTGTAGTTTGAGTTTTTTTCCTGAACATTTCCATGACTGTGTTGTTGTTATTACTCTGATGTGGGGGCTGTGTTGGCCCGAGGCACCAACTCCACTTACACACAGCTGGCAAATGAAAACAATATCAGAGCATCTCCGTTACACAGCAGGCTTTTATACGGGGATGGTTCATATTTTACTGCAGTTTCCTTTGGAAATGCTCAAAGCCATGACATCTGTTTCCTTTCATTGGGGTTTTTATGTTCTTGCAGCCAAAAAAGGAGAGGATAAAGTTCATTAATTCAGCATAGTAATAATTACAATGTCCACATAAATTTTGTTGGGTTTGGTGCTTTTAAATATCGAAGCATTCACTATCTTCTTCCCCTCCCACTTTCTTAGTTAACAAGTGAAGATGACGAGAAAACTGGTAAATCTCAGGGTGAGAGTCTAAAGGTCTTGCTGGCCATAAATAACATGCCACAGGCTTTCCAGGGGGGAGGTGCCACCCCCAGCCTGGGGCAGGGATGATAGGGCAAGGATCTGGGTGGGAGCTGCCAAGACCTTGGGAATGCACAATGAGCTGGTCACTCAGCAATGGGGTTAGCCAATTTGCCAAGGATAGGGGGAGATTTAGACTACCCCACATTTTATGTCTTGAAAAAGTTAAAAATCCACCATAGATAAACTGGGAGTGGAGAGGAGAGAAGGAGGCAGGGCCGAGAAATAAAAACCCAGAAGTTAAGAAGTTTGAACTTCTTCCTACAAGTCCGAAGTCCACGAAACATTTTGATCAGAGGAGTGGCTTTATAACATGTGAAATTTTAAGATTGCTCTAGATGGTAATAAGTTGAAATATAGTAATATTTGACGCAGAGAAACCTAGAGGTAGGTGAGGTGACCTGAGGACAAGTGAATGGTGGCTTGAATATGGGAGCCACAGTTCAGTTGGCAAGAGGAGACACAAATAGATTCTCGAAGCATTTGGGACATTGAAAATACAGAGGGATTAGTGGTTGACTGGGTGTTGGGAAAGACACAAAAGATGTAGAAAGCAATGCTGACTTCCAGGATTCTGGATCAGCCCCTGGGTAGAGAGAGGTCCCATTCACTTGAGACTGAGATGTGGATGACATATGAAAGATCAAGGCCTTGATATTGGACATTCTGAGGTTGAGGTCTCTATAAAGACCCAGGTAAAGATGGCACTGGGGAAAGAGTATGCATACCTGGAGCTCAGGAGAGACAACTTGGCTGGATATTTAGATTTGTACTGTCGGAGGGCACAGATAACGGTGCAAGTCATGGGAAGAGATACACTCAATCAGTGAAGCATGGAGAATGTAAAGGGGGGTGAAACCAGGACCACAGAATCTGAACTACTGATTAGTATTACAGTACCAGCCACTGTTTCACACACTTCATGGAGATCCTAACTCATTCCATCTGCATGACAACCCAGTATGGTAGGTAGTCTACTTTTATCCTGAATTTACAAATAAGGAAGTCCTGTTAAGATTTCTATATTTTTGCCAATTTTCTGCTCTCTTCTTCCTTTCTCACTCTCAGGGAAGATGGAAATGGCCAGAGACAATCATATAACTTCCTGCTCCAAATTTACAGCTTCCCGCCTTCCTCCCCTTCTCTCAGAGCTAATTGCTGTGGGAAAGTGACCAGCTCCACAATGGGACCCATACTCCTCCCAGGTCTCAAGTCCTCTCCCTCTCATCCCCTCAGAGCCTTTTTCTCTCTCCACCTGTGTCTCCCTACAATGCCTTCTCATCTACATTCAGGTATACTCAGGTCTCTTTCATAAGTTAAGCAAAAATACTCCTGACCTACCTTCCCACACTCCCTCCAGCAACTGGCGTGTTCATGAGAGTTTGCCTCCCCTTCCTCAATTCTCACTCATTCTCAGCTTCTGTTGCCTCATCTTCCCCTTTATCATCTTCAGGATCATCCTTCATAAAGAAATTCAAGAACAGATGAGATTAGCACCCCTTTCAACCCCTACACAAAACATAAAACTCTGTCAGGAATTCTGAGCCGGGGTCAATACATACTGGGAGAGCCCAGAGGGCCACCTCTCCATGCCCCACACTATTGCCTACACACTGCAGACAGCTTAGGGAGCAGCCAACTCTTCAGGGTGAGTTTTCCTGACAGAAAAACTGAGGTGATAGGAGTTTCCTGGATATTTGGGAAGAGACTACTGAAATCAAGGTTATGTTGTTGGAAGGCAATTTTCCAAACAAAAGTAGAAGAATGTGGTTTAAAGACAATACAGGATTCTTCAAAATCTCTTCAAAAAAAATAACAAAGAAAGAAAACTACCAAATACATTTTACAAGACCAACATTATGCTAATACCAAAACCAAACAAAGACAACACACACACACACACACACACACACACACAAACTACAGACCAATCTCCCTAATGAACACAGATGCAAAAATCCTCAATAAAATCTTAGCAAACTGAGTCCAACAATGCATCAAAAAGTGTAATCAACAGGGCCTCCCTGGTGGCGCAGGTGGTTGAGCGCGGTGCTGTGAAACTGTCTGTAGCCTCTGCAGTGCCGGTTCGATTTCCGCCGGCCTCAGAGCAACCCACATAGCAAGCAGACCTCTCCTGACTTGCCACCTGTCCCCTCAGCAGTGTATTTTGTCAGTCTGCCTGTTCTGTTCCCTGCTCTGTCTCTGGTGGATCCTCTCACCCTCCCGCGCATCTGGACTGTACCCCGGCTCTTGTATAAATAAAAAATAAATCTTAAAAAAAAAAAAAAAAGGTGTAATCAACAAACAACTATAAGCCCGAGACACACTATGGGGGGTTGGGGGGGAGAGGTTAGGAGGGATTACAGTCAAAATAAGGGAGGGTGGGGATTGTATGGGGGCTATAACCAAGATGAAAAGCATACATTGTGCAAAAATGAAAAATGATGTAAACAATATATAAAATAACATATAAACCAAAAAAAAGGTGTATAAACACCACGACCAAGTGGGATTTATTCCAGGGACACAAGGATGGTTCAACATCTGAAAAACAATTAACATAATTCACCACATCAACAAAAAGAAAAAAAAATATGATCATATCAACAGACACTAAGAAAGTATTTGATAAAGTCCAACATTCATTTATGATGAAGCCCTCAAAAAAATCAGGATTAAAGGAACATATCTTTTTTGTTTGTTTGTTTCTTAAGTGATTTTATTTTTTTATATAAATTTCATTTTTATATTCCCCATACAATTGCAACCCCCTTATTTTGACCCCAATCCCTCCCCTCTCCGCCCCCCATCCCCCATAGAGTGTCTCTGGTTCCTAGTTTTTTGTTGATTTTGATTTTCACTTTCTTATAGTTATTCGTTTTTCTGGTCCCTTATTTAAATTTTCTAGATAAAGGAACATATCTTAACATAACAAAAACCATATACGACAAACCCACAGCTAACATCATCCTTAATGGTGAAAAACTGAAATCATTCCCATTAAGATGTAGAACAACACAAGGATGTCCACTCTCACCACTGCTTTTCAGTATACTACTGGAAGTCCTAGCTAGGGCAATTAGGCAAAAGAAAGATATAAAAGGAATCCAAATAGGGAAAGCAGAAGTAAAACTATCATTATATTCAGATGATATGAAAATATTGAGAGAGAATTCTAAAAAATCCACCAAAAAACTAATTAAAATAATAAACCAGTTTTATAAAGTAGCAGGTTACAAAGTAAATACACAAAAATCAGTAGCTTCCTACTTGCAAATAATCAATCTTAAGAGGAAGAAATTATGGCCTCCCCTGGTGGCACAGCGGTTGAGTGCTGGGCTGCGAAGCTGCCCGCAGCCTCTGCAGCACCGGTTCGATCCCCAGCTGCCAGCGAGGGTCCCACATGGCATGCAGACCTCTCCTGCCGTGCCCACTGCTCCCCTCAGCAGTGTATTTCAGTCAATCTGCTTGTTCTGCTCCCAGCTCTGTCTCTGGAGAATCCTCTCACCCTCCTGCGCTTCTGACTGTACCAAGTGCTTGTATAAATAAATAAATAAACATTTTTTTTAAAAAAAGAGGAAGAAATTAAGACAACCATCCATTTATGATTGTACCCAAAAAATTTAAATAACTGGGAATAAACCTAACAAAGGAGATGACAGATCTATACAAGGAAAACTACAAAACACTGTTGAAAGAAATAAAAGAACACACAAAGAAAAGGAAAGATATTCCCTGCTCATGGATCAGGAGAATTAACATAAAAATGACCACCCTCCCAAAAGCAATTTACAGATTCAATGCAATGCCAATAAAAATCTCAATGGCATTTTTCAAAGAAATAGAACAAAGATTGTTGAAATTCAAGTGGAACCACAAAATCCCCCGAATAGCAAATGCTCTCCTGACTAAAGTAGGAAAAATGATGGTGTTACACTCCCAGGCTTCCAACAATATTACAAAGCCATTACAACAAAAACAACATGGTAGTTGGGGGGGGGGGCGGGGGAGAGGAAGACACACAGCAAATAGAACTGAATTGAAAGCCCAGAAATAAAACCATACACATACAATCGACTAATCTATGACAAAGGATCAAAGAATATCCACCGGAAGAGAAAAGTCTCTTCAATAAATGATGTTGGGAAACTGTACTGCAACATGCAAAAGAATGGAACTAAAAAAAGAAAAAAAAGAATGAAACTAGACTACTACCTCACACCACATACAAAAACCAACTTAACATGGATAAAAGGCTTGAATGTAACACCTGACACCATAAACTACATGGAAGAAAATACTCCATATAGGCAAAAACACTCCATGACATACACTTCAGAAACATTTTTGAGGATTTTTCTCAAAAGCAAGGAAAACAAGCAGATAAACAGCTAGACTACATCAAACTAAAAAACCTCTGTTCAGCAAAAGAGACAATAATCAAAACAAACAGACATCCTACTGGAAGGGGAAAATATTTGAACAACATAGGACAGATAAGGGACTGTTATCAAAGATCTACAAAGAGCTTACACAACACAATAAAAAAAAAACAAACAACCCAATCAAAAAATGAGCAATAGAACTAAAAAGACACTTCTCCAAAGAAGAAATGCAAATGGCCAACAGGCATATGAAAAAATGTACAACATCATTTATTATCAGGAAAATGCAAATCAAAATCACAATGAGATACAACTTCACTCCGGAGAGAATGTCCCACATTAAAAAAAAAAAAAAAAAAAAACCCACAGAAACAACAAATGTTAGAGAGGATGTGGAGATGAAGGAACCCTCTTACATTGCTGGTGGGAATGTATGTAAACTGGTCCAGCCACTATGGAAAGCTGTGTGCATATTCCTCTGAACACTAAAAATGGATCTACCATATGATCCAGATTCCACTCATGGGAAGCTACCCAAAGGACACAAACACTAATTTGAAAGGAAACTTGCACTCTGATGTTTATTGCAGCACTATTTAGAATAACCAAGATATGGAAACAATCCAAAAGCCCCAAAACAGACAAATGGATCAAAAAGATGTGGCATATTTACACAATGGAATATTACTCAGTGATCAAAAAAGACAAACTTATGCCATTTGCTGCAACATGGGTGAAGCTAGAGAGGACTACACTAGCCAAAATAAGTCCAAAGGAAAAAGATAAATGTCAAATGGTCTCACTCATATGTGGAAGATAGAGAAACCAAACAAAAGGTGAAGAAAAAGTCAAAACTAGCAAGCTAAACATAGATCTGATGCATACAGCAAGGGAGGGGAAGGGAGAAGAGGTCACTATAGGGAGAGAAGAACATCAGAATATGGTGATGGCCCACAGGTGATGCAGTGCCAGGAGAACTATGGGACAACAATGATGTAAGAAAAAAATAATTAATTAAAATAGGGGAAAAAACAAAAGTTGTGGTACACTTACAAACAGAATATTACTCGGTGATCAAAAATGACAAACACATGCCATATGCAGCAACAGGAATGGAACTGGAAGGGAATATGCTAGCCGAAATACTTCAGATAGAAAAAGATAAATGTCAGGTTTCTCACTAACATGTGGTATATAGAGAAATCAAACAAAAGGTCATGAAAAAGTCAAAACTAGCAAGCTGAACATAGATCTGAGGCATACAGGGGAGAGAAGGAGGGTGAAATCAAGGGAGAGAAGAACACAGGGGAATATGGCTGCAGTTCAGGGGTGATGTGTGTGGGGCAGAACAACAGGGACTACAACGATGTAAGAAAAAAAATTTTTTTATTTAAAAAAAAAAAATACAATACAGGAAACCTAAATAGAAGACGGCCCCCTCCGAAGTCAAGGGTAAGCAGGGCCCCAGAAAGAGAAGCCCCAGCCATTCCCTCTGCACCTGGAGTTTGGGTGGGCTCTGCCTGTCTCTCCAGAGGCCCCCTCCCATTTTCCCTTACCCTAACCCCAGAAACCCTCCAGTCTCAAAAGCCATATAAATTAATTCAGGGTGTTACAAAATCACTAATTCTCATTTAGCAGTCATGCTTAAGAAATACAGAGAAAGCTCACGGGTGCTCAGGCATGGAAGACATTCCTCTTTTTCATATTCAGAGCCTCAACCTCTGACTGCACTTTGTTTCCCAAGTTAGGGATGCTGCATTTCTTTGACTGGGCTACCCAGGGTCATCAGGAACGATATTTGACTAATATTTTGAAACTCAAAAGAAAAACAAACGCCCAGTGCCCCCGCGTTCCCCGGTTCCTGGTTTAGAAATCTGCTCTGCATCTCCAGAGCATCAGGCCCTGCACGTCGGGCTCAGGTGTAGTTGCAAGGGGCCCGCTTATGAATCCATTTTACATCCCTACATATCCCTGGGGTTAAGGTAAAAGTAGGCAAATTAGCCTTTCATCAGGTTAAATAAGCAGCTGGGATTTGAAGCAGGAATAAGAAAGCGTTGACAGGAGGAAGCCCTTCCACACACTGAAAGCGGGGCTCCCACCTGGGTCCGTTCATAGCCTTGTCGACTGGTATCTGCTCCTACATCTCAAAACTGCGCTACAAGAACTTACTTCCTGCCAATTAAAAGGACAAGAAAGTTCATAAGAAGGAATTTTTTCAACATTGTGATGAGCTTTTGCCTCTGACTAGTCTCAATAATTTACATGTGGAAAACTACAGGGTTTTGATTGCTCAGAGAACGGTCCAAGGGGCCCCTGATGATTGGCCTCCTGTCTCCTGCGCCTGCAGATACAACAGCAGCCATCTTGTTGGCCAAGATGTTCACAGGAATGAAACGAGGCAAGTCGTGAGTTTTGGGGTTATTATAAAAGTATTGGTGTCATTTATAACTTTAATAAATAATTACATAGTTAGTATTTATATATCTATATATAGTTTCATAAATTAAGTCATTATATTTGTATGATCTTAATATGCAGTTATACACACATACATAATCATAAATCATATAATGTAATGTTATATAGTATATAAATTATATAAATATATGTACGAATGTTTATTTATAAATTATATTAAGCTAAGTTTTTATAATTTGATTATATATTAAGTATATTGTATATATAAATGTATATCATATATTATATAAAACTGTATTTTATAATATAATTGATTATATGTTAAATATTTTATATATAATATATATGACATATATATATACACATGCACTGTACAAACACTTGTGTCAGGCAGCATGCTAAATACTAACATGCTCAATAGCCTATCATCATCCCCATTGTCTGGATGACGACGCTGAGGTAAGCAGGAGATCCAGAGCACCCAGACTCTGCCTGACCCCCTTGCAGTAAGACAGGCTGATGTGGGAGCTGCTCCTCCCAGTTTGTGGCTGGGTGTGGCCCCCACCCACACCTGGGGTTCTTGATCTACCTGGATGAACCCACAGTTCACCACCACCTCTTCCCTAGGCCTCCACCGTAAGTGGTGGAGTGTTTGCCTCCTGCTAACCAGTTTAGACGAAAGGTAGTCTTTCACACTCGCCAAAGTGTGCCTCTGATGGACCGAGGACTTCATGGTCCCCAATCTACACCCAGCTGAGTCCTCCCCCTTTATCCTTTCCCAAACCATAGAACACATAACCACCTTCCTTCCACCGAGCTAAATCCTACTGGTCCTTTCAGACCACGTTCAATCTAGTTCCTGCTGAGTCTTACAAAGCTGCCCCAGCACACACAGCTCTTTCTTCAGAGCCCCTGCTCGCCTCAGTCAGCCCTGCCCAACTTGATTTCCCTCACAACTGTGCCCTGAATGTTAACTTCCTTGCTCCAGACTGACTTTCAATTCCTATTAGGTAAAGAGTGTATCATGTCGTTTCTGTTGTCTCAATCTCTAGATCTATTGTGGAGCACAGTTGAAGCTCAACAGATTCTGATGGGTTGATTGACTTGATTGATGGGTTCCATAAAGCAGTTGTACCACCAGAAAGATGAAAAACAACCGGTGGCATTTGATAATGACACCAGGAAGTCTGGTTATTTGGAACTTCAGAAGTTTCATAAGCTTTCAACATGCTTCTGTACTAAACAATCTAATTAGTTTTCTCTTAAAATCATCCGAGCATCCATTCTGGGGACTTGTCAGGGGAGCAGTCACCTGATTATTAGCCAATGACAGCAGTGACCTGAGGCTCCAGGCAGAAGGCACAGACAGTGGCCTGCAGTTTCACTGCCTGTATACCCTCCAGCCACAGGTGAGCTGGGAGAGTGTGCTTCCTAATTCATGTTCCAACCACTGATAATGTTATAACTTCCATGTATGTGCATGACCTGCCTCTGGGGGAGGGCAGCACTAATGCTCAGCTTCCTTGTTCTCTCAGTTAACAAACTAAAAATATTCCTTTGTGCTAGTTCAAACTACTGGAGTAACAAAAAGAAAGTGGACAACATCAAATTGAAAAGTTTCTGCACAGCAATGGAAATCATCAACAAAATGAAAAGGCACCTCATCCTTGTATAGTATAGTACAATGTATAGTATGAGAAAAAATATTTATAAATAACATAACTGATAAGGGATTAATATCCAAAATTTATAAAGAACTCATAACTCAATAGCAAACAATGGAGCAACTCAATTAGAACATAGTCAGAAAAACTGAATAGATGTTTTCCCAGAGAAGACCTGTAAATGACCAATATGTCCATGAAAAGGCACTCAAAGTCACTAATCATCGGGGAAATGCAAATCAAAACCACAATCAGCTGTCACCTCACACCTGTTGGAATGACTATTGTCGAAAAGATGAGATAAGCGTTGGCAAGGATGTGAAGAAAATGGAACCCTTGTACTCTGTTGATGGAAATATAAATTGGTGCAGCCACTACGGAAAACAGTTTGGAGTTCCTCAAAAAAAAAAAAAAATATATATATATATATATATATATCCAGCAATTTCACTTCTGGCTGTTTATCCAAAGGAAATGCAAAAATAATCTCCATGAGCTATATGTATGCCCATGTTCACTGCAGTACTATTCACAGTAACCAAGTAATGGAGACAAACTGAATGTCCCTCAACAGATACATACACACACACACACACACACTAGAATATATATCAGCTACAAGAAAGGATATCCTGACATTTGTGACAAGAATGGGACTTGAGGGAATTATGCTAAATGAAATAAATCAGACAGGGAACGATAAATGCTACACAGTATCATGGTATACGAGAAATCTATAAAGCCAAACTCATAAAAGCATGACCAAAATGGTGGTTGCCAGGGGCTAGGGATGGGAAAAATTGGGAAATGTGGGTCAAAGAATACAAACTTCCAGTTTTAAGATGAAAAAGTTCATATAACAATGTTAATAGTTAATAACATGGCATTATATAATTGAAATTATATTGCATAATTTTTAGTAGGGATGTCACCTAAGATTAGATCTTAAATGTTCTCACTGCAAACCCAAAGAAATAAGTATTAACAGAGCTCATTTTACAGATGATGAAACAGGCTTACAGAGCCAAGAATATTGTTCATGGTCTCACCTAAGCCCCACTACCCCCAATGCCTTGCCCAGGATGTTATATGTCAGCGTGGGAGAATTGCTATGCAAAGGCACACAAGTAAGCATAATATCTAAGCATGGGAAACAATAAAGTCTGACTAATGCAGAAATTTTCCATTGAGGAATAAAACTGTGCAGCCAGTGGGTTGCTTAACTACAGAGAGCCTTAGAAAACAGAAAGAGAAAATGGATGTGTTATCCTAGTAATGTGAATGAACTTTTTCAAACTATTATGAAGTAACATAATAAAAGTGAAATTTCAAAATATTCACTTTTCAATAAATGTTGACTGAATTAAATTCTGTGTCACAAGAGCAGGACAGTTTAAAATTTCTAACATCTCAACATTTTGAATTTTAAAACTTGGAACTAACAGTGAAAAATAAATGGGATGCATCAAGAAATGACTGTCTTCTAGCTTTGGAGAGCTGGCTGCAATACATCTCAGTTGTCACCCACACCACCGCCAGTCCTCACACACACTCTCGCAGGCAAGACTTCCCTACAGTCAACAGTCTTCCCTGTGTGAGACTGAGGAGAGTTAAGTCTTGAATGGCAGTTCTTACAAAGAATCAGCAATTCTGTAGTGAAAGAGACAGAAACCGATATTGGTTATCATTATTAATATGTACCAAAGCGATGGTATTACATCTTAATAATTTCTTTCTATTCCTATCCAAAAACTTTTATTCAGCTATTAAAATGTCAATATCAAAAAAAAAGTCAATATCTACTGATATGTTCCCATTAGTTTTATCCATAGGAAAAGTAAAATAATGAATTTTACTCATAAACTTTCTGTGAAGGAATCATTCATATGTTGCTGTAATAAAATCTCTTTAGGGCCTCCCCGGTGGCGTAGCAGGTTGAGCACAGTGCTGTGAAGCTGTCCGCAGCCTTTGCAGTTCGGGTTCGATTCCCAGTGGCCAGAGAGAAACCCACATAGCACAGCAGACCTCTCCTATCGTGCCCACTGCTCCCCTCAGCAGTATGTTTCGGTAATTCTGCCTGTTCCGTTCCTACTCTGTCTCTGGTGAATTCTCTCGCCCTCCCACAACTTTGGCCTGTACCCCAGTTCTTGTATAAATAAACAAATAAATCTTTTTTTAAAAGATGCATTTTAATAAATAAATAAATAAAATCTCTTTAATCAATGTTTTTTTTAAGATTTATTTATTTATTTATGCAAGAACTGGGGTACAAGCCAGATTTGCGGGAGGGTGAGAGGATTCACCAGAGATAGAGCGGGAACAGAACAAGCAGATTGACGAAATACACTGCTGAGGGGAGCAGTGGGCGAGACTGGAGAGGTCTGCAGCGACATGTGGGACCCTCGCCCACCAGCCAGGATGGAACTGGCGCTGCAGAGGCTGCAGACAGCTTCACTGACCTGCGCTCAACCGCCTGCGCCACCAGGGGAGGCCCAAAGTTCATTATTTTTTAAAACAGTAGAATTCTACATATTAATATTCTACAGTTATGTTCATAAGTGATTAAGCTATTACTTTACCCTTTTGCATTATCTTTATCATATTATGTTAGGACATGTCTCAATCTTGATGTTCATTAGAATCATTCAGGAAGGGGACTCCCCTGGTGTCACAGGCGGTTGAGCACAGGGCTGCGAAGCTTCCCACAGCCTCTGCAGCGCCTGTTCAATCCCCAGCCACCGGCGAGGGTCCCACATGGCACACAGACCTCTCCTGCCATACCCGCTGCTCCCCTCAGCAGTGTATTTCATCAGTCTGCCTGTTCTGTTCCCTGCTCTGGATCTGGTAAATTCTCTCACCCTCCTGCGCTTCTGACTGTACCCAGTGCTTGTATAAATAAAAATAAAAATAAATAATAAAAACTTAAAAAAAAAAAGAATCACTCAGGAAGTTTCTCTAAAATGCTGATGTCCAGGTCCAAAGCCAGACCAGTTGACAGTTGAACCATAACCCTTGGGTATGGGATTCAAGTAGCAATTTTTAGAACTCTCTGGTGATTTTTACTGTGCAAAATAAACTAAGGCTATATTGACTCATATTCTCTTTGTAAGGTGATAAAATGATTCTAGAGCTTAAATTATTTAACTCCCCTCTCTACCCTCCCCACCTCATATACAATGTTTGGCATTAAAGTAAGCAAACATGTGTATCATGGGATAAAAAGAAAAGAGAAAACCAACAGAAGAAAATTTATCCTTTAGATTCCAGATACTTGAGATATAAGATATGGGATATAAAATAGCTATCATTAATAATGCAAAGTGATAAAAGATAAAAATTTAAATTTTGTCAGAGAATAAGAAACTATTTTAAAAAGGAAATTCCAGAACTGAAAAAAAAGCACTGACCAAAATTAACAGCCCAGTATAAAAGTGCAACCACAGATTAGACATAGCTGAAGAGACAAATAGGAAAGTGGAAGGTAGAGCAGAAGAAAATATCCAGGAATAAATGATAGAAAGTTAATGAAAGTAAAACACAAAAAAGAAGGTAAGATACTTAGGGAATATTATGATTAAAAGAAGTATAACATAAGTAATTGAAAATTCATTAGGAGAGAAGAAATAACTTGGGAAGAAGTTGTATTACATGGATGGAACTGGAAGGGATCATGCTCAGTGAAATAAGCCAGAAAGAAAAAGAAAAATACCAGATGGCCTCACTCATAGCAGGAATTTAGAAAACCTAAATAAGGGACCAGGAAAAAGACTAATTATAATAAAGTAAAAATCAAAATCAACAAGCAACTATAAACCAGAGACACACTACAGGGGAGGAGGATGGAGTAGGATCAAAACAAGGGGGACCAGGAATCATATGGGGACTATAACCAAGATGAAAATGCATACATTGTGCAAAAATGAAAAATGATGTAAAAATATATAAAATTTTAAAATGCTCAAAAAATAAAAATGAATTTAATTAAGAGTTTTGAAAAAAAAATAAAAAGAAGAAGAAATAGCAGTGGAAATTTTTTTCAAAACTGATGAAAAATGTCAAGTCAAGTTAAGATATCATTCAATCCCCAGACAGAATGAACAGCAATAAAAAAAGGAAAATCCCACACCTCATTGCATCAATTTAAAGCTGCTAAGGGGCCTCCCTGGTGGCACAAGGGGTTCAGACTCAACCTAGGAAGCAATCCACAGCCACTGCAGCACAAGTTCGATCCCCAGCCAGGGAGCTACCCACATGGCGCAGCAGACCTCTCCTGACTCACCCACTGCTACCCTTAGCAGTGTATTTCAGTCAGTCTGCCTGTTTTGCTCCCCTCTCAGTCTCTGGTGAATCCTCTCATGCCCACACCTCTGGCCTGTACCCCCATTCTTGTATCCATAAATAAATAAATCTTTTTTTAAAAAAAATAAAGCGTCAAAAAGCAAAAATAATAAGAATGCCTTAAAGAAGCCTGAGTAAAATAGACAAAATTACTCTATGCCATAAATAAACTGATGACTCACTTATAGAAACAGTGGAAGCCAAAAGCAATGGAAAAAATATTTTTAAAGAAATGAAAGAAGAAAACCTGCAAACTTAGAATTACGCATTTATTAAAAATATCCTTTGAGAATGTAGGTGAAAAGAGACAGCATGTGAGATAAATTTCTTAAAACAAAGAACTGTGGCAAAGCATCAGACTGCTTCAGAATACTTTTCAACAACAGCAACAACATCTTGTGGTAAGCAGTAGGTTCTGCTAGTGGGCAAGCAGGTTTTCCAGTTCTCTCTCTGCCTGGTTTTGGAAATAGGAATGGATACCTTGGTGAATTATGAGGAGTGAGGAGGGTGAAGAGTTATGAGGTATGGAGACAAAAAAAAATAGATTTCTTGAAAATGTGGGCACATGAGAGCTGAAGAGTTTTAACAAGTAAAATAAAAGAAGCACAATTATGTTTATATTAATAAAATGTCATATATAAATATGAAATACAGAAAATTTGACCACAACTCACTTAAGTAAATTAGGAGTGCTTTGTTTTGTTTTGTGTACACCATGTGAACTCATGTAGTAGGCCAATAGGTATTAGTTCTGTCAGGGAGAATTCTGTGTTTCTCTTAGTCCTTACTTCATGGTATTAAATGACGACTGGCAGTAAAGACAACCAAATTCACATTTCAATCAAGGGGAAAAAAATTGAGGAAGCAAAAACAAGAAAGTAAAATGTCCCAGAAATTTCCAGCAATCTTTCATTTACTTCCCATTGTTCAGAACAGCATCACATGACTCCCCCAACTATAAAGCCAATAAATAGAATGCTTTTAGCATCATGTAATGCTATCCTACAAGAGAACAGTGTTCTATTGGTAAAAGAAAGGGCAGGTGAACATGCGGTTGGCATGAATCAGTGCTGTTGCTCCTGCCATACCCATCACCCATGAGATGCATTATGCTAACTTTGTAATTCACTGTAATGTCTGCTTGGATTTCTAAAATACCTTTATTTTGAGCAATAAGCAGCTTCTTAAAAGTTATGTTTTTTTCTCTGAAAGTCTGTAGTGTGTATTTTGGTTGGTTTGTTTGTTTTTTACAGATGCTTCTAGGCTGAGTTTGTGGAACATGGTTTGGGCACCACAAAGATTGTTTTATTCTTTATGGTCAATAAAGAATGTTCTCTTAGAAGTCAAGAACATCATTAGAAATGGCATGTTAAGGGGTAAACATAAAACTATTTCCAAAAATCTTAAAATCAGACTTTTTTAATTGAAAATGTCCTGAAGCTTCATTCCTTCCCACTGAGGTAGGTCAAGGAAATGTATTTATACATCCTTAGGATAAACTATCTATGATGCTAATCAACTCCACCCAGCCCCTCACCCCCATACAACCTAATGAGAAGCAGACATCTCAGTGGCACGCCTCACCCTACCTTTGCTCTCCTATATAATGCAGACAGCCGCTTCTGGAGAATCTGGGTAATTCTGTTCTTCCAGTAGATGCCATGTCAGGTAAAGGGGAGGATATCCCTTTACTTATAGGAGGGAGGTACTCTACCTTACCCTCCAAATGCTGGGCATAGTACCAGATTTCCTGACCCTGATTTCCAGCTTCTGCCCATCTGCCTAGGTGTTTGTAGGGTGTGTAAACAGAAATCCAAGCTTCAATTGGAGCTTGGCCTCCGTGTGATATAGCTGTCTGAAGATCAACTTTTGATTACCCAGACATCCACCTCAAAGACATCCATCTCAAACAACACATGCCCGTTATATACTAGATGAAAAGTCATCCCTTCCCATGAAATTGTCCTCAGAAGGCCCTGGGTAACCTTATCAACCACTTGAATAAGCCCACATCTCTGTGCAGCTCCTGATGCCCATGCTTGTGTTTTAAATTCACCAAGAGTGAACCTGAGACTCGAGGCACTCCACCCTCAAACCCAACAAAAGCAGAGCCTCAGGTCTGCACTCTTTCCTTCTGTACCCCCAGCCTTGCTGAGTGCTCCCTGGGCATGTTACAAACCCCCCCAGGACTTGTGAGTAATACACCTTCCTCTTCCAAAGTCTCAGATGGTTTCTGATGATGCACATCCAGCATCATAACAAGAAACACGAAGGCCAGTCCAACCACAACCTTGGCTCTGGTGAGGGACACACCTGCGGGGTCCCCAGGGGGCAGGACCAGGTGAGAGCCTGGGTTGCCAGCCGATGTCATCTCTGCCCACAGGCTAAGACAGAAACACTTGGCCATAGAGACATTCACAGCTGATCCTGAAGTGGGCTTTGAGCAGCCCCCTTTAAAGCCCTTCCTCTGTGGTCTCCAGATTTATTGCCCTGGGCAAGAGAAGGCAGATATAAGAGGCCTGGGACACAGCTTACTTAATAGGAATGATATGAGAGCGTTCTTTAGTTTTTAAAGGAACAAAGTGGGAGAATTCAAGTCAGTTTCTCTTCCTGCCCTCCGTGACTTGATTGGCAGTGGAAGGAAGAGTGGAAGAGAAAATAGAGGGTCGGGGGTCCTGGGCCTCTCTAAAAGCCCACAGAGGAGTCTAGGCAAACTTGGAACAGCATGGAAGGCAGACCCCAGGGCTCCGTCGGATCACCGGCACTGCAAGCCAGCTTGAGCGTCTGTGGAGGCATGGCCCATCCTTGGGCAGAGTCTGAAGCCTTGGGGGAAAGGCCAATCTGTTGTTTCTGGGTGCTGCAAAGTGGACCTGCCTGCAGGTCATCAAAGCAGGGCAGAGACCCCTGTACCACCAAGTCACCTCACATACATACACTCTATCAGACTGGTGACCAAGAAAAAGAAATCGAGTGCAATTGTCCAACACAAAAGGACCGCATTTGCTGAAGGGATTTATTAGATTTATATATTGAGTTAAGGCTAAATTTCAGATGGAAAAGAACTAAAAGTGAATTCCCTTCATCTCTACCTAGTGGGGGGGGGGGGCTGGTGAGAACTATCACTCGACCTAAAGCAAAGGAATTGTATTTGCCCAGTCACTTGCCCCGGGACACAGGCCCAGCCACTCTGCACTGCGCGTGCACGGTGCCACAGCCCCGCTCCAGACGTGACCCGCACGGCACCTGCCTGTACCACCCCGGCAGAAGCACTCCCTATAGCAGCTGTAACAAGTTACCACCAAGATGGTGCTGACACCAACATAAATGTACTGTCTCAACAGTCTGTAGGTCAGAAACGGTTCTCCTTGGCTTAAAACCAATGTGTCAGACAGGCAGTGTCCCTGCTGGAGACACTAAAGCGGAATGTGCATCTTTGTCTCTTTAGATTCTAGACGCCACCGCATTCCTCAGCTCACAGCCTCTTCTCCATCTTCAAAATCAGAAGCCTCAGGAACTCCCTGGTGGCTCAGGGGGTTAAGCACTGCCCTGTGAAGCAATCCACAGTTTCTGCGGCATGGGTTCGATCCCCAGCCAACCAGGGAGAAACCCACATGGCGAGGCAGACCTCTCCTGTCTCACCCGCTGCTCCCCTCAGCAGTGTATTTCAGTCAGTCTGCCTGTTCTGCTCCCCACTCTATCTCTGGTGAATCCTCTTACCCCCCTCATCTCTGGCCTGTACCCCAGCTCTTATATTCATAAATAAATCTTAAAAAAAAAAAAATCAGCAGCCTCAGATGGAAGCCTTTTCATGCCTCCACATCTTGCTGTCCTGCCCCTTCCAAATATAGGGACCCTTGTGACTACTTGTGACCCACTTGTTAATCCAGATGCTCTCCCCCTCTTAAAGCCAACTGGTTATCAGCCTGCCAATTCCACCTGCTACTTGAGTTCTCTCTTGCCCTGTACCATACACAGCATATCCCAGTTCTGGGGACTACCAAGTGGACGTCTTTGGGGGCCACTACTCTGCTTACCACACCAGACAAACCTGTTTTCTCCTCTCTGCAGGCTTGTTGGGTGGGTCACATCAGCTAACACATGTAAACTTATCATCACAGAGGATGTGGGTGATGCCACCCTCCATTTAGGCCTGGTCTGATGCCTGGGCTTACCTGGGCACACACCCCTTCCTCATGCCCTTGACTATCACCCTGCCCTGCAGTGGGTGACCGCTTCACTAGTTGTGACTCAGACACTCAAAAATGATGATTCTCAGATCACCAAGGCAGTGTGTCCTATCCTTGCACATATGTTCTCACTCCAGCTTCACTTCCACCATTTTGGCTCTCTGAGGAGCACCAGAGCCACAGACAAAAACAAATGCAAAAAGGAAGCCAAGAAGAAAATGGCTGATCCATTCTCTAAGAAATATTGGTATGTTGTGAAAGTACCAGCAATGTCAATATAATATTGGAAAAACACTAGTCACAGGAACTCAAGGAACCAAAATTGCATCTGATGGCCTCAAGCGTTATGTTTTTGAGGTGAGTCTTGCTAATCTGCAAAATAATGAAGTTGCACTGAGAAAATTCAGGCTAATTACTGAGAATGTTCAGGGTAAACACTGACTAACATTCATGGCATCCATCTTACCTGCCGCAAAATGAGCCCCATGATGAAAACATTGCAGACCCTGACTGAAGCCCTTGTCGATGTCAAGACTAGCAGTGGTTACTTGTTTCATCTCTTCTGTGCAGGTTTACTAAAAAAGGCAACAGTCAGATTCAGGAGACCTCCTGTGCTCAGCACCCACAGATGCTCCAAATCCGGAAGAAGATGATGAAAATCACCACCAGAGAGCTGCAGGTGACTTGAAAGAGGGGGTCAATTAATTGATTCCAGTCAGCATTGGAGAAGACACAGAAAAGGCATGCCAATCTACTTACCTGCTCCATGATGTCATTGTCAGAAAAGTAAAAATGCTGAAGAAGTCCAAGTTTGAACCAGGAAAACTATGCCATGTTTTTTTAATTTAAAAAAATGATGATTCTTAGAGCCTCCCCTGGTGGCACAGCGGTTGAGAGCTGGGCTGCAAAGCTGCCCGCAGCATCTGCAGGACCAGTTCGATCCCCGGCTGCCGGTAAGGGTCCCACATGGCGCGCAGACCTCTCCTGCCGCCCGCTGCTCCCCTCAGCAGTGTACTTCGGTCCTTCTGCCTGTTCTGCTCCCCACTCTGGCTCTGGTGGATTCTCTCACCCTCCCGCGCTTCTGACTGTACCCAGTGCTTGTATAAATAAATAAATCTTAAAAAAAAAAATGATGATTCTTAGCAAAGTGAACCATCTTTCCAGTCTTTCCAGGCCTAGCTCATAGCTAGAATGGTATAGTGAAATAGTCATTCCAAACAGGCATGCATAAAACCAGACAAATGTACGAAGCCTGCTCCAAAGCAGAGAAAAGTTAAAGCTAGACTGAGTTTCGAAAGTAATAAAGCCAATGAAATTACTTTCAGAAGAGTTCCAAAACTGTCAACTCAAGACAATGACGTGCTAACATTTTAATAATAAAAAGTTTGGGACTATTTGATTTTTTTAAATTTCTGTTATTTCTTTAAGCCCTTATTCAAGCTTTGCTCTTTCCTCCTGGGGCTTCCATTTGAACATTGGTAGAGAGGATAGGCCATTGGCAAGTTAACCTGGGGGCAGTCAGTGGGGGAGAGAACATACATGGAACCCAGAATTTAACCATTTCAATCATTGGATCAAAAAGTTAATTCAACATTTGAGTGAAGCACCAGATACAAACACACAATGCCTCATGTGATTATAAGGCATTGTAAAAAAAATTAATGTTTGCAACAAAGGAAATCACACAGATGAAAGTAATGAAATTAAAGGTATAATTCTATATCTTTTCATCAAAGATACTACAAGGGTTACCCACATTATTCCTATCATTATCCCAATTTTATAGTGGAAAAACAAACTTTGTATCAACTACCTCTTCTAAAGAAGAGGGGGGGTTATACATCTCCTCAAAATAAAGATAAACACTTCTTTTGGTTGGTAATTACAGTTTGAATAGAAAATATAAATAGTGTCATTTTGTTGGAGATGTGGCTTTCTTTTTTTTTTTTTTTAAGGAATTCGTGTACCAGTAAAATGGAATAAACCAGTTAGATGGGTCTTCTGTTGACTTGAAAGCCTCAACCATAAGACTACACTTCCACCTGGTGGTCAAATAGGGTATTACAACAACTTATTTTGAGAGTTACCCAGACTGAGACTTAAGTATGTGTTTTCCTTAACTTCTAGAAAAATTAAAGGGAGGGAATATGGGCATCACAGTGTTGTAGGTTAAATTAAAACAAATCTCTGAGTGCAAAATCTTAGAAAATCCAGGAGTCCAATTCCTTCTGTGAAACAAACTCCTGCACCTAAGATCTCCTTATAAATTCACTTCAGCAACTCCTGAAGCTGAGCAACACATTAGCATCTAAGGATCCTCCCTTGTTTACCTTACAATTCAGCAGTACTATTTAGTCAGAATAAAATCGCTTAGGCTTCAGAGGTTAGAAAACAAAATAGGTATTTACCTAGTGTTAGAAAGCCTAAAAGAAGACCCCAGCAAAGGTAATATTTGAAACTGCTAAATGCTTGTGATTTCCATTCCAAACACATCACAAGAGTTAAAGGACTGGGGTTGATATAGTAAGGGAATTTCATAAGAAAAAGTGATTGAGCTCAACAGCAAACATTTTATGAACAAAGAGCAGATGCCAAGCCACATCCTCCGTGTGAAGGGCTCCGAGCCTGCTGAAGCCTGAAAGCTCTGCTGTGAGGTGTTCTTAGGCCTTGCGGGCACCAGTCCCTTCCTCACGAGGACAGAGACTTGTGCTCCTAAAAGAACTGGACTAGATGATGCCTTTAAACTATATATGATTATGTAAATTTGACCCAAGTTTATCCAGACTGACGCCACATTTATCTTCATAGTCAGATTTTAGTGAAGTCACAGGTGACTTTCCTGGGATTCACTCCTTAAATACACACTGGGATGGGTCACCAGCCAGTGCCAGGCCCCTGTCCTTCATCTGCTTCCACTTCCTGTGAGAGCAGGACACACCTGGACTCCCTTCAGCTCATCCCGGCAAAACCAAATCCTCCTCCCTGGACTTGGCAGCATGCTACCCTGCCCTTCCTCAGCAGAGGCCTGAGATTACCCACAACTTCTAGATGAGTATGGTAGCCATACTTACAGGCTGAAGATAGAGGTTTGCTGATCACATACTATGAATTTTGGGGACTCTGTGAGGTTAGGAAAAGGACAGGGAGTAGGGGGAAGGTCAAATCATAGTAAGAACACATTTTACATTGTTAACCCATGTACACAATATTTGGTACTCTCCCCAAACCACTCTCCCTCCTGCTCCAAAGATTTTACTGAGCACTACTATGTACTAGTCAGTTCTAGGCACGGGGAATACAGCAGTGAACAAAATATAAAATCCTTGCATTTCATTCTGGTGCAGGGCAGGCAATGAACAAGATAAAGTCCCTCAGTATCTGAGGAAGATTGATTCTCAGACCCCCATGGATACCAAAATCTCAGGATGCTCAAGTCCCTTATACAGAAGGATGTGGTGTTCACATAGAACCTGCACATATCCTCCTGTATGCTTTAAATATTTCTACATTACTCATAATACCTAATAAGATGTTGAACTCATTGGTTTAGATTTAGTTCTTCTCCCGGCTCTTCTGCTGGAGGTGGAATCCAACCTGAAAAACTCAGTCTTCAGGTGAGTGAGGGAAAGATGGGACCCCCAAAGATGTCCACTTCCTAATGCCCAGAACCTGTG
The DNA here is from genome assembly GCF_964194135.1 of Talpa europaea. NCBI lineage: Eukaryota > Metazoa > Chordata > Mammalia > Eulipotyphla > Talpidae > Talpa > Talpa europaea. The sequence continues at coordinate 50,634,412 of NC_140080.1, forward strand.
GATGTCACCTGATATGAAAGGGACTTTGCAGAGACCATGGAGTGAAGTGTCTAAGGTGGGGAAATGATCGTGAATTGTCCAGATGGTCCCAATGTCATCACAACGTCTACATATAAGGAAAGCAGGAGGGTCAAGTACAGGAGACGTGATCTCAGATGCAGAGGTCAGAGCAGCATGACTTCTAGCTGGGCCACAGCTCGAGGATCCACGTAACCTCTAGGAGCTGGGAAAGGCAGGAAACAGATTCTTCCCTGGAGTCTCCAGAAGGAACATAGCTTTGCTGATACTTTCAGCCTAATGAGACTGATTTTAGACTTCAAAATCCCAGACCTAGAATAAATATGTGTCATTTTTAGACACTAAATGTGTGGTGATTTTTTTTACCATATCAATAGGACACTAATACAGGTCCCCAAAAGGAAATCAAGATGTAATTTCAAAGAGAAGTTGTGGGGAGGATGGTTCAATAGCTGAAGGCCTCCACCCGTCTCCTGCTCTGGCCTTGCTGGACAAGCACAGCTTGTTGATCTCCTGTTCATCCTCTCCACTCTCACTACCATAGCCCAGTAAAATGAATGACTCAAGATGGGGAGTCACCGCAGATGGGAAAATGGGTGGTGTTCTTTTTGCCTGGAGAGGAAGATATTCATCTAGAGGTGGGCCCTGGAATTCCATACATTACATGGATCAGACAGACCATCACCTGTGAGAGATTTGGTTCTGTTTAAATGTCTACTTCATCTTTAAAATAGTTTCCACATTGCTGGGTTTTCTCCTTACAGAATCAGTGGAATCAAATTCTTTTTCAAAACAAGGTAACCGACACTGTTAGCGTTCTAGATAGGTTTTAAGTAAATATCTAAACAAATGAGGTAAGTGAGGACCTAGCCCACTTTTCACAATTCCTCTACCTTTTCCAATTCACAGAACGAAGCCTAGTCCAAAAAACATAGACAGAAAAAGGAATGTGCGGGTCTGAAATTATAACTTTTATGCACTCACACTTATAAACTCACATAAAGAGAAACTTCAAATTTGATCACAATACTTGATAGCTGACCTGGAAATTAGAACCATTTTTACACCAAAATGTTCCAAATACTTTCTACAAATGTTCAAAGATTTATCAAAATGAAATTAATCTGCTTTATTTGATGATACCCAATTCAACAGTGATCATTAGATTCCACATGAACAAGTCTCACTCCATTTCTCAAAGGTTTAGAGCTATAGCAACAGCATTGTCTTTTCTAGGCAAGTTGAGGGTGGAATTGCTTGATATAAGAATGTACATGCCTGGCATCTTTCAAAACTAACCCATAGTCTGGCAAGATGGCAGCAGAGTGAAGACACTGGCTGGCTCCTCCAGATATTTACAGATGAACTGCCATAAAACAAAGCCAAGACAGCCCTGAAGGAAAAGCTGAAGCCCACTGCACAAAATAGGAGCATCTGTTTGGCAGAAATGGGTAGAAAAAACTTGAGGTGAACTTGTGTAGAGTGATAATAGGGCAGTACAGCTCACAAGAGGGAAGAGTGACTGCTGCAGTGACTTGGGCATATCCAACATCAGGACTCCTAAGACCTACCACTGCGCGAGAATGGCACATATTAAAAAAACTAGCATCAACAAATGCTGGCAAGGATGTGGAGTGAAAGGAACTCCCCTGCACTGCTGGTGGGAGTGCAAACTGGTCCAACCACTATGGAAAGCTGTGTGGAGATTCTTCAACCTACTAAAGATAGAGCTTCCATATGATCCAGCAATTCCACTCCTAGGTATTTACTCAAAGGACACAGAAACATTAATTCCAAAGAGCACCTGCACCCCTATGTTTATAGCAGCACTGTTTACAATAGCTAAGCTTTGGAAACAACCCAAATGCCCCCAAAATAGATGACTGGATCAAGAAGATGTGGTACATATACACCATGGAATATTACTCAGCATTCAAAAAAGATAAACACATGCAATTTGCAGCAACATGGATGGAGCTGGAAGGGATCATGCTCAGCAAAATAAACCAGAAAGAAAAAGAAAAATACCAGATGGTCTCACTCATAACAGGAATCTAGAAAACCTAAATAAGGAACCAGGAAAAAGAATAACTATAAGAAAGAAAAAAATCAAAATCAACAAACAACTATGAACCAGAGACACACTTTGGGGGAAGCGGGGAAAGGAGGGACTGGGATCAAAATCAGGGGGTTGCAATTGTATGGGGAATATAAAAATAAATAAATTAATTTAAAAAATAAAATAAAATATGAAAAAATAAAAATATGATAAAATGGTAATGAGCACTTGTATTCAATAATCACCTTAAACATAAATGGCCTGAACTCACCAGTCAAAAGATGTCAAAACTCATCAGTCAAAAGGCTGAATAGATTTCAAATAAAAGTCCAACATACTCATGTTTATCAGAAACTCACCTTACCAACAAAGACAAGCAGAGACTTAAAGGCTGGAAGACAGACAAGCCAATGACAACCAGAAAAAAATCAGGAACAGCTGTAGATACTATCTAATAAAACAGACTTCCAATTAGGAAAGATAACAAGAAATATAGGACACTATATTATCACTAAGTTTTCAATACAACAAGAAGATATAACACTCATAAATATATATGAACCAAATGAGGGAGCACCGAGATATGTAATGCAGTATTAATAACAGAACTTAAAAGAAATTGATAACAGTGCAATAATACTAGGGGGCCTCAAAAACTCATTTACAATGGTCAGATCAACAAAACAAAGCATAAATAAGTAAACAACAGCTTTAAATGAGGTGCTAGGCAAAATAGGTCTACCAGACATCTACAGAACACACCATTCAAAAAACTGCTGAATGTCCATTTTTCAAGCACACATGGAATATTTTCAAGAATAGACCATATCTTAGGACACAAGTTAATTTTCAAGAAAACCATAAAGAAAATAATTATACCTACTACCTTCTCTGACCGTAATGCCATAATGCTAGAAATCAACAAGAAAAAAAAATCAGGAAAAAATATGGATACATGGCAGAAAAAATAAAATGATATTTAATAGCAATTGGATAAGTGAGGGAAACAAAGTAAAATTTAAAAATACGTTTGAGACAAATAAAAATAATACAAGGTATGAGTACCTATTGAATAAAGCAAGGGTTCTCTTAAGGGAAAAGACAATAGATAATACAGGCCCACATTAGAAAGCAAGAAAAATTCCAAATAGTCTGATGTCACACCCAAAGTAATCTTAAAAAGAGGAACAAACAAAATTCAACCCAGTAAAAGGAAGGAAATAATGAAATTAAGGGTGAAATAAATGAAACAGACATCAAAAAAATCAATGAAGCTAGGAGCTGGTTCTTTAAGAAGATGAACAAAATAGGGCCTCCCCTAGTGGCACAGCAGTTGAACGATGGGCTGCTAGGCTGCCCGCAGCCACTGCAGCACTGGTTAGATCTCAGGCGCCAGTGAGGGTCCCACATGGCGGTGCAGACTTCTCTCCTGCCACGCCCGCTGCTCCCCTCAGCTGTGTATTTCGTCAGTCTGCCTGTTCAGTTCCCCACTCTGGTTCTGGTGAATTCTCTCACTCTCCCGCGCTTCTGACTGTACCCAGTGCTTGTATAAATAAATAAATAAATCTTTAAAAAAAAATAGATGAACAAATTAAATAAACCTCTCATTTGGCTAATTTTTTAAAAGGAGAAAATATTAGTAAACATCCATGACCATAAAATGAGGGAGAAACAGATTCTTTAATAAGTAGGCTGGGAAAATTAGAAAGTCACACATAAAAGAATAAAGTTGGATTACTTGCTGATCCCATATGCAAAAATAAATTCCAATTGGATTAAAGATTTAGATATAAATTCTGCAACAATAAAATACATAGAAGGAAACATTGTTCATCACCCCATGATATCAACAATAACTAAAACAATTGTAATTAGCATAAGTTAAAAATAGATGATAGATAGAAGATAGATAGATATCTTTTTTAAAAAAAGTTTCTATATAGCAAAAGAAAATACAAGACTACAAAATAAAAACCTACTGAATGAGAGGAATATTCACAAAATGTGTAATTGATAAGGGGTTAGTATTCAAGATATATTAAAAACCTATATAAATCGGGCCTCCCCTGGTAGCGCAGCGGTTGAGCGCTGGGTTGTGAGGCTGCCCGCAGCCTCTGCAGCTCCAGTTCGATCCTTGGCCACTGGCGCGGGTCCCACACACACACACACACACACACACACACAAAAAAAAAAAAAAAACCTATATAAGTCAACAATAGAAAACAAATAACCCAAGTAATTAGTGGGCAGAAAATCTGAAGAGACAATTCACCAAAGAGGACATCTAGAAGGCCAAAAAACATATAAACAAATGCTCACCAATTCTAATAATGAAAGATGCAGATTAAAATGCCAATGAGATACTATCTCACACCCATGAGAATGACATATATTAAAAAGACTCCCAACAGCAGGTTTGGAGAGGATGCAGAGAAAAAGAATGTGAACTGGTGCAACTATTCTGGAAAGCAGAATTTACCTGGATTTACCTTAGAAAAAACAAAAATAGAGATACCATACAATCTGGCAATCCCAATCTTGGACATATACCCACAGAATATGAAACCGAAAAATTGTATTTCCACAATGTTCAAAGCAGCATTATTTGCAATAGCAAGAGGACATATAAGCAGCTTAAGTTTCCATCAACAGATGATTGGATCAAAATGTGGTATATCTGCACCATGGAGTATTACATAGCCGCAAGAAAGGATGAACACGGTCTTTTCAACAAAATAGAGGGAATTTGAGAGAACTATGTGCTGCATTGTAAGTCAGAACAATTAAAACAAATGCTTTCATCTACAAAGCAGACAATTCAATAATGTAAAACACTTTCAAAAACTAGTAGCTATTAACAACATCCTGAGGTCTCTGAGGCTCAGAGGGAGTTGGGTGGGGGGCGGACAAGGGCAACAAAGGTCAGTGAGGGGTGGGGAGAGAACATAGTAATTCACCATATAGGATCTTTAAAAAAAAAAAATTCTATAGAAAAATAGGTGTATTTGCAACAGGTCTCATAAGAGCAAACGGTCTCATATCTCATGAGAGCTCAGTAACAGCTTTGTGAAGCTTAGAATCTTCCCTGCATGCACTGAGTGACACAGCATTTCAAAGACTTTATCATCATACTTAACTTTACAAAAAATGGTGATCACAGTGTCACTGGGAGAATCAATATCAACAGTGACTAGTACCCATATATTAATTTTGAGTCAGTCACTATTTCAGCACTCATTTAATTCAAACTCTGAGATGGGTATCAGTGCATTTTTTTTTAAAGATTTATTTATTTATTTATACAAGCACTGGGTACAGTTGGAGGGCGGGAGGGTTAGAGAATTCACCAGAACCAGAGCGGGGAACAGAACAGGCAGACCTACGAAATACACTGCTGAGGGGAGCAGCGGGCATGGCAGGAGAGGTCTGCCCCGCCATGTGGGACCCTCGCCAGCAGCCAGGGATCGAACTGCACTGCAGAGGCTGCAGGCAGCTTTGCAGCCCAGTGCTCAACCGCTGCGCCACCAGGGGAGGCCCTCAGTGCATTTTTTTAATCCCATTTTTACAGATTAGGAGATTGAGACACAGTGTTGGAAGTTTACCCGTCTTTGGGCAAAGCTAAGCAGTCTCATTCCAGATCCTTAAGCACAAAGTGTGGGAGCCTTCTTATTACCCAGCACATGATGGCTCCTTACCCAACATGCACAGAAACTGATACCATGGCATCAGGACACAGGCGATACTCAAATCTGCTGCCTTGATTAAGGAAGGGGGTGACATTATCTAGATTTTTGGTGACCAGGGTTGTGATCAACAGAGTTAAATTTTATTGGCTGACAAGGTCAGGGGCAAAGAAATGTGGACTTGGCTTAAGTTCCCTGGCTAGTTACAGGGCAGTTCACACATGAAGAAGTATGAAGAGGCTTGTCTTCAGATAACCAGAATTTTGAATTTCTGTTGGTAGCCGGCTTCACCTCTGAGTAGACCCCTCCCCTGTGTTTGCAGACTCCAGGCTCTAGCCAGTCTTGGAACTTACAAGGTTAGACAATAAGCCTCCAAGCTCTGCCTTGTCTATAAATGCAAGTCTCAGAAATAAAAATTGGGTAGGTTTTCTCTCTTCTGCTCTTAGGGTCTGAGACCAATTTAACCATTGAGCCTCATTACACTCTTTTTCTCGACATTCAGTTGTATGGTTAGCCACAAACTAGGGACAGAACCACATTTGCCTCTGGACATGATATTCTGCCAAGGACATACATTCCTATTATAATCCAGTGAAGAACCTTTGCTGTTTGAATTAAATCATGAGGAAACATCAAAGCAAGCCCAGATGAGAACATTCTAAAGTGTGGAAGCAAGGGGTAACTGCACTCTTCAAAAATATCAATGTAGTAAAAGGCCAAGAAAGACTGAGAAACTATTTCAGATTAGAAACTAAAGGGACATGAAACTAAAAGCAACATGTGTCCCCAGACTGGATTTTGTACTGGAGCAGAGATTCCATAAGCGACAGTCAGTATGAACAGACAACAGATTTGGGGGAAAAGTACTACATCAATGTTCAATTTGCTAAAGTGGCTTGAGAAAATGTGGGTATAATGTGTATATGCATAAACATGAATGCACACGTGTACATGTCTACATAAGTGCATATACACATAAAATGTGTATATAGGTATGGTGACGGTGTAAACGATAAAATGGGAAAAAATGTTAGCAGTTGATGAATCTGCCTAAATATGAGTGTCTTGTTTTTTGTACTTCAAAAATTATAGTCAAATATTTTAACTTTGTTTTACAAAAGTGTGGTTTTAGATACTAATATTTGTATCATATTATATTAATTATATACACTTGGTACCTAGAAATTTAAGAAGCTGGACCTGCAAAAGCCTCCTTCTTAAAATTTTAAAGTACTTTTATATTTCTAATTCAAGCTTATCCATTACCATAAAGCAGCTACTAATTTGACATTTTTTTTAAGATTCATTTATTTATGCATACAAGAGCTGGGGTACAGGCCAGAGATGCAAGGGGTGAGAGGATTCACCAGAGACAGAGTGGGGAACAGAACAGGCAGACTGACCAAAGTACACTGCTGAGGGGAGCAGCAGATGAGACAGGAGAGGTCTGCCTCACCATGTGGGTTGCTCGCCGGCTGGCCAGGGATCGAACTTGTGATGCAGAGGCTGCATATTGCTTCATAATGCGGTGCTTAACCCCTTGCGCCACCAGGGAGGCCCATAGTTTAACATTCTTGCCTTGTTTGATATATGAAAAGACAGGGTAAAAATGTGACTTTAATATTATTTACCACTAGATTCTTTAAAATGTCTTACAGTTCTCACCATAACTCTACAAGATTACAAGAATGTGACAATCAGATGGTGTCACTGACGAGGAGGCTGCATTTTGGAAATTCCGTCATTTGTTCAAGGGCAATCTTGTCAAGGGCAGAGCTGAGATACAAGTCCAAGTCTGTCTATCCTTTGAAAACTGTGCTGTTAGTCCTGCTCATAAAAAGGTTGTTGCATGTGGCCAGATAATGCCTTCATCAGAACTGGCTAATGATCTCAAATAGAAACTTTCAAACCAAATACCACTGCCTGGATGCCTCATTCTAATTTTTTGCCTAATCAGACAGCTGTCCTGTTTTCCACCTCCCTTGTACATATACAATAGCTAATATTTGTTGCACATCTGCTTTGTAGCAAGCTCTGTGCTAGGTATCTCTTCAATCCCTTTCACATCCAGTCGAGTAGGTATGGCTATTAACCTGTTGTACAGAAAAGGAAGCTGGAGCACAAAAAAATAAAAATGGCAAAGGTCCTAACCAGTCAAGTGACCAAACCAAAATTATAGCTTATACACACTAATTCCAGACCCCGGATTGTAACCTTTGTTTTCACATGCTTCCTCCCCAAGCTACTCACGCTCAGTACTTCATTGCCATCTACATAACTAAGTTACCTAGTTGAAAGGTCAGCTGGAAAGTCTGAATTTCAAAATACTTTAAGTTTCTGAAACCACATTGTAACCACCCCCAACTTCAAACCATCAGTGCAGTGTGTTAAATTTTAGGAACATACTACTTGATGCCAAGATTTTTCAAAAGCAGAAACAATTTATATTTCCAGTACCTAGAGTAAATGAGACCACAGTTCTTGTTTTTTAATACCATTAAATGAATTTCACAGTTATCATTCCTTTTTTCTCAAAGGCACAATTAAGGGTCCAAGCTTTGGGCCAAGACTTGGCCCTAGTACAGTAAGCCTGGAAAAGCCTGCTAGTGTTCCTGTTAAGTGTTTTAAGGTTGTTCTGACAAAGAAATAGTGCATATAAAGTACTACAATTGGTACTCCATAAAAGTAGCTTTTATTGTTCTTCAAATTTCATGCCTTTCCATCAACCATGTTTGGGACACTCTGGGTCCCATCATCTGTTGTACAAATGTCACTAAGCATTGTTCATCTCCTGATAAGAGGACACCCCTACACGTAATCCTGGACTAAATTCCAATGTTGTATTACCTTACCTTCCATCCACTCCCACAAAATTTCACAATTATTCAATACAGTATGTGACAAACATGCAAACTGATGTCACAAATTCAGATGAACACAGGAATTGTGCTGGTAACCAACAAAGTTATGGAAACTAAGTAAACTACTCAGCTCCAGAAAATTGCCACACTTGGGAATAAAAATCCTATGTTCCCAATTTTGAATGCTTCAAAATCAGCAATTTCATATTTGCAGGACACTTATCCTCTTCCAGCAACATGCAAGAAAAATCATCTCCATTCAACACAAATATACACAGTCCGCAGCACAAACACAAATAGCAGTGGTGTGTAGAAACTTACTTGTATAATACATCTCGCCTTAGACTTAATTCCTAAGCTATGTGGGCCTACGTACATGTACATATATACAGTCACAGAGCAGATGGCTTTTAGGACATTTGCCAGACCAACTGTCCTCTGTCCAGGTTTCATATGACCTAGAATTTTCCAAACAAGAGATGCAGCTTCAGCAAGCAGTGGCCACCAGGCCTTTAGTAAATATTGGTGACAAAATTTCAGTTCTATCATTGTCAGCAAAACTTAACTACAAAAGCTGGTAAAACAAGAGAAATATGTGTATTAACTAGTTCATGGGACAAATGAGAGTCACAAGGGAGTTATTTGGGAAGTGCAGCGGCTTACGACAAAAAAATTCATGTGAGGGCAGAGCTACAGAAATATTGTTAAGAACATGTCACGTTTTAAGACGTGCAATATACTAATGATTACATGCATGGGAAGTAAACTATTAAGGCATGAACAAGCATGGCACACAAAAATTCAGATTGACAGAGGGAAATGCAATTACTGAGGGTGTAAAATGAACTGTTACTATCCTTGATGATTTTGCTTCTTAAAAGAAACCAAAAGATCTAAAGCAAGTATGTGAAAATAAAACCATTAAAATCGGGGGCAACTTCATAATGAAAAAAATAAAAAAGGGGGAAACACCTTCAGCCTCTTACAGCCCAACTTATCCCATTTCCTAGTCTGTAGTTCTATGAATTCACTGGAAATTGTTTACATATATAAGTAGTTTGACACCATTTGCTGGGAACATTTCTACCATTTATTACCTTAGTGAAATGCTTAACAAATTTGTTACTCACATATGCATGAATATGTATATATGTATCTCAAGATACTTATCTCCCTGAAATTCCCATTCCATCTACCACTTACCTTACAAAGGACGTCATCCAGTTAAAAATTAAGATTCTTAGTAAGGCATTTCCTATTTCTTGGTAAAAAACTAGGGTTTTTTTAAACATAGTAAAAGAATTTCCTGGTTGATAAATTCCATGGGGTGTGGGAATGTCTAAAAATGCAACAGCATTTCTCACCTGGGAGATGAAAATTCACTTACTTGATAAATTAAGCATGATCATTAAACTTTTGAAAGAAAATCTAAACTTTATTTCAATTAAGTCCATAAAACTTGCTTGATGGCAAGACACAAAGGCATCTGAACACGTTGCAAAAAACTTTCCTTTGATTCTCAAATTTAAGTTGAATTATTCTGGTAAAATATTTCTCTATTTTAAAGTACTTTACACTCACATATGTTTATGTACCTATTATACCATTTAAATAATATATGTAGATGTATTTTATCTATATATTGTACATCCATACAACTTTGGATTAAAATAACAAAGAAAAAGCAAATTTGCTTACCGCCTACCACAACCCCAAGGGGAAAAAAAAACCTGTACTGAAACTGTTAATTTCTAACTTCTACTTCTTGAAACAAAGTACTAAAATAAGGAATTTATCACTCAGGAATATAAAACAAATTTCAATTACTTGCAGTATCAACATTCTTCCTACTCTTGCCCTGTTAAAGCAGTATAAACCTGTATGCTTGAACCTGTGTAAAAATACTGTGTTTTATGTTGAAAATGATCTTATAATTTGAGGCAGAAAAAATAAACCTTAAGTGGGTATCAACAAAGTGGTTTACAACCAAACCCCATAAACTTCTCAGAGTCCACATTTTCTCCAAATGTCTTTCCCAGTATTCTCAGATCCCTGATTTTACAAAATAGCTCTTACAATACACCCAAAGGTGACTCTTGCAATCCCTATGTTGTAAGATTTACATACTATTTTATCTGACTTTGGCATTTAACAGCCATCATAAAAGTTTCCCGGCTGCAGAGTCAAATCACTGGAGCTTTAAAAGATGACTATGCCAGGCCATTACCCCAGACCTTTTAAGTCAATATCCTTGGAGGGACTGCTCAAGCATCACTAACTTTAAGTTTGCCATGATAAGCAAAGCTGTTTGAGTATTTGAGTATCACTGTTTAAAAAAAAAAAAAATCAAGTTATCTTAAGTTACCTGCAACTGAGTTTTAAAATAAGTGTGGTAATAGGAGGATATGCGTAACTAGAAAGGGAATTACATGGTTAATCATGCTTTACATTGAACAAATGCCATAACTTCACTGTAAAAATAAAAGTATTTCACAGCCAATTTGTGCAGCAAAGTAAAATGATCCAGTGGAAAAAAATGGATATAAAGTTATGATTATGCTTAAGGAGCATTAATATTAAAGGGAAATAAAATGTTCATGGAAAATGGTGTTAGTGGATGGTAGGGCCTGACATTTTTTTTTTTTAATTTCTCAAATTCTCTAATATGCTTTATTTCTACAACCAGAAAAGTAGGAAAATAGAATTTCTTCAAGGATGGATGTTGCAATTTTATTAGCATCCCCCCCCCTCCCCCTAGACTGAGCATTATCAACTCTCCCAGAAGATGGCTTGGACTAACAGAGGTTCATCAAATGTGCCACTGCAATATCTAGCTATTCTCATTTCCTAATAAAAAAAGGACTGAATCTCTACATCACAAGCAAGACTACCTGCCATCACAATTCAAGTCCCAGTCAATGACTGGCTAATACTTGATAGAACATATAAAACCATCATCATCTGTTGAAATCAAATACCTTTGTCTTTGGGAAAGGAATATGACACTTCACCACATTTTTAAACATTTTATTTATTCACGCATAGTTTAATTTCCTTTGAAAGCTAGAAAATAAAGATCATTTATTTACCTTCTTATATCTTGTTTTTTCATATGGTAAACATGATCTTTCCCTAACTCTCTTAAAGTCAACTTTTTTTAAAATCTATGCACAAACCGAAAATCATTGATAGGAATGTGCAGCACTCTAGGAAAACTATTACTTTAACGCTTTCAAAGGGGCAGAAGATCACAACTTGGGGATATACCCTTTGTTTTCTTTTTTCCCTTACTGATAAAACTTGTTTTCAAAGTGTATATTTTGAATGATTACAATCCAAAAGTAATTCCCGTAGCGTATCAATTTTAGGAGAACTCCTGAGCTGTAAGATACTTGAAAGAGAAATTAAATTATTACTTTTCTTTGACCAGAATTTTCTGACTTTGATAACATTTTTTCCAAGTGTCATTTTTTTTAAGATAACATACCACACTCAGAATACATTTCTTAAATTTGTTTGTGGTAAATACAAGAATGGGCAAAGTTAAGGTACATTAGAGTTATAGAGAGAATGAAGGAAGGTAGTGCATTTAGCGTCACATAATGAACTTAAGGCCTTAGTTACTTGATTGTGATTTCATATTAGCAACAATATTATTTCCCTCATGCTTACATACACAAGTAAGCAGGCAGACAAAGCAAAAATCTCTAAACATGTAAGGAATGACGACAAACAATTTAATCTATATATTATCAGTCAATTAATACAACTGGACTTTTAAAGTAACGGTTGGTAGTAAAATAATCTGATCACATTTTATACAGCAATTAAAAAGAATCAAGTCTCCTATACAATCAGAGCATCTCCTGATATGTAAACAGCTAAGAACCCCAGGTACACTTTATTTTGCAGATGTTACTCAGACTACAATCTATCTCAAAACCAACCACTGGAAAATGTATTTTGTAAAATACATTGCATTTCATGTTTATTACCCATGGTGGGAGGTAGGGGGGATTTCTACCCTAAATACCAAAACATAAGACTATTCAACAGTAGCCCCATAATACAATCTTATGATAAGAAATTTCACACTTATTAAATAGCATCTTATGTTCACTTGTCATGTCAAATCAAGACAATTTTTTCTACAAAGTTACCACTGAGCTAGAGTCAGGAGAGCAGATTTCTAGTTCCAGCTCTGCCTCAACCTACCTGTGAGATACAGGGAAAGTTCTCTTAACCCTCATAAAGGCCTCAGATTCTTCAATTATTTAAAAAGGGGGGTGAACAAAATGAATTCCAAAGAGCATTCCCATAAAACGGGACTTTGCTAAATTTTTGAGAACTTAAATTTTAAAGGATAGCTATTAAATATCAAGCTTGATTCTTATCACCAATGTTGATTATACAGAGAGCTTTAAGCCAAGGAATCAGTGATTCTGAATTTATGAGACAAAAAAATGCAAGACTTTTTTTTTTTGCATGCTTTTCCAGTTATCAGAAAAAAAAAGGGGGTGGGGATTACGAATGTAAAGCTTACAACAGAAACATTACCTGCAGTAGCATGCTAGTAATGGATAGGTGTTACTTGTGTTTTTTAGTGACTTTTGCACACAAGCAAGAGGTTTTATAAAAGATACCATGAAACACAACTGACATAATACATGTGATCTAACAAATTCAAAACATACTTGAAAAGGCAACAGAAATTTTTAGAATGTTTCATTTATAAAATGTATATGCAGACTTGGGCCTAATACTTCACTGCACCACATCCAGTCCCAAAGTCCAATTTCCCTTTTAGATATAAGTACATCTCTTATGAAACCAACACATTCTCAGAAATTAAAATTTACTTGTAGTAGTAGATGGTACTCAGTAGAAAAACTAAATTGTCTCTGGTTTCAAAATTTTCTATGCTAGGACAAATGAAGAGAAGACATAAGACTAAGTGCAGAAAGTATCAGACCCTCTACTGCGTATTTATACTAAAAATGTGTTTCACCAAATTAACAGATTTGCAAAGAATAAAGTCATTTTTCAGAAAGAAAAATTCACAAGGCTTGCTCAGTGAATACCAAATTTCCATAATGGAAATTTACTTTGAGTCTTAAATTGAGCAGGAAGAATTAGTAGGCTGGTTAAAAACCACTTGACTAGAACTAAGGAGAATTAATCTTCCTTGAGAAGATAGAAAAAGAACCTGTTAAGAAGGAGGTAAATTAAACACAATAGCCACAAGGCATACACATTAAAGTGACTAATTACAGCATTTTTATTCTCATGGTATTTGTTCTTTTTCGATATTATCTTAATGTCAAAATGCTTATCATTTTCCAAAAGGGCAAAAAAGTAGCTTGAAATTTTACTAATTCCTTTCCTTAATAGATTGAGGACATTTAACTACAAATACTATTACTATCCAAAAGGGTTTCAATGTGGTTAAAATTACGCACTATAAATTCCAAATTACCATATAGTGGACTCCCTGGTATCCCCATCTAATGACACGACAGACACAAACAAGCTATCGAGCAAGATCTGTTAACAGTTTTATTTTTTTTTTAATGTTAAATACCATGGGACAGGATTGTAAGGATGAAAAACTGAGTCAACAACTGCCTCACAAGGGGTAAGAAAAATTCTGCCATGATATTAGCAAAGGTAAAGGAGAAAATTTACACGGTAAGAGGCACCATTTCCCCACAGACTACCTCTTGGCATTTCCTGAATGAGTGGGATTAGCAATCTAAATAAATCATATTTCAAGAGGTAACAGCAACAGATAAAATTTAAAGGGATTATTAAAATAACATTTACAAGACTTAACAATTCTTGAACTCTTATTAAAACCACAAAGAAAGAACAATTCTTTATTTATGAATTTCATAAAGGACTGAATGTGCAACTGACATTTGCTATGATGATCTGGTAATATACAATTTGTCCAGTAGCCGAACAGTTTGTATGTGTTTTCTAACCGTAAGAGATCATTAAAGGCAAAGCCTATATGACGCTGTACACACACGCACAAAAAAATGGTCACGTGGGCCATCTACCAATGAAATGGTAGGTAAACAAATCTTTTCTGGTCAAGAGAAAGGAAAAAAAAGTAGTAGTAGGAGCACTCTGCATGCTTCACTCTACAAGATGAATTTCCCTAGAAAGAATCCAATGAAAATGGCTGCAATTACAACAAGAAGTGAAGGAAGAGGACTGGTGACATTATCTCTGAAGGAAGCAGTTGAGGTTGATCCAGGTTTATCCGAATGTGCTACCTTTCTGAGCCTTAAGCCTTCATCCTAGAAAAAAATATATGCACAGAAAGAGGTTTTAAAAAACAAATATGCATGTAAGAAGACTAATGAGCTAAAAATCTATAGACCAAAAGCAGATCATCTGTATATGGCTGGGTATAGGAACATGAATCAAGTATTAGCCAGCTTAAGAGAACCTTCTAGGGTGATGGAAACATTCTAAAACTGGATTCTAATGGTGGCTGCACAATCCTAAAAGTGGACTGAAAGTCATTAAACTGTACATTCATAATAGGTGTCTTTATGGAATGTAAATTATACCTCAATAATGTGGATTTTAAAAACTGGAGCTGAGAAATATATTCCTAAAAAAACTGAAAAGTCAGATATGGTTATATTTACACAAAAGGAAAAAAACCCACTAAAATCAATGCAATTAAGAGGTCTATGTATTCACTTATTTCCAAGTGGCCCACAGTAAAAGAATCAAACATGTAGTCTGACACTTGTAACAACCAGAGCACCCACACAGAAGAGGCATGGATGTAAGCATCTCACAGAAGAGACAAGAACTTTACACAATTTGAGGAAGGCAGAAATTCAGGAAGAAATATGAATAACACAGTGTTATATTCACAGTAAAGCAGCAGAGCTGTATGTAAAGGGTGAGCATCAGCCCTGTACTGCAAATACACAAAGAATCCCATTTCTTCCAAAACTGATTACAACAGGATATATACAGTTGTATACTGCAACTTCCCATATCTGAAACTCTGCATTGGACTGAAAGCAGAGGTCACTGCTCTGCACCCAAGTGACTTAGCTCTTCATCTTCCAGACACTAGTAGGCTGCTTCATTCTTACTGATAGGGTGTCACACAGCTAAGTTTCTGACAATCAAAGATTTATGGAACAAGGTTTCTCAATAAATCATAGCAGGAGTTTAGAAAACCTAAATAAGAGACCAGGAAAAAGAATAACTATAATAAAGAAAAAATCAAAATCAACAAGCAACTATAAACTAGAGACACACTACCGGGGTGGGGGGAAGAGAAGGGATTAGAGTCAAAATAAGGGGGGTGCAATTGTATGGGGAATATAACCAAGATGAAAATGCATACATTGTGCAAAAATGATGTAAGAAATATATAAAAAATAAAAAAATAATAAAAAATAAAAAAGGCAGTAGTCACTCAAAGCAAGTTATTCTAACGTTACCAGCTGCAGTAAGACCTTGGGAATAATGCTGAAACCCGTAAACTAGTCTTAATCTGTGTCCCATCATGCCAACAGCATGAATGGCAGCGTAGACTTTTACTTCCTCAGTGCAAGCTAATTTCTATTTCCTCGAAATGATTCCTCTTGTGTGCATGTTTTATTTCTATTACCAGATTTTCTGTGATCATGCAGTAAAACCATTAAGCTAACCAGTTCTGTGTGGAGAAAGCAACTTTCTGAACGCCAACAACAATTTTTTAAAAATGCTCCTAGTGATTCTGATTCACTAGGTCTGGGGAGGCCCTGAAACGTGTATTTTTTAAAAGTTCACTGGGAGTCAGATGCACAGTCTGGATTAAGAATCACAGGACTAGAGGAATAAAATGGGGCAGTGTCAAAACAAGCTCGAGAAAATTAATCTGACAATTAATTATGGCGGAACTTAAATATGAAATGCTAAAAGACCATAAACAAGTAAGTTGTTAGGGTTCCTGTTATGTTTCCCTCTTTTAAACAGCAGAATGTTTTTTTAAAGACCATCTCCTGTGCCTCCCTGGTGGCGCAAGGGGTTAAGCGCAGCACTGTGAAACTACTGACAGCCTCTGCAGCTTGAGTTCAATCCTCAAGCAGGGAACTACCCACATGGTGTAGCAGACCTCTCCTGTCTCGCCCACTGCTCCCCTCAGCAGTGTATTTCAGTCAGTCTGCCTGTTCCATTCCCCTCTCAGTCTCTGGTGAATCCTCTCACTGCCTATACCCCAGTTCTTGTATCATAAATAAATCTTTAAAATAAATAAATACATACCATCTCCTATAGGAAACCTGCCAATAAAGAGAGACAGGAATCAAGTCTCACCTCTCTCCCAACAATTCTATTTTCCAATCCTGCCCCACCTATGCCATTCCTAGCATTTCCACTTTCCTCCCTACCGAGAGACAGTGGATTTTTAAACAAATCCCCTGAGCATGCTATAGAGCACATCTTTCATCAAAGAACAGTAGGTTCTTCAGAACCTATGGAAGTCATTAATTAAAATTAATGAAGAATACCTCCTTTACAAAGCAACAGTGTGTGGATGTGTGAAATGGAAATATTCTCCCCACTATCTGGGTCAGGGTGGTGTTAGAGGGACACTCAAATATACTACAGAATATGAAGAGATATCCAGAAAAATTATTCCAACACAAATCAACTCAAGATATAGCACCTATGATTCCTATATATATTTAACAAAAGGAATAATCAAATGTAGATTAAGTCCCAATAGTTTAACTTATTTTCATTGATGTATTATCTACTTTGACACAAAAAGTTTCAAACAAAGCCTATAAAAGCAACTTAAAGGTATTCAGATCTTAAAATAAGTATTTACTTATCAAAGACAAACAATTAATGACTCCACCCATAGTTACATTAGTCCTCATTCACCTCAGCCATCCAGTATGGAAATATGCATGTGGTATAAATGCAAAGATGAATGTCCTTGCCTCCAAGGAACAAATACTCACTAAAGAGAGAAAGACCTCCAACAAACAGAAGCAGGAACGTACAAAAGGTACAATGGAAACACAAAGGAGATAACATACAAAAACAGTTTTTTTCCTTCTGGGAGGGAAAGAGTACAAGGAAAAGAAAAGAACAGAGCACTGAGAAACAAATATAGGTGTATGTATGTGCTATGTAGAGAAGGACAGGATCTCAGGGCATTCCAGTCACAGGAAAGTACTTAAATTTTAAGCTAAAGCAAAGATGGGGTTCTAACAGAGAGACTTCTTTAGGATATACTCACCCAATCAGTGCTGTCCAACACAAGCATAATAAGCTTCAAATGTGAGCCACAAATTAATTTTATATTTTGCAATAAAGAACTGGTAAGATTAAGTTCAGTAACATATTTCAACTGATTCAACATAGCCAAAATAGTATTTTATACAGCTATATGAAAAATTATTATCTGTAGTGCCTAAATTTATTTTTTTTCATGATTTCTTATTTTATATATTTTTACATCATTTTTCATTTTTGCACAAAATTTATTTTTATACTAAGTCTAAGAAACTGGCGTATATTTTATACTCAGCAAATCTCAAACAAACCACATCCAAATATTCAACAGCCCCATTAAGACTAGCAAACACCTATATGAGAGAGCACTGTTCAAGGCAGTTAACATGACTAGGGCACAGACTGTGAAGGCTGGTATGAACAAGAGAGGAAGCTAGAGTGCCAGAGGTTGGAGCACTGGGACACACCTAGAAAAGGAATTTGCAGGTAATATAAAAGTCCTAGGGAAAAACTAAAAAGAGGCTGGGAGTGGAAAGCAAAGGCTAAGACATAATAAATTGGGGAAGAGAAAGAATTAACCAAGGGTAAATTTTACAAATTGTATGATGGCCTAACAATGTTCACATATTCTATGCCTTCATTTAAATCAGCTTATCAAACAACTTACTCTCAGGTGTCGATTTTCTTCTGATAGTTTCATCATTTCTCCCTGAAGTCTTTTACATTCCTCCATGAGTTTCCTTGTTTCAGTATCATTGAGTGAAACACTATGCGGTTTTGGCATGGGTCCATCTTGTTTAGATGCATTTAGTGGAACAGCTTTGCTAGGTTCCATGTCATTCTGTATTACAAAGATAATGAGAATTTAACTGACCCAATCTCCTTTACAGGTTTCAAACAAACTTTAAATTCCATGCCCTTCTTTTTCAAAAAGTTATCTAAATGAAAAGATTTGACAAATTTCCATTTCATTAATAAGGTTCATTTTCTTTTTAAATACAAATATTATGGTCACCTGTGAACAATTTTAGAAGGACTAAAATAAGTAAATGTCAGCAGTGAGTTAAGTTAAAATAAGCATCCCACTTCCTCCTCTATTCCCATAACCCTTTGCACTTACCTCTACCACAGAACTTATCATATATCGTAATAATCTTATCTTTAATGTATTATTGACATTTCAAAGGCTGGAAGAGCAAGAGTCATTTCTCGATTTACCCCTAACCCAGCACTTTGGCCAACCACAGTTATTCAATAAAAGTATGCTGAAAGACCGCTACCAACCAAACCCCAAATATAAAGGTCATTTTCAGTGCTCTGATTCTGCAATTCAAATAAGGTTCTGGGAGGTAGGGGGTGTTACTGGAATGAATCCAGTGCAATTATGTGACTGCTTAAGAAAAAAACTTAATGGAAAACTACTAGAAGGGAAAAAAATAACTGAAGGATATAAATATTAAAAGGGAGATAATCAACACAAATATACCACAACAAAGTAAGAGAGGGGAGTTAAATTCATGATATTAAAATCAAATATAAATGATTCTTTTCAATAATTAGTAACAATTTATAAGATTCAATATGAAATTACAGTGGTAGTTTTAATACTATGAACCCCCAAATCTGAATTCTTACCTATTTGAAACTTACACTTACCTATTTGAAAGTAGTGGCAAAATCATGAAGATAAATACCTAGGGCAGGGCCTAAGTATTCCAGAGCATGTGGTTCTAAAATGCCTCAATATCCTTCTCCCTAACATAATTTATATCACCACACACAACATAACAATCTGGTGAAACAAAGCTTTTTAATTAAAAATGTACATGCTAATAAATTTTACTTTTAGGTAAAGAAGATATAAACTGCCTTATTAAGTTTTAAATTTTTTAACAAAAACATTTTTCCAAAATCAACTTTATGGCATATCTCATTACTCAATAGTAAGATGAGGATACACACTTACCGTACCATCCCAGTTCCCTAATACATATTAAGTGTAAATAAACTGTTCAAGAGGAAAACCAATATTTCTTATGAAAGGGATGTGATTTGATTACTATGCCTAAATCAAGTAAAAATTGAATGTTATGATGTTATAATAGTGTTATAATGAAGTTATTATAATGTTAGAATGTAAAACACTACATATTTTTACTATATATAGTGTGCAGAAGCGGCACAGTTGTGAAGGATTAAAAAGCCTACTGCAACTTCCTTCTGAGTTTTTCTCTCGCTAGCACTCTCATTCTTTACCCTATGTCTTCTCTTGTCCTCATCAATCCCATCTCTGTTAATAAAAATCTATTTCAAATATATTTTGTTTTGTCAGTGTTCTTTCCGACTCTTTTCCTCAATAGTAACTGGAACTTATTTCAAAATAATTTTTCAAGCAGGTTCAAATTCCAAACTGTAACCAGTCCAAATTCTGAAAGTGAGGGTAGCATATTGCCTTCCTCTGTACAGACGAAGGCAATCGTCAACAATATGGCAATTGAGGAATCTTCAGGTTTTAGTTAAGGATTAGGAAAAGATTATCATACTCTTACTAGAAAATTAACCTAGAAATTAAGAGGTGATACCAACAAGATACCTGAAACCAACAAGTAAAAAAATTAAAATGAGAAATCACCCAACTCCTCACAATTGACTTTTTAAATAAATTCTTGAAATTCTAGAAAATGCAGAATAATGTCGAAAGGAAATAACCTTCCATTATCTCATCAACCCAACATAACCATTATATTGCCTTCCAACATTTCTTCACATACACATTTTATAAATTCAGCATACATGGACCATTTTTATCTTTCTTTATTCATTTAAATGTACATTCTTTTGATTATTTTAAATGACACAATGTCATAAATTTTCTACACTGTGCCTTACCAAAATTAAACATTTCATCTTATTAGACATTTGATGGGCAGCTAGCCACTCTGTGATTTTAAATAAAATGGCAGCAAATATTCTTATTTTTAAATATTTATATTTAAATATAATTAAATACTTCATTTTTTAATTAAAATTTTTCTTAATGTTGCTATAAGGCTCTTATAACTAAAGAAAAAGTATCACAACCAATTTGTGGAACATAAAAACTAGAATGCAAATGAAATAGCCAAGTTGAAACATTTCAAAAATGAGCCAAATAAATCATGAATCAAGTTACATGGAGAACAGTTTATCACATAATATTCAGGCCTCCTACAAGCCTCCTCCTATATACACAGTAGTTGCAAAAAGAAATCTCATTTATAAGCATATATAACCTAATTCTGCTGGGGGTTAGAGGAGAGAAGGGGTAAAGAAGATGAGTCACTCTTGTAGTAACAATCTGAAAAGCCTAATGGAAAACATTAAGGCTGCTATAATTTTAAATGTATGATTCTGTTCAGGAGCTCCATCAGTGAGATTTGGTTCCAGAAAAATGGCGTGTTCCTTGAGAGTTGTTTCAGACTGGTCTAGAAAGAGAAGACTGGTTGTTCTGAGAACCAGGAAACAAGCAAACTAAGGGATTCAACATGCTGCAGCTCTTAGGAAACTGATGAATAGTAACATCATATTAACATACTTAACACTGCAACTTAGAATAAACTGAAAAGATCAAGGCCACACTATTAAGACAAAAAAAATACATATACTGTATCTTGTACGTTTCCACTATTTTGTGTTATTCAGCCTATGTGAAGTAATCCCTCCTTCAGCTGATTTTACTTCTGTACTCCTTTTCAACAACCTTCAGAATTTCAATTCCAATATTTTAAAGTTATTCCCAGTGGCAGTAATTAGAAAAAGAGAGAGCTAGGAATTGGAAAAAAGAAGGGGAAAGGTAAAAATTAAGGCAAAGTAGGTTTTTGCAATAAAGGACTTAAAGAAAACTAATGCATTCTTGTGACTACTCATTCTCATGAGTAGGGGACGTAAATGTTTATAAAGAGAGTCAAAAAGCTTAAGTCAATTACTATGGCATAAAGTGGTAAAAGGCATAATTAAAACCTTAACCTGGGAATTAAAAGATAGTGTCTGAATAACAAGGTTACAGAAGATTTGTTTTCATTAAACAACCAGTTTACTATATTTCTCTAAAATCATATTTCCCAGAATATAACTAAAATCACAAATTTTTTAAAACTATTAGATATTTTTTAAAAAGATTAGATTACTTTTTAAGGCATAATTCTCTGCAAAGACAAATCTATATATAAGCAACCTGTTCAAACTGTAGGGTTCCTGAAGTTTCCAGTATGCAAGAAACAGTAAAGAGAATGTTCAGCATTATACTACCTAAAGGGCACCATTATCTACTGATGTGCTGAGTAAGTTTGTGTACATACATGTGTGCGTGTGCATACATGTGCACACATACATACACACAAGCATATGAAAATATTAAGTTCAACTATGACCTATGATTTTAAGGACTTTGACCATAAATTCTGATACCCTGAGGCACGGAAATAACTACAATGACAGTTAAAGAGGGATTACCATTATTTGTATTTGATAAAAAATAAAATAGTATTAACATCTTTTTTTTCCAACCTAAACACAATTACTTGCCTGGAGAACAACTGTTTACCAGCTCCTACTTTTACTGGTATGTCTGCTAGTCTATTCAAATAAGCTTCTAAATATCTGTTTTTAGAGTATGCACCCAAAATCGTAGTGACAAGAATTACATCAACTTTATAATAACGTTATTTGTAACACTCATTAAGTACTGAACTTTTTTTGAAATAGAGAATTTTTGTTCATGATTTTTAAGTGATTTGTAGCTCCACTCTAATTTTAAACAGTTGAAAATTTCAATTCTATCCACTTCATATAATGGTGGATGTTCACAGCACATGTTCACAGTACTACATATATACTAGGTTAACTATATTAATGTAACCAGTAACATTAGCAGACTCCTATATCTCTTAGCTCCCTAAAACAAACCTTCTGCTTCTCCTGTTTGAACACACTGAGTCCCCTGGGCTCATTCTTCATATTATAACTGGCAGGTGTTGCAACTGTGTTGTTCATGCTGTTCAATGAAGTGAGAACCGGAACAATCCCTGGTGGAGTTATACCCTGAGATGGCATGGGAAACATATTCTCAGATTCACACCAAATTCTGATTTTTCCTGCATGGTACTGGGATTGACTAAAACAGAAATCACTGAACTCTAAAACATTCATATTCTATTCTATAAAAATGCATTATGCACAATAAATACCAATAGGTAATAGCTATGTCAAAGCAAAAAGTACAACTTTCAGAACTATTTTTCTATTATTTCCCAAATAAAGTTTGCTATAATAAACTTGTATTGCATTCACTCAATGTATTAAACCTTATTTATGTTAGCCTTGGTTTATCCTAAAACGAATAACTTCTAACCTTGGGGTTCTTGATTTGTTATTAAAACTTGTTAATATCTGAAAAATGAGTGCTTCATATTTTCCTAACTTTGATAACACTCAATCTCAACAATTAAACAAATTTTTATCACCTTAAGATTAAAAAAAAGCAATGATTTTAAAACTCTTATCTCAACAACAGCCAACACACACACACAAATACACATTCCCTCAAGACCAACAAACTTAAAAAGCACATGTAACATTCTAACATATTATTTCCATAGTGTCTCTTCCTATCATCTCAAATATCCTTTAATACAGAAAAAAATATTACATAAAAAGATTGGAATAGACTCTTAACATTTACTGAGATCCAAATGATTATATGTGACTACAAAAACCCCACCTGAAAAACGCAGTTTTCCCAATCTGTTCTTTGTTTCAACATAAAATACGTATTTAATCAGAAATCATCTCTATAGGTAAGACCTCTGAAATTTCCTTTCTCGGCAGCCCTTTAGTCTTCATTAAGATAAATCAGTACGCTTTCCCAGACAATGTCATCAACAGATGTTAAATGAAGACATAAACAAAATGTAATATATATAAGGAAATTTGGAAAATGTCAAGTAGAGTTGAAGGCTTCAAAATAAACAAAAATAAATTACTAAACACAAAGAACTGAATAGGTGATAAAACATCACAAATTAGTAAAATTGTATTGAATCCTAAAAAAAAACAATGCCACTAAGGATGTTAGATTTCATAATACAGAGTGGACTGTGTATAATGAATAAGGCTAACTACAGAGTAAATGTAATTCTGAGAGGGCTGTATATTGAATGGGAAGTTGTCACCAACAACTTACTAAAATAACTGAACATTGCTTGAATTAACATGGTTTTTACGACATAATAAGCCAAAAAAAAAAAGGATCAAAATATCAAGGTTTCACTATACAGCCAACATTACTAAAAACTAAACTAACTGAATAGTACACTTTGTACCCTGGTGCTTTTTAAAATATACATTACGAACATAGTTTTCATAACATTTTTGTTTATCTTTCCATTTAGAAATACAATCCTTGAACAAAAGATTGCCATTTTTTAATCAGTTTTTATTTTACTTGAATAAGGGGTTATCATTTTTAATCAGTTTGTCAAAATCAAGAAGGATTCTAGCTTCATATTGCAGTTTATCAATATAGCTGAGGTACTAGCAAACTTTACCTAGACATAACAGATTCAATAATGCTCTAATTATTGAACAGACAAGTCTCATGCTAAACTGTAGATAAACAAAAAGAGATGTTAAGTGATTTTGTAGGTTTATGTATAAATGTCAAAGATACTACTGGTTAAGCAGTTTTGGCAACTATTTTATAGACAATATGAAATAAAAATGGCATAATACAATTATCAGTAGGGCCTTATAATCACATGAATGAAGTATTATATTTTCTATCATTCAGTTACTGAAATTTCACATTTTCTATAAGGATGACATATAACATTAAATCGATAATGTATCAGAAAAATCAACTCAAAAAGAACCAGGTTTGTGCCAAGATGCACTGAATTTAAATACATTTCTTAAAAATTCAGATTTCTTAATATGGAGAATTAAGCATTTGGAGACACCACAAGAATGAGTTTAAAGTGGTACTATCAGTAATTCAAAAGTGTATTTTACAGAATACCAGCTATTCTATAAGGAATTAATTAAAGAGCTGCTGGGTTAAACATTCTCTTTATACATAACCTTTAATATGCAAATACGCAGCATGCTTATTTATTGGGAGACAACAATATTTGTAGTATTTTTCCAAACCCACTTGATCATAGGACCTTTTCAATTCGTTACACTTTGGGAAACAGTACCTTACAGAAACAAGTGTATTTCAGCTCTTCTTTTTGAATGTACATTAATCAAGGCAACCTCTATCTAGATTGTATATAAGATACAATTTTAATTTTTGGCACATTTTAATTATATAAATATCAAATAAATACACTGAAATATTAAGTCTCGCTGTATGTGTAAAACTTGAAATGTCAATTCCAAACAATTAAAAATATGGACAAGAATCATAATGGCTAACCTAGCAAGACATACAAGTTGATATATGGAACAGTACTTCACCTGGCTCAGAGTAACTGAATCAGGGTCAACATGAGATTTTTACATGTTTTGAGTCATCCAAATTTTTCAAGAACAAATTGCAACCATAAAATGCAATCACTACCACAAGAAACAGGTTAGCCATCATCTTATGTGTTCCTGACATGTTATTATTAAAATTTTACCATGAAAAACAAGTCTCCATTCTAATCTCGAGGATGGTTTGACAGAAATTCTGACAAAATTAAACACCGCTGTCTTTTCCCAGTGCCCAGATTGTGGTCTGAAAAATACAATCTCCCAATGAAATAACCCAGGGCCTCTTAAAGAAATGGCTGATTTCAGGTCTGGGCCTAGAAAAATCTCACTATATTAGTCATCAAGAAAATTAAGGAAAAAAGATTCAGAACCAACATGAAGAGGATCCTACCAGTCAATTTGGGCACCAATAAAGATTCTTTTTTTTTTTTTTAGAGAGGCATGTTTTATTTATTTGTTTGTTTGTTTGTTTTGTTTATACATGCACTGGGTACAGTCAGAAGCGCGGGAGGGTGAGAGAATTCACCAGAGCCAGAGCAGGGAGCAGAGCAGGCAGAAGGACCGAAGTACACTGCTGAGGGGAGCAGCGGGCGGCAGGAGAGGTCTGCGCTCCATGTGGGACCCTCCTCTGGTGGCCGGGGAGCAGCCGGGGATCGAACCGGCGCCGCTGAGGCCGCGCAACCCAGCGCTCAACCACTGCGCCACCGGGGAGGCCCACCAATAAAGATTCTAACTACAAGGAGATAAAATATAAAAATGTCTAAATCTATAAATTTATAACAATGCAGAGAACAGGGAAGAGGAAAGGGAGGTTTGTGACCAATTCTTTTTTTGAAAGTCTTATATATAACTTAAAAAAGAAAGATGTGTGCATTAATCATGGCTTTATCAACTTTACCACTTAATGAATAACCAAGTATTAGATGAGCATCAGATTCTCTCTACACATGCATTCTAACAAATATAATGAAGAAGGAATAACAGAACATCACCATTATGCAATTTTACTGACATTTTGGATTAGATAATTCTTTGTTGTAAGGACTGTCTTACGTATTGTAGGAAGCTGAACAACATCCCTAACCTCTACTTATCACCTCTCCCCGCTAACTGTGACACCCTTTAAAAATGGCTCCACACTGACAAACGTCCTCTGGTAGAGAATCACTCATCTAGATTCTGTACAATAATAGCCGCCAACATCACTAAAATAAAAAGCCCCAACCAGGTGGTATATATCTCCTTGACAGATATCACCTGCAAAGCAGTTCTACCTCTCCCTCATGAGCAAAAATAAATGTAAATTTAATCAGCAAAATCCATTCTGTGGTGAAAAGGCTATATAGGACAAACCCAATTTCCTTAATAAATAATTTGTAAAGACAAAAACAGAGTGACTAAGATTAAGAGATTTAAGAAAGAGCTCATCTAATTAGTAGTTTATTGGGGCCTTATTTTGATCTCTATACCAAACTGTTTAAAAAAAAGGGGGGGGGGGAATTGTTGCTAATGGCATTTGTGAAATAAATAAATCTTTAACAAAAAATAAAGAAACTGAATGCTAGAAACTTGGGTTACTAATAATACCAAATTGATAGTATTAATGATACATATACTATGCATTTAAAGGCTTAGTTGTAGCATTGATATTAAACTCCCCCCCTTTTAAAATCTTTATATCTTTGAACCACGTTTTATACTAAAATAATTATAAATAAAACATTATGTCTAAAATTTGCCTGAAAACAGTCTGTGAGATAGGAAGTGGTGGGGTTTAGATGAAATAAGATTAACTATAAAGTAGTAATTGTTTTTAATATTTTATTTTATACAATTCTTACATCATTTTTCATTTTTGTACAATGTGTGTATTTTCATTTTGGTTATACTCCCCATTCAATTGCACCCCCCCCCCCGTCCGTAGTGTGTCTCTGGTTTATAGTTACTTGTTGATTTTTATTTTTACTTTGTTAAAGCTTATCCTGGGTTCACTTCACTGTCTACTTTTCTCTAAGCATTTTAAGGTTTTCAAAATAAAATGTTTTAAATGATCATTATCTTTAGCAAATATCCCCTATAATTTAATTGTAATTACACCACAAGTCCAAGTAGTTTAATTAGTGGACATACATTCTGCAGCTAGTTGACCCAGGCTCAGATTCAGATATTCTCTAGAGTACTTGGAAAAAATTAAACAGACTTGTGTTACTAATAATATCCGCTCTGAAAGAGTTCCAGGGTCAGACTACTTCTGCGTGGTGAAGGACTTTGGGAACTCCATTCTGCACCTGTTCAAGCACTAACAGATCCAAAACTACTTCTTGGGTTACTACTGGCTATACCTATATGTGGACATGCCTGCTACTCTCCTCTATGAGGTGGCAAAATGACTAGGCTCAACTGTCATAGCCATATCATTTCCATCAATTACTGGTTTCCAAAGCAGAGAGCTATTCTTAATCAGCAATATCAAATAATGTGTTCCAGCCCTTTTCAGATGTAATCTCATATTGCCTACCATTCAGAGCCTATCAGAAGCCCAGAGGAAAATCAGTTCTGTGTCTATTAAATAACATAAAAATGACCAAAAAACACTTAACTGAGGAAATAACCCAATGTGGTCTTTAAAATAAGTCTACCCTATTCCACTAAATTCCATTTCTGGGAAACTATCCAAAGGAAATGAAAAATATTATCCATGTTGTCACAAATGGTAGGAGTTCCTTTTTTATGGATAATGTTCACAGCACCATTATCTGCAATAGCCTAGACATGAAAACAATCTAAATATCTACAGACAGATAATGGATAAAGAAATCAGTATATATACACAATGGAATCATTAAAAAAAAAGAAAATCCCGCCATTTGTAACAATATGGGGACCTTGGGGATATTACGGCAGGTGAAATAGGTCAGAGAAAGAGACAAAAACTATACTATCTTACTTATAAGCAGAACTTAAGGGGGGGGGGAACAATTTTACAGAAGAAAAAGATCAGATTTATGATTGGGAGAGGCAGGGGGTGGGAGCTAAAGATGGTCAAAAGGCACAAACTTCCAGTTATAAAATAAATAAATACTGCGGATACAGCATACAACACTGCTGTATGGTACATCTGAAAGTTGTTAAGAGCATAGGTACTATGACTTCTCATTACAAGAGGAAAAATTGTTTTTCTTTTTTGTTATCTACATGAGATAATGGGTGTTAAACTTATTGTTGGTAATCATTTCACATGTATGTAAGTCAAATCAGTATGTGTATACCTTAAACTTACACAGTGCCAAACCTCAATTATATCTTAATAAAACTGAAAATAAGTCAACCTAGACAATGTGCTGTAATGTTTTCTTCATTTCAATAGTAAGAGCTATGCAAGTTATTAGCTTCGTAGCAATCAAGGAAAGAGACTCCAAATGGGAAACATAAATATACCATGGAACCTTCACTATCCAGTAATAATATACGCATTCACTTTTTTTTTGTTTTAGGCAAATATTTCAAAATTCACTTAAAATGGCATTAAAAATACAATAAATTATTTGGTTAACACCTAATTACCATTTAGAAAATTTTTTATCAGCTTATCCTTAAAGAATAATACAGTAATACAATTCAGCATGCACTGAATCTGCAGGTTTACTTTTACAACAGAGGAAATAGCCTTTAGATCAAGGTAACAATCACGTCAAATTGTACCAAATAATTTTAATTATCCGTATTATTTTACACATTAAAATAACCCCCCCCAAAAAAAACCTACTTACAATCCATAAAAGAAGATTCAAATTTTCATTTCAGAAGGGAAAGAGGGAAAGTAACCAAACCTATTCTATACATTCATATACACTACTTCTTACACTATACACATATATTCCTCGGTCTCCCAAATTGTATTTGACTTACACTAATCAAAAACCAACATAAAAATTACTAAGGAATAGGGCCTCCCCTGGTGGCGCAGCGGTTGAGCGCTGGGTTGCGAGGCTGCCCACAGCCTCTGCAGCACCAGTTCGATCCCCGGCCACCGGTGAGGGTCCCACAAAAAAAAAAAAAAAAAAAATTACTAAGGAATAAACTCAGATGGATTTTAACCAAAATCAATATTGAGTACAACACCTGGGAATAGATAAATCTGAAATAAATTGCTTGTACATGTAAATTCAATCTTGTATCTTCAGACCACTAATATGTAATTACTGAAAAGCAGTTTGTCTGCTGTTTGACCATATTTATATATACACCTCATTCTTTAAAAAAGAGCTTGAATTGGGTTTAGATGACAAAAAATTGGTAAAATTAAATGATTCTTCTCCATGCTGCTTGTAGCTATAATTATTTTTATTCTTCAACCAACAAATATTATAAAATGAAAAGAGCATACATATGAAATTTTTTTTAAACTTAAATGAGCACAGAATCTTATAAAGAAGAATAGTGTATCACACACCCACAAAGGACAAAAACAGAAGCAAAATGAACCTCAAAGAATCTGAGAACGGCTTCCAAGTTTTTTACATTTTCTACTTACCAATTTATCATTTTCATTAGGCATTTCAAACACACATCTCAATTTAGAATCCATTAATTCATCAGGTTTTGCCTCTTTCCACTGCAAGCAAACAAAACCAAACATGAGACAAAGGAGGGATGATCATGACCAAAATAAGGGACAACCTAAAAGGCTAGCAAAATTAGAGTAGTGTTGAAAGCTATGGCTCAGCACAGGCACATTGCTGCACTCACTCTTCAGTATGCTAGGATTATATGGAAAAGTCAGAGAATTTTTTATAAAATCCTAAGAAGAGATACTATCACTATCCACTAACATGTCTGAAGATTACAGGACTTTCTTTTTAGTAGAAGCATTTCTACATTATTTCTAAGAAAAGTCAAAATTATCTGTAATGAATTTATTTTTATTTTAAAAATTAGATTCCTCAATTAAGAACTAAACAAAAACACAGTTTAAACAACATTTCCAAAAATAAATACTATTCAACTTCTATACTTACCACAGCTTCCATATCGGAAGTGTTTGGTGGAGCAAAAATTGTCTGTACCATAAACTTGTGTTTACTCTTTTCATTGGGATCATAGTCAAAAGGCTGTAGCATTACTAAATAA
The DNA here is from genome assembly GCF_964194135.1 of Talpa europaea. Lineage (NCBI taxonomy): Eukaryota > Metazoa > Chordata > Mammalia > Eulipotyphla > Talpidae > Talpa > Talpa europaea. The sequence continues at coordinate 50,664,942 of NC_140080.1, forward strand.
GAAGAAAGGACAACAGGTTACACTGTCTTCTGTATTTGTTGCTTATTATTTCTATTATTCATTCACTATTATGCAAAATTAAAGAAAATCACAAAAGGTTTAAGAAATCATACCATGGATTATATTAAGGACCTACAATAAACTTTATGGTTTCCAATACTTTTTAAGTTGTCTGCCTTTCTGATTGCTAAGAAAGTAAACAAATGGCTATTCAAAAAGTAAATTTAACTTCATGATTGTCTCTAAATTCAAGGGAAATTTTCAAAACATTGTTAAGATTAATTATTAGTAATACCTGTAAGTTTGATTTTAAATCTACCAAACTGTCTATTAAAACTAGTTATAAGTTTAAGCTTTAATATTTAGTTATACCTTAAATTAGACAACTGGAGTATTTAAAGGAAAAATCCTAAGTGACTTAAAAATTCAACACCGATATATTACTGTTCTAATACAACTAATTTTTCCAAGATTGTAAATAAGCACCCCAGTCAAGAAGAGTTTTTTTATCAATTTATTTAAAATCTGATTCTCATATGCTATAAAGAAATAGCCTCAAGATTTCTCTAATTTTTCTTACATTCTAATAGTTATCTTCAATTTTTTTCCTAGGCATTTATGATTTTTAGTTGTCTGTAAGAGGTTAACAGAGGTTAATGTGATTGTAAGTCATGCTAAATTATATAAAACTAACAAGACTGAATAAAGAATGAATCAGCAATTAATTATACAAAGTGTATATATATTGCAGAAATTATTCCCCTACTATTTAGATTTCTAAGGTTTACATAGATAAATACATATGTGCATCAAAAAGACAAATGCAATTAAGCAAACATGAGAAATATAAGAAAATCTTATTTCTAAGTTATGTCTGAGAAATCCCTTAGCTCCCATGATGTTAAAAAAAAATTTTCAAGGAGCAAATACACAACAAAAGAAAATACAAAAGCTAAATGTCTCAGAATCCAGATAAAGCACAATAAATTTCCAGGTACTCTGTTCACAGAGCAATCATGGTAGGCTAATCACTAGGAACTATATAAAAATAAATTTTGAAAGTCACGATTTTCTGACAGTTATATGATCATATAACAAGAGGAAGATAATCTTAACATATATATAAGCATAAATTTAAAGATCAAATCCACAAAAGTAAGTACCATAAGGGGAAAAAAATGAGCATCAGTAAAGATAGTCAATCAAGGAAAGTTGCTAAAAAGTGCAATTTGAGTGATTTTTTAATATGGAAAGGTGCCATACTAACAGTAGAAGAGCTTAAGTTTTAACTGGAGGAAAGGAATCTGAAAGCATGCTGTGAAAAAGGTAACCACTGTCTGGAGTTTTTAATAAGTACTCAATACAAGGGATTATATGGGAGAAATGTTTTGAAAAGTATAATTTTCTTGAGAAACATTAATGCAACCTTGAAACCTCAAAATAAGTCATTCTGAATCCAGTCATTCTGAATGGATTCCTATGGCTATAACTGTACCAAAAACATTTTAACTATGTAGATAGAAACAATTCTATCTTCTTCCAATCTAACTAAAGGCTTAACGTTCTAGACAGCAACTTACAGAATACATGTACTACTCATTGCTTAATCTTACTTCAATATTCAGAATGCATGGATACACTGTTTTTATCTTCTTATTTCCCATTCATCTTTCCCATGAACTGAAAACTTGGACACAAGAGAAAGCATTCCTCTCAGACCACCATGTCATTAAGATTTACTAAAAACATCTTGTATGGGGTTTCCTAGCTCTGAGTTTTGGGCTATGTCCACTAAGGAAAAATTTAGTGTTACCAAGAACTCTGACTATGGCTGTCCTTTACTGTCAGGTTCTATAACTCTAACTAAATATTCCCCTCCCTATGGACCTGCTCTAGACTCTCACTCATTGTATAATTTGCTATTTTTAATCTGCTGCAAGCTTTAAACCAGAAACATGATACAGAATTACTGTAATATCTTAGGAATACTTATTAGGATCACCCAGGCATGTCTTGATTTTTTTAATTGTACACATGTCTACATGACAGACCCTGACATTCTGATCTGGGAGGCCATGTGTGCTCCTGCTCCCCATTTTAGTGCCACATACAAGAGGTGAGAATTACTTCTATAAAGAGGAAATGGTCTCCATGTGAGACTTAAGAGATTACCATAACTAAAATGTTTTCATAAATGTTTCTTATTTCTCAGCTATGTTGGATAGTATCATTAGAAGAATAATAACTTGGAGAATCTGAAGAAAGAAAGGAACCATTTACAAAGAGCGTTAATTATGGCACCAACACAGACTACATACAGGAGTGAACGATCCATCTGTGGAAGACACCAAGATACCCCTTGAACAACAAGGTGAAAAAAAAAAGGAATAATAATAATTAAAGTCATCAAATATAGGACACTGTTGGTATTTACAGTGAAAGGCAGAAAGACATCAAAAAAGGGAAGACCTGAACATTTTAAGCAAAAGATATAGAATTCCATAACTAAGCAATATGTAGTAACAGATCTCAATGAGAATGATCAAAAAATGATGTAGTATTCCAAAGATAAAAAAATATGGGCCATGAATGAATGTGTCAGGGTCACGAAATTTTTAATTGACAAATGCTTATGAATTGACCACATACACTCCATCACAGGGGTGAGAAATTCTCTGCAAGAATCTGCATATAGTAAGATAACAGAAGGATACCATTAAAGGTAAAGCCAGAGTAATTTAAAAACAACTTCTCTCCCTACATATGAAACTCTAAGTAAAACCGAATTAGGCAATCATAAAATAATACCAAAATTGAAAACTGTAAAATTTAAGACAAGATTTGTTACCTGAAACAGTCACAGTCGACCCTGGTTCAATGATTCCACTGTTGGGCCTCACACAATACCGACGAGGTGCTGTAGTCTTCACTTTAAAACATACTTTTCTATCTGATGGATTTCGCAACTTAAGATTTGTAGTGACTACATCTGTGAAGGGGCCTATAGGGTTTAAAAAACAAAATCAGGAAAAAAATTTTAATGAGATTCACACACACAATGCAGAATTAAAACTGAATGTACCTAGTCTCCGTTTTCTTTAAAAGTATATATTAAAACCTGCATATATAAATATGCCCAAGAGATAACAGTACTTTCCTCCAGGCAACAGATAAATTTGTTTTTTTTTCTTCATTCCTCACCATGTTTGGCAAAATTTCTACATAAACATGTATTATTTCTTTTTTAAAAAAGATTTGTTTGTTTGTTTGTTTATTTGCATATATACAAGCATTGGGTACAGTCAGAAGCTCGGGAGGGGGAGATAATTCGCCAGAGCCAGAGCAGGGAGCAGAGCAGACAGAAGGACCGAAGTACACTGCTGAGGGGAGCAGCGGGCGGCAGGAGAGGTCTGCGCACCATGCGGGACCCTCCTCTGGTGGCCAGGGAGCAGCCGGGGATCCAACCGGCGCTGCAGAGACTGCGGGCAGCTTCGCAACCCAGCGTTCAACCGCTGCGCCACCAGGGAGGCCCAACAAGTATTATTTCTTATCAAGTAAAAAGTATTTTTAAAGTTTCACTTTATGAAATTAGTCCACAATTGTATTCCTACAACAAGCTCTTTTACCACATTACTAAAAAGACAGAATTTTCCAGTGGTGTTGTAAACTAGTATCAATCTTCAAATTCATTTTTACTAATAAGGCAACTGCAAAAATCTCCAAATCTGAAGACAATAAACCCACTGACAACAGTGTTTCTACTTTACCACAACAAGGTTTAATTCACTCACACACCTAATAAAGCGTTTATCATGAGCACTGTTCTAGATACAAAGTATTTAAGCTTTGGTTCTATACCCAAATATAAAATTGCAAAACGAACACAGAAGATCCAGTCCTAGCTGAATTTAATTAAGTCCTAAAATGGGGGGGAAAGGAAGATTTGCAACCATTTTTGCTCCTGGGTGAAGAAAAACCTAATGATAGGTTATACAGGTTAATATGGATACCCCGTCCCAAAAAAAAACCCTGTTAATTTGGAAAGAAAAGACAAACTTAAAAATACGCCCCAGTGAAAAATAACCACACACTTCTAACTAATCCAAAAGTAACTTCAAATGATTTTTAAGACAATCAGTTTTGAGTTACGTATTTCTTGATAAGCTAGAAGGCTGAAAGCAAGGACAATTATTACAAAGGCTATCTTTTCAGTAAACAAGGATACATGTCTTCTAAAACTCCTAACATTTAAAGTATAGAAGCCAAACTTGAGGAAAGGAAAATTTCCCATTTTGAATACTGGAAAATTATGTAAGACAGACTCAACCAGGAACAAATATAATCAAACAAAAAGGCATTAGGAAGAGATGACAAACATCGGTCTCATGCAACAGGTAAAGAACAGATTTCAAAGGCAAGGCCATTAAAAAAAGATTACTCATTTCAAGCCCTAAGAAGTGAAATGATTTTATCCTATCCTACCCTTCGTAAAATAATTTCTAATAAATTTGGAACTGGGAAGAGAAGGAGAAATGAGAGAACATTAGAAGAAAACATATAGAGGTAGAAAACTAGTTACAGGAAAAAAATTTAATGTAAAATATCGATTTAAATCAACCGGTATACAAGTGGGGACGGTATATAAAGTACAATCTTCTCAACAGTTTGCTTTAATTATATGGTCAAGTTAATCACTCATTTTTCATATTACTTTACACTCTTTTCTTTTTTTTCAATCCCAACTTCCTGCATTTTTGGTAAGTAGACTAACCACTCCATATTACATAGGCATATGTGAGTAAAGGAAAAACTCCAATCTGTTAATTTTACTGTAAGAATCCACAAAATGGCTGGCTAGAGAGCTTAACTATTGCTAAAACTAGCAGACTTAAAAACATAGATTCCATTTCTTAAAACTCTCAAAGTCCATAAATTACCAAAGAAAATTGAGGATATAAATTTTTCTAGTACTATTTCAACTAGGACTTTAACATCAGCAACAAGCATGGATTCAAAAAAAAATTCTTGGTAACATGAGAAAAGAAAAAGTCACAAAATTTTAATTTTGAACCACTCTGTATTTTCATAACAATTACATAAGGCTTTTTATTTGGGGGAGGAGCTTTTTAAATTCAGTTTAATTCTCCCCTATTTCAGAAGAAAATACCAATTATCCAAAATAAGGTAAAACAACTGATTTACAAAATGACCTTGTGTCAATTTCCATCAACATGAATTCTGAAAATAGTACTTAAATTTTATACTGCCCAGCAGGGCTCATAAATTTCCCATGGTAGGATTGTGGTCTTCCTAGACATGCAATGCAAACAATCTAAAAATGACCAGTGTGTCTAAAGAAAAAAACACCAATTTAAAAATTCTTTTTTTTAAAAAAAAGATTTTATTTATACAAGCACTGGGTACAGTCATAAGCGCAGGAGGGTGAGAGAATTCATCAGAGCCAGAGCAGGGAACGGAACAGGCAGACTGACGAAGTACACTGCTGAGGGGAGTAGCGGGCACGGCAGGAGAGGTCTGCACGCCATGTGGGACCCTCGCTGGCAGCCAGGGATCTAACCAGCACTGCAGAGGCTGCGGGCAGCTTTGCAGCCCAGTGCTCAACCACTGTGCCACCGGGGAGGCCCCAATTTAAAAATGCTTAATTGACATGTTAACATTATCAGAAAAGAGTAAAATTACTTAAGCCCACCTAACAAATGAATTTGAGATTTTCTGTTCCACTGTGTCACTCTAACCACGCCTCTCATTAAGGACTGCTCCCAGTACACAGTTCAGAGAGTCTGAACCCATGTCCCTGGATAAAATGGAAAATCAGCAAGTACTGATGAACATGACCATAAGAATAACTTAATAGCTACAAGAAGTCATAGGAAGAGCTTCCCCGGTGGCGCAGCAGCTGAGCGCCACGCTGCGAACCTGTCTGCAGCCTCTGAATCACCAGTTCAATTCCCCACCAGCCAGGGAGAACCCCACATGGCACAGCAGACCTCTCCTGCCTCGCCCGCTGCTCCCCTCAGCAATGTCTTTGCTCCGTCTGCCTGTTCTGCTCCCGACTCTGGCTCTGGTGAATTATCTCACCCTCCCACGCTTTTGTCCTATACCCCATATCTTGTATAAAATAAATAATCAAAAAAAAAAAAAGGCATAGGAAGAAACATCTGGTCTTCTACTGTAGGTCACAGAAACTTTTGAGAACGTTATAAAAGCTATATATTGCCCCAGAAAAATGTGCACAGGCAAATATTCGCAGAATTTTTTCATTTAATTTTTTTTTTTTGCAGGGGAGGGGCATAAGGGTGAGAGGGAGATTAGATTGGTGGGAATGGGGCACTGTTGACCCCTGAAGCTTCTTTGCGACCTACATTTAAAAAGATGTAATGAAATGTACCTTTACAGACCCTAAAAAATAGAAGAAAAGAGAATGCATGTAACTTACGTGAAAGTGCTACAACACAATCCCAAATCCTTTGATGACAAGTACCCCTGACAGTTATTTTTAACATAATAAATGGGTGATTCTATTATTGGGGGAAAGAGAGGACCAGGTTATACATTCTGTAATACCAGGGCTGACCTTACAAAGGCTATCTTTTCAGTAAACAAGGATAAACGTCTTCTAAAACTCGTAACATTTAAAGTATAGAAGCCCAACTTGAGAAAAGTAAAGTTTCCCATTTTGAATACTGGAAAATTATGTAAGACTCAAATGGGAACAAATATAATCAAACAAAAAGGCATCAGGAAGAGATGATAAACACTGGTCTCATGCAACAGGTAAAGAATAGATGAATGAAGACCCTCCCCAACTAAATTTTCAAATACCCCTCCAGAAATCCATATTAATGAAAAATTTCTTTGCCATAGGTGCACCAATTATGAAAAACAGAAAAATTTGTTCTTTCCTTCAAAGTTTTAAAAGCTGAGTTTACTATTACAGAAAGTTATTCTATATCAACAGCAATGCCACCTATCATGCCTATATCACATCTGTATCAGTCATTAGACATCTGCAGATGACACCTACATTACTTTAGCTACATGTACAGTCTTATTTTGACCTTATTTCAAAGATTATAAAGAAAACTTGTTAGTAGTACTATTCAGATAACTTACATTACTTTTCTTAAATCCAAACTTACTTATTACAAGTAGATTACAAGCATCTTCATTATGTCTTCTGGTAAAGTCATGCGCAAATGTTTATACTCTGAAATGCACTATTTCATATTGACTTCCTTATTTCTTCTTTATGTAATAATTAGCATACTATATTTTTAAAAAATTGAGGGGTGGGGATATATTATATTTTCATATATTTGAACTTTCACACTGAGAACAAGTACTTTAAGTTCAGAGATACTGACAGATGGTTGTGTCAAGATAAATGATTGTCTTAGTTCTGGAGGCCTCCCGGGTGGCGCAAAGGGTTAAGCACCACACTATGAAGCAATGCACAGCCTCTGCAGCACAAGTTCAATCCCTGGCCAGCCAGGGAGCAACCCACATGGCGCAGCAGACTTCTCCTGTCTCACCTGCTGCTCCCCTCAGCAGTGTATTTCAGTCAGCCTGCCTGTTCTGTTCCCCACTCTGTCTGTGGTGAATCCTCTCACACCCTGCATCTTTGGCCTGTACCGCAGCTCTTGTATGCATAAATAAATAAATCTTTAAAAAAATGACTGTCTTAGTTCTGAATATTAGAACTAGAAGTCAAATTTGGAATGACATGATAATCTTTGAACAACAAGAACAGTACTGCAAAAAGTGAGTTCTTGTTCCACCTTTTACAAATACTATTGCTATAAAAATAATAGCAGGAACAGTTAATTGTTTTGTGCCACTCAGTTTTAAACATTCTAAAGTAATCCATGTAGCAATCCTACTAGAGTAAGAGTTCTGCACTTGAGGAAACTATGGCCCAAAGAAATTAAGTTACTGTCAAAGATTACACAGAAGCTAAATAGCAAACTTAAGGCAAAAAGATGTATGAGGTTACATTTACCTGGTTAGTACCTTAAACCTTTAAGGTAGTACTGACTCTAGTCAATTTTACCCTCAAGAGTTTGATTCCTTGTCTACTGTGCAAAGGATTTAGTCCCACTTTATAAGACTTCAATTTTAGTTTACACCTAAACAAGCCTCTAATTTGAGAATAGGATATTTCTCTTTGCTTTCTAAAATTTCTTTTGCTATTTTTTAAGTAAAAACAATAGGGGGACAGAACTAAGGCAAGAACTGAACCTCAATTAAGTCACTGGATTAAACTGAAACTGAGGAATGTTCTGTGAATATGACTCACCCATATTCAAATGCAACCACCTGTTTGCATGACATATGAGGGTCAGGTACATACTTTTGAAATGTTCATCTTAAAAACATGTATGTCCTGGGTGGTTATTTGCCTGACTATATAAAAGATGGAGTTCTTAGTGATTTCTTTTCTATACTACCTGATTTTTTTCCTTGAAACTTGAGTTTTTGTTCCGCCACTACCATCTGTTACATACCCTTGCCCAGTTTCCCTATTAATTCAGAAACCTTACACTTCAATTTATTAGTGTCCAATAGTTAAGTATCTTGTTTTATCAAATAATCTGCTATATAAATGTCCAATATTTGTCTTTGCTTTACCCCACATCATTTTCTCAAACTCCTTCCATTTTTGCTGTAAGTGGCAACATTTTGTTTTTCCTTATGGCTTAAGAGTATTCCACATAGTAGATTCACTTCTTTATCCAATCCTCAATTACTGGGCACTTTACATTGTTTCCAAGTTCTGGCTACTATAAATAGTGCTACAATTAACATTGCAGAGTATATAGATTTTTGGATTGAAGGTTTTACATTCTTTAATAGAGGTTCAAGAGTAGAACTGATCGGTCCTACAGTATTTCTGTTTTTAGTTTTCTAAGATATATCTAGATCGCAGTCCATATGGCTGCACCAGTTTACAGTCCCACCAACAGTTAACAGAATTCCTTTCTCCACATCTTCTCCAGCAGTTTTGGGGGGTCTTTTAAATGTGTGCCATTCTCCCAAGTGTGGGATGGTATCACACCGTGGTTTTAACCTGCATTTCTTTTACTGAAAGTAATGATGAACATTTTTCTGAATATCCTCTTTGGTGGATTCTGTGTTCAGATCTACTATCCATTTCATTAATTGAATTGTTTGCCACTGTTGAATTCTGTAAGTTTTTAACATATCTTTAATATTTACCCCTTTGTCAGGGATATAATGTGTAAATATTTTCTCCCATTCAGTAGGATGCCTTTTTAATTCGCTTATATTCTCTTTTGCTGTGTGAAAGCTTTTTAATTTGAGGTAATCCCAACTGCTTAGTTTTGCTTTTATTTCCCTTGTCTTAGAGGTGGAGTCTTCAAAGACATCTTTGTTATTGATATGGAGCACATTGCCAATATTTATTTTCTTCTATATATTTTATTGTTGCAGGTCTTTTTTTTTTTTTAAGATTTATTCATACAAGAATCGGGGTGCAGGCCAGATGCGCCGAAAGGTGAGAGGATTTACCGGAGACAGAGCGGGGAACAGAACAGGCAGACTGAAGAAATACACTGCTGAGGGGAGCAGCAGGTGAGACAGGAGAAGTCTGGTGCGCCATGTGGGACCCTCGCCGGCCAGCCGGGATCGAACCGGCACTGCAGAGGCTGCAGGCAGCCGCAAAGTGCAGCTCTCAACCGCCTGTGCCACCAGGGGAGGCCCTGTTGCAGGTTTTATATCTACATATTTAATCCATTTGGAATTTTTTTTGGTGAATAGAATGAACCAACTTAATTTTTTACATGTGACCTTTAAGTTTTCCCAGCACCATTTATTGAAGAGGACCTCCTTTCCTTACTGTATGATCACGGCTGCTTTATCAGAAATTAAATATTGATATGTACATAGATTTATTTCTGGGCTTTCAGTTCTGTTCCATTGATGCAGGTGTCTATTTTTACACCAATACCATACTATTTTCAGTGCTGGTTATTTTAGAACACAGTTTATAGGTTAGGTAAGGTGATTCTTCCCCATTTCCCTTTTTACTCAAGACTGCTTTTGCCATGTAAGATCTTCTATGGTTCCATGTAAATTTTAGTATTTTTGCTCAGTTTCTTTAAAGAATACTGTTGGTACTTTGATGGGGATTGAAAAATTTAATTTTGTATACTGGTAGGTAATTTTATATATGAACTTCAAGATGGCAAATAAGCATCAAAAAATATATATATAAAAAACATTGTGTCAAACAGGGATAAAAAAATCACATTATATCAATAATCTCCTGCTTTCCTAAGTGAAAATATATCCTTTTATGTTGCTCAAGTGATTAAAACCACTGAAAAGTCAGGACAAGTATTAACTTTATAGGAAAAGGAGATAGTATCTAACAAAAGGTACAAGGAAGGTTTCTGGAATGCTGGCTAAGTTCTATTTCTTGAACTGAGCAGAGACTACACGGTGATTTTTTTTTTTTATTATTCCTTAAACTACTTATTTTTCCCTTTGCTATAACAACAAAAATTTTTTTTTCAGAAAACTGATTCTTGATACAACTTAAAAAGAAAAACCAAAAGAAATGAAAAGCAGTTTGAGTAAGTCAACATCAGAACCAATGTATGCAGAAGACACTCATGTTTTAAGAATTCCTGTAACTCAATCCCTGTGAGGAAAATCCTGTTATTTGGCCAATAATTATGATTAGTTCAACATTTACAAAGAATTACTGAAATCGTCCATTTTAAGATTACTTAATAGTAAAGTACACTACATCACATTCCAGGTGCCACCTGATACATACTTCATTATGTTGAAATGAAATTTGACATTTTATATGTAATAATATTCCATATACAAGAATTCCACACAATATGTTACATTTACTTGTAGTTTACTGAAAGGAAAAAAAAACTACAATCAAAGCAACTTAACCTTTTGACATGAACTGTCTTTGTTTAGTCTACTTTTAAATAAAGGTAACATTTCCTGTCACGAAATATTCTATCCCAATTCCACAACTATCATGACCAGTAAGTCAAAATCCTATTCCCAGCCCCAAAGTCTTAATCAGAGAGAAATGTGACACACACAAATATGGCCTCTGTGTAAAAAAGCTTGACCCCAAAATTTCCAAAATGTAGGTAAAGGCAGCTTACCTAGAAAGATGTCCCAAGTGAGAGACTGGCCTACCTCCTTTGCCTAAAATTATCTCTCTAGAATGTAATGCCCTTTATATTTAAGCTATATACCTAAAATTCTAGCTATCTGAGCAACATAATCCTTCTAAATAGAGAGACCTTTATTCTCCAAATACCCCAAACTGAAAAGGAACCCCAGTAAGCTAAAAACAGGTGAAAGTAGGACCACTATGACAAATTTTTAAATGGTTATCCATCTATTTTAACGTGAATTACTGTAAATCTTCCTTGAAATGCAAAACTGAGTTCTAGTTGCAAAGATAATTGACTTGGGGGAATCAAGCCAAGAGAGTGGTTGGCTCTTTCACCAACTTTTTATTTTCAAAAATTTCATACAGAGAAAATGAAATAGTTGTACAGTGAACACTCATCTACACACGACCTAGATTCTACAAGCAACAACCGCTGTATTTGTTTTGAGACATCAATATATTTCTCCATCTCTGTCCATTCATTCATCTTATTTGTGATGCATTCCAAAGTAAGTTGAAGATATCAGTACACTCCTACTCACTTACACTCAGCCTCAGCATGCATATCATTGAGTTCAATGTTTGCTTACTAGTAAAGACAATCAAATTCTAAATCAGGGAAAACAACAGTATACAGACATGGAATACTTAAGTAGAAAAGTTTCTGAGGTGCAGCTAAAGAACAGGCACTGTACATGAACATTAAATCATGAGCTCAGTGAAACCCACTTATGCTTAGCTATTCAGAGGCCTGTTAGGAGACAATTCTCTATTGTGTCTAGCAATTCTGCACATTTTACAAGTGCAAGCACCAGGGACTTTAATCCAGACTAGATTTTCAAGGATACATTAAATAGTCAATAATCATGAAAAATAATGTCTCCCTCCTGAAGAGAGGTGAGGTTTTCTCACTGTGCATATAATAAAGGTTTTCTTCTTACTGCCTGAAAATACAGCCACTCTTGGCAAGATGGGTGATAATTCAATCCTATCACAGCCTTACTCAAATTTTGTACAGAGCTACCTTAAATTTTTTAGGAGTGCTATTTTTCCATCTTTCGATGGTTCACTCTGACCTGAATAATCCCATTGATGTGGTCTTTAAAATAATGGGGAAAGAATAAACAAGCTTGCCTTTACAAAAGAAATGGAGCATTTTTATTTTTATTTTTTTAATTAATTTATTTATTTATACAAGTTTATGGGTACAGTCAGAAGCGCGAGAGGGTGAGAGAATTCACCAGAGCCAGAGCGGGAAGCAGATCAGGTAGAAGAACCGAAGTACACTGCTGAGGGAAGCAGCGGGTGTCAGAAGAGGTCTGCACGCCATGTGGGACCCTCGCCGGTGGCCGGGGAGCAGCTGGGGATCGAACCGGTGCTGCAGAGGCTGCAGGCAGCTTCGCAACCGAGCACTCAACCGCTGCGCCACCGGGGAGGCCCCAGCATTTTGATTTTTAAAGTTTCATATAAATTATGTTTTTCCACTGTAAAACCTTCTAAAGAAAAATAAATACATAAAATTGTTTGAAATAATGTTTGCATTCAAAATTAGACATAAATATACATGCTACTTAATATATTCAAAAAGAAAGTGCTCCATACTGAAGAGTTTAGATTATTTTCTGAAATCTAGATATGTAGGATGGGAGGAAATAAGACAGAATGGATGTTTTGGGACAACTTGGAATAAACGTTTTGAGCATCTGTCAGAAGTTCCTGACAGATTAGTAGCAAAATATTTACAATGAAAAAATGATCACATCGATATTAACTTTAAAAATTATATAAATGTGTGGTTATGCACAGAAAATATAAAATAAATATATGAAATGTTAACAGTGGTTATTTCCAGGTAGTAGAATTCAATAATTTTTATTTGCCCTATACTATTGAATTTTCTACATTTACCATTTATTTTACAACCAAAAGGGACATAAGCATGCTATATGTTAGCTTAATTTGTTCATAAAATCTTTTAATTAAGTGGGAAAGGGAAGGAACTGAAAAAATTTATCTTCTGAGGAACTCTGTTGTCACTGAGTCTTTCGTAATACAAACAGTAGTTAGAAAACACAAGACCAAGCTATTCATCTCCCCGTTAATTTATACTACACTTGATCTTAGCCAAAAAGCTAAGAAGTGACCCCCCTCCCCTGTAATTTAGAAAAGTAAATTTTTTTCATAAAAAAAAATAAACTAAACAAGAAACACACACTATAATATAAAGGTACTTAATATGCCTTTAAAGGTATGGCAGTCACTCTAATTCATGTCAGATTACCCAAGCTCTAAATAAGTGAAAAAGAATGTGTACATACATGGATGTATACATGGAAGACAGTTACAAAATAAAGGGCTATTAAAACATAAATCCATAAGAAATTTGCCAAATTATATTGCAAATTTTAAAGTCCTCTCATTAAGAATTCCTTTTTAACATTTCAAACTTAAAAATGGTGATTAAATCTAACATCCTTATAAAGCTGAAATACACATTAACTCATTTAAACCTAAATTTTTAAGGTGTTTTTAAATATTTTTTTTAAATTTTAAACCTTTAAAAATGTTTTTAAACCTAAAAATATTTAATTTTATTTGCCTTAATAGTGATTTACATCACTGCATTTTTAGGAGTACAGTTTCATACCTGTTCAAATGTATGTTATCACATAATGGCCACCATCAAAGCACCAATAAACCCTCTACCAGTCCAGTGGATTCCCTCCACCTTTCACTCCACACCCCCTAACTCCTTTGCTGACCTCAGTTCTGCAGTCAGAATTTAAGACTGGTTTGAGTTTTGTTCTGTCTGCTCTTTTGGCTTTCTTTATATTACACATGAATAAAGTCATATTTGTCTTTCTTTTTTCTGACTTCATTTAGCATACTCCTCTCAAGTTCCATCCATGTAAATGCAAATGGCAATATTTTATCTTTTCTTACAGCTTAGCAGTATTCCATTGTGTATGTATGTACACCACATCTTCTTTACCCTTTATGGACACTTAGATTGCTTCCATATCTTGCCTACTGCTTCCATATCTTGCCTAGTGCAAGAGTGAACATGGGTGCATATATCTTGTGAATTAGTGTTTTTATGATACATAGAAGTGGAACAGTAGAATAATCGTATGATAGATCTATGTTTAATTTTTCAAGGAACCTCCACACTTTTCCATAGAATTTGTACCAATTTACATTTCTAACAGTACACAAGGGTTCCTTTTTCTCCACACCATCACCAAAATGTTTCTGGTTAAACTTGAATTTTTAAACCAATACCAAAACATTCATGATAACTTTAGTTATACAGAACAATGCAAGTGTCAGAAAAGCAGCTAAGCAAACTGTTTTTACTGATGTTTGAAAACTTTCCTATCAATGACATGTATGTCACCAAAAGTTATAACTACATGAATGTTTCATCTATGAAAATTTAAGACACTGGACAAGATTTTTGTTAAATGTGTCACACAGAATCATAGTTGAATATATTTTCACAAATTAAGAAATTCAATCTTGTGGGCCTCCCTGGCAGCACAAGTGATTAAATCTCAGCACTATGAAGCTACCAGCAGCCACTGCAGGAGTTCAATCCCCAGCCAGGGAGCTACAAACAAGGAACAGGAGACCTCACCTGTACAGCCTGCTACTCCCCTCAGCAGTGTATTTCAGTCAATCTGCCTGGTCCGCTCCCCACTCTGTCTCTGGTGAATCCTCTCACCACCCCACACCCTGCACCTCTGGCCTACACCCCAGCTCTTATATGCATAAATACATTATTTTAAGTTCAATCTTGTTTAAGGAGGGAATTATTTTATTATGAAGAATAAAATCATACTTAACAGTTTACTATATAAAAGATATATACTTCAGTGACACAAGAAGTCACTAATTCCTGGGACAAAATCTCTTGCCTGCTTTTTTTCCTCCCTTTTCTGCTCAACTAGTTGCTTCTGTTTGCACGTGGTCCAAATCAACCACTGTGTCCAGGTCTATGTGACCTTAAAGTCTAAAGTCTATTATCATCTAACTACAGTTATGTTTAAAGGGGATGCATCAAAATTTTAAATGATTGGTCACCAGCATATATTTTTGACTGGCCCTGGGTGACCACCACTATGCCAATCAGCATTGTCTGGGGGTGGGGAAGGAACCCTAGTAAGGTCATTCTAAAAGAAATAAATATCTGCACAAAAAACTACCATACTTCTCCCAAGTATCAACTGATGCCAACAGTAAGAGCTCAACGAAACTTAATACAGTTATGATTTGCTTACTGTTACAATAAAGTTACAAATTAGGGCCTCCCCCAAGGTGTAGCGGTTGAACGCTGGGCTGCCAGGCTGGGCTGCCCGCAACCTCTGCAGTGCTGGTTCGATCCCTGGCCTCCAGATCCCTGGCCTCCAGCTAGGGTCCCACATGGCGCGCAGACCTCTCCTGCCGTGCCTGCTGCTCCCCTCAGCAGTGTGTTTCATCAGTCTGCCTGTTCTGTTCCCTCTCTGGCTCTGGTGAATTCTCTCACCCTCCAGCGCATCTGACTGTACCCAGTGCTTGTATAAATAAATCTTTAAAAAAAAAAAAGTTACAAATTAGATTTACTTTCATGTTTTCTACTTGTCTGTAAGGCTTGACTTGTTAATTGTTACTGGATGGTACAAACATTAGACTTGTTCTCTATTACCCTTACTTTTTTTGCCTTGTTAAAAAATGATTTCAGACCACATGAGAGGTTTAAGTAGTAATGAAAAATAAAAACAAGTACAAGGAGAAACAATGAAACCTTTGGTTTCATCTCCCAAATATATCATGTCCAATAGAAAAACAATTCTTTTAGGCTTCTCCTTTAAAAGCACACATGCTCATTGTAGAAATCTTTAAAAGCACAAGCTAAGAAAAAAAAAAGATACCCGAATCCTCAAGTAGAGCCAATGATGAACATTATTTTCTTTCTACTCTTTTTTTCTCTCACCTATTACCACAAATGGGCACCTATTTATGTAACTTTTCAATGGATAAATAAGATTTTCATCAAACTTATACTAAAAGTAGTACAACCAGATGTTTTCTGTACCTAACATGATACAATCCCATCTATGACGTATTGTTAACAAAAATATATTGAAACCTGATTGATTCTAATCAAGTACTTAGATTTTAACTCCAAACTGACAGGAAATAGGTATTAGACATAATCTAAAAAACAGAATACTGCTGGACAAAGACCTGTCTTCACAAGTCAATGGCACAATAAAAAAAGAATATGGGAAGACACTGTTTAAAATTAAAAGGGTTTAGATACATGACAACCAAATGCAATGCACAGATTGAACAAATCACCTAAAAAATAGTACAATGGGGGTACTTTCAATAGACTAAATAATATACATTAAAGAACATTTTGGGGCTTTTTTTTAAGTAAAAATAGTATAATTAGAAAAGAAAATGTTCCCCTTTTGTTGATTAGAAATGCAAGCTCAAATATTTAGCCTTGAATTTGTTTTAAAATACAGGAGTGAACAAATAAAAAATTGCAAATAATGGTAAATATGGTTGAAGGCAGGCAGACAGACTTCACTAAAGTCAAGAAAAATACAAATGCATTAGGGCCTCTCCGGTGGCGCAGCGGTTGAGCGCTGGGTTGCGAAGCTGCCCACAGCCTCTGCAGTGCCTCCCCGGCTGCTCCCCCGCCACCAGAGGAGGGTCCCACATGGCGGGCAGACCTCTCCTGCAGCCACTGCTCCCCTCAGCAGTGTACTTCAGTCCTTCTGCCTGTTCTGCATCCTGCTCTGACTCTGGTGAATTCTCTCACCCTCCCGCGCTTCTGACTGTACCTAGTGCTTGTATAAATAAATAAATAAATAAATCTTTAAAAAAAAAAATACAAATGCATAAACAAAAGGTCAGGAAGTACCCTGAGAAAATAAAAAGTGTGCTAGCAGGCAGTCTTTAGGCTATCTCAACCTAAGAAAGTCTTAAAGAAAAATTAAAAGGTAATAAGGCAGTAAGCTAGTAACAAAATAACCAACACTAACAATCACAAAACACTAAACTTGGAAGAATTTATATCAATTGAGCATTTGCAATTTTTTTTAACAAGAGAACAAACTGACTTGTTTTTATTAGCTTTTCAGTAAGTTTAAATCCTTGAGAGGTACAACATCACACAGATTCTGTGTTCCATGGCCTTAGCAGAAGGCTGTTTCAGGATTTAGCTTGAACCATGTCACCGCTTCCATACACACCTTCCCCCAGACTGCCCAAGCTGTAGTCTTTTGCCACCAGGAGTCACTGTGCTGTTCTTTGCTTTGTAAACATAAGCACATGTTTTGCACAGACAGAATTCCTGAGAATAAACAACTTTGGGGGGGGAGGGAGGTGAATTTTAAGTTTATCTGAATTTCTTCATCCTACACTTCCAAGGAGGATTGCACAGGAGGAATCTGTTTCATACATAAAACAAGGGAGAGAGGCACATGGTTTATGAGGCCCCTGGTGTCCTGCAACTAGCACTTATGCTTGTCCTTAAAGGCAGGTCTAGAAGGGAAGAAAACCACCCATAGTGGTGAGGTAGAGCTCACTGCTCCCTGATGTTGGGAAAACACCTTCAATTTTAAAAAGAGCTGTAAGCTCCCTCTGGTTACAGAGAACCTGCTTGTTACAAGCAAAAACGGCCCAGGACCATAGCCTTCCAGCCATATTTTATAAGTCCTGTTCCCAGCAGGCCACCACAGGTTTCCAGGATGGTGGACCTGATTCTTCATATATAGTTTTCCACTTCATAGAAAATTACCTTTTGGGGGGGTGTATAGAGTTTTCCACCTCACAGAAAATTATCATTTGGGGGGCATCCCTGGTGGTGCAGGGATTAAAGTCTCAGTACTATCAAGCTATTACCAGCCACTGCAGCATGAGGTGGATCCCCAGTCAGGGAGCTAACCCACATAGTGCAGCAAACCTATCCTGTTTTGCCATCTGCTCCCCCCAGCAATGTATTTCAGCCGATCCGCTGTTCTGCTCCCCACTCTGTCTCAAGTGAATCCTCTTACCCCTTGTAATCTCTGGCCTACACCCCAGTTCTTGTATGCATAGATAAATAAAAATAAATCTTTTTGAAAAGAAAGAAAATTACCTTTTATTTTAAACTCAACAGTCATATGTATTCACAAACCTTTAGGGGCAGATGTATCACCTAGACCTACCTCTCATGTCACAATTGAAAAAGGTAAAGCATAAGGATCAAACAATGTATCTATGGTTAGTGTCAGCTCTTAACAAAATACTCTCCTATCCCTTTTCTGAAACTACAAAATTTTGAAAGTGCAAACCTGTAGAAGCAAATAAAAAGCCCTACTAAAAAAGAGAATTATGGGAATTATATCGGAATTACAAGGAAAAAAATCATTTGAGACTTATTAAATGCAAAATCAATATTTACTGGGTAATTATTCCAAGTCATATCTTATTATTATGAATGAAAAGGTACAAAGACACAGGTATATCCCCCTGTAATTCCCAGTTTAGTTTGAGAGACAAAAAATATTAAACATAAACACCATATGTGATAAGTAGTTATTACAACTTCAACAGCAGTATGAAGTAGTATATGGGCTGGAGAATCAAAGACTTCAAAAAAGAAACTGATTCTTGAACTGGACACAGGTGACAGACACAAAGGAGGACAATATTCCAAATAGCAAAGTTCTCAACAGCGAAGAGTTTTGAAAAATTGGTTTCATATAACCAAAGCCATAGGTAGAAAGGAGATGAAGAGGTAGAAAATGGATTCTGGACTTTTTCCAACAACGTAAGGGCAAACTAGGCTGTTTTACCCAGGGAACAGCAATATCACATACATTTTTCATGCGCTTTTCCAAAGGGAAGACTGGTTGGCCAGAGCAAGACATGAGTGAAAAGATCAGTCTATTGACTAACAAAGAAAAGAAAAGGTAATCACCAAAGAAATTATCTACAGCCCAAAGCTCTCCCTGAGTAACAACAAACACTTCCATATAACCAAGTATCTACTAGCACCACCTCATTAGTATCTTGAAAGGACCTCAATGTATCTAACAGAATATGATCTTCCTCCTACCACTTTCCACACACCCCCAAATAAAACACATTTGGTCCTCAGCCAGACATGCAGTTAAGTCCTGACTCAAGAGTATACCTCATTCCTCCAGTATGGAAGGTACAAATCTCAAAGACATTCAAGATAACTCCACTTCTTTCTCAATGCACGTATCTTACCACCAAGTTTCATTGGTTTGCCCCTTTACATTTTAAAAATCTCCAACACCATCCCCTGAGTCCAACTTACGACCTCTTGTCTGGAATGCAGCAACTGCCTAATTCATCTCTATTTCCTCCCAATCTTATTTAATATTGCCACCACAATTTTATTTTTCAAACATAAATGTGATGTCACTCCATTCCCTCTACCACTTCCCCCACTCTACCAGTACCCTCAGTGGGTTGGGGATTTTAGAGTTCCTAACTTGGTCTACTACAGCACCAAACTCAATTGTTTCCAATAATGTCACACTGACTCTTTCAGCCTTGTAAATAAAAAACACCAGCTGTAATTTAACATGTCAAATAATATTTAAATGTTTCCTGTTCCCTCCTGCCTCAGGATCTTTGTATATGCTGCTCCTACTATACTGGGTTTTCCTTTCTTCTTCAGCTAGATAACTTCCACTCACTCTTGAAAAATCATAGTCCAATTGTGAAAGCCTTCTCTGATCAGATCAAACTACCCTATTTTACAGTCTCACAGCATTATGTACCTCTTTACAGCCATTAAAGCAAAGATTATGTTTTACTCAAAATTAGTGTCTAATTCCAAAACATATTTATCATGAATATCATGAATTACATATAGCAGAATCTCAATTCTGTATTGTATAAATTGAAAAAGAATGAATTTGCAAGTACAACTCTATTAAAGGGGACAGTTTCAAGAATTATCACTGGACAGTAGACAGATTTTCATTATAAGATGTGCAGAGTATCTGGTATGAGTAATCATAAGGTCACAAAAATAAAAAATGTGGGAGAAGAGTAGGACTGGGTAGTAAAAAAAAAAAAAAGTAGAACTGGGTAGGATCAGGATATATTGAGTGTGAGATGTCTGAGAAACATTCAAATCCAGACCATCAATAAGTAATGTGTTCTAAAACACATGTATAAACCTGAATTAAAACGTAACAAGTGTGTAACAACATGTAAAGAGAGCACAAGGATAAGAAAGAGGATCTCAAAACAAGAGAAAGAATCCTTCAAAACAAGACTAAACAAGGAAAGTTCTGAGATTAAAAGGAAATTAAATCAGAATCTGACACATCAGATTTAAGAAAAAGGCTACGAATAAGACAATAAAGGGAACAAAAAAGAAAGCTAGAAGTTACATGGGACAAATATTGGAAATGATCAATGCAGTTGGCTTTCAACAAACAGTTAAGGATAGAAATAGGACTAGAGGTGAAAGGAGGTGAGAAACTGGCAAGGCAGTGAGCAAGAGCTATTTTCCCAAGAAATCTGACTACAAAGGAAATGAAGGACATTGAAAGTAGATGGGGTCAAGGTGGTATTCCACTTGTCTTCTGTTTTTTGTTTTTAATGAAAGACTTAGGTGTGCTTTTATGTGAAAAGGAAGAAGTCAGTGTTGAAAACACAAATGGGAAAATCTCTGATGGAACACAGTCTAAGTATTAGTAAAGAGGGATTTTAACTTAATCAGCAAAAGGAGACAAAATAGGTTTGGACAGGTTTTTTTTCCCTCAGAGAAGAAAGTATGGATTTGTGAAGATGAGTGTTACAACAGGAATCACCACATGATGAAAGGGGGGCCTGTATGCCACACTAAAAAAAATTGACTTTTATTCAGAGGCAATCAAAACCTACTTAAAGTTTTAAGGAAAGGAGTTGTAAGATGACATCTATGTCCTGGGAGGTGGGGAAGAGAAGCAGGTATTACCCTTAGCATTTGATGTGGCCACTGTGAAATAGGAATATGTCTAAAAACATAACAGATATTTCCCCAAGAATAGAAGTATTCTGTATCTTCATTTTTGCTTCTCAAATGTGCTGTTAAACAAAGATGCTCTGGTCCCTCTGAGAACTTAATTTTCTTTACTAATTTGGTATTGTCATCGGTCACCTCATTCAATACACTGGTTTTGGTCTATTTTCCTCTTACTCTAATTATTGAAAAGAACATACATGCAATTCACTTTAGTGTTTTCTCAACTTTTTCCTTCAAACTTTACTCCAAAACTACTAATAAGTAGGAAAAATAAAACACACAATGCAAGAGAAAATTTTACAATAGTGAAAAATTTAGTAACAAAAAAATATAGTCTTTCACATAAACAGTAACAACAAAAGTCAAATTTGAATTCTTGGTTAAATTTTACCAGTGTTTAAACAGAGTTTGAAAATATCTACTCTTCTCTTTACTAACACAACCAAAGAAAGATTTTAGAATTCATTACACCACTATAAAAGTAGTTTCATATACTGACAACTGTATAAAATATTTTTTAATATTGAAGTATACAGAAATTGTATTGAACTGATAATCTGCTTCTCCAAAATTGTGTACTGATAATTCATATTAAGATGATTGTATTACTCATACCAAAAAAGTTCACCACCCAATGAATGATTAAGTAAATCATTCTTGGAGAAACCATTACTAGTGAAATGTAGAGTAAAAATAATTGTTAAAAACCTATGAGAAGATTACATTTAAAATTTGCGAAACTATCCTTTAACAGATCTTTACTTAACCAAAAATTAAAGGTGATTTATGGCAAATAAGAGTTCATGGCTTTTTTTATATCACCAAATTGAGAATAAGGAAACTGTTGGTTGTAAATGAGTCTCCTCACTTAGTACTGAGCTGTGCACAGGAATATAGACAGGTTTCCATCAAAGCAAACTATTTACCTTGGACTAACACTGAGGAGGAAGGATCAAATGACACTAAATGTCACCTCCTAATTCATCCTGCACCTCCTCTCAATCCTCCCCATTACTCCACCTTACAACAGAAGCACACATCTGGGTATATAAACCATTCTCTCTATCCAGGTGAGTAAACAACTACTCCCTTGCCCAGCCCTCCCCCACTCCCTAACTGAAAACAAACCTCTCCCAAGAAAGCTCCCTAAAGGGGAGGTGGGAGCCAGGGAAAAGGGAATTCTTTCCTCATACTTGTTTACCCTTTATAATAGTATGTATAAGGCTTTTCTGTCTCCCTCATGAGCCTTGGAGTTCTTCAAAGGCAAAGAAAGATAAAACCTAAAATGTTTTACTGTTATTTAACTGTTTACTTTCTCCAGTAAATTGCGACTCTTTTCTCTCCATTTTGCTTAGCACTGAATCCCCAAATATAAGCTGAAATCTTTTGAATGAATTACTCATCATTAAATACTCATAACCAAATATAGGGAACACACAAAGTTTTCAGTAACTATTTGCTAAATAAATGGCTCAATTGAAGGTGTGTCCTTATAAATTTTGCAAAGAAACACTTTAAGTCAATTTTTAAAAGGTGGCCACTGATGTCCAAACTTTTTTTAAATGAATCTATGAATTACTTTCATAACACAGGAACAACCTATTCTATAATTATAGCTGTAATTCTTCAATACCTAAATTAAGTGAAATATATGGATAAGTCACAGTGCAGGGTTTTTTATTTTGTTTTAAATTCGCTTCTCTATTAATCTCTAACTATGGCAATAGTACAACTTCTCTAGTGAGAAAACTTCAAATTCGGTGGACATTTCATGGCCTAAAATTGTTCTTGAAGACTTCTAAGTTCTTAATGGCAATACACACCAGGTGACTGAGGAGAGGAAATTTCCTCCGTAAACTCAGCCTGTCAAAAAAGTAAAAATACTGAAATTCTCCAAAGAACACACATCAGAAAGGCTTACATTAAATTCCTCCAATTTAAGACAATGGTTATTTGAGATGGGTAATTTCACGATTCCACAAAGGTGCTTTTTTTCTTTCTGCTAAAATTACGTAAAATCATGCAACACTTGCTACAATAAACTGTACTTCAATGCCCCTCAAAACATTTCTTAGTTATCTGCAAACCAAATCCAATATAAGAAGCAGCACACTTACACTTCAGATATTTTCAAAAGCACTAAAAAGCTTGCGAAATAAAAGGAGCTGTACAATATCACTCTCATGATGCCATAACACAGCATTTTAAAATTCCTATAACTATTTGAAAGTTTTCCTATGGAAAATAATAATTGTTCTTTTATACTCAACCCTGTACAGAGAGAGGATTTAATTTGTTTAAAGCACTGGAGTTACTACACATTTCATAAAAATGTTCTCATCAAAGTTACTAAAACTGAAATATGAGATATTGAATCTTCCAAAAGGCGATTCAGTTTTCACTAACTGAAGATAGGATGTAATCTGCTTTCTACTTAGGATTCTCATTCTTTCGGTATGCCTTCAAAAAGTTTAACCCATTCGGTTTAACGTCCTCCTAAAGTATCCTACATAATGAAAAGAGAATGGGCCAAACAGTCCCATGGATTCCTCCAGGATCACCAATCAAACTAACAATTTAGTCCCATGGATTCCTCCAGGATCACCAATCAAACTAACAATTTAGTCCCATGGATTCCTCCAGGATCACCAATCAAACTAACAATTTATCGAGGCGTTGCTACAAAATAAATCAACGGTTCTCCTAAACTAAGTGACATATCAGCCTTCTCGGGGTTTGCTGTGGAACTACGAACCTTAAGGCAAAGGTCACAAACACCGAAGATTTTGCAGCAAACGAGCTAAGTTAAAGGACTAGACGGGAGCAGACAAACACCAGGTCTGACCTACACGGATGGTAAGCTGAAATGTCATTTCAGAGGCCCGGGAAGACGACTACTATAAACCTACTACTACCAACTCCCAGGCTGACGCATAGCTTTTCTGCCCGCACGCGCCTGGGGCTCCGCCAACCCAGCCGGGTGAAGTCAAAACCCGAGACTTCACGGGCGGCCCCGGCTCCCCGGCGCCCCGCGTACCTGACAGCCGAGTTGCAAACCGGGCGAAAAGGTGGAGCGCAACACCCTCCCCGGGGCCGAGGAAAGGCTCCACCCGGGCTCTCCGGCGGCGAACGGAGGCCGAGGGCCGGCTCTCTCGGAACCGAGTCCAGGGGCCGCCGCCCCGCCTCGCCTCCCACCGCGGTGACAGCCGGCGCGGGAGCCCAACGCACTTGCGCCATCCCGCAGCCCCCCTTCCCGCCGCCCACGAGGGCGCGCGCTCTAAGGTCACCGCCCACCCCACACCCTCCGAGACAACGCCCGGCGGCCCTCGGGGGCCAAGGACAAGTGCCAGGCGCGGGCGGCGGCGCGGGCAGCACCCAGGAGGCGCCCCCGCGGGACCGCAAGATGGCGGCGGCGCCGGGCCGGGCCCCTCCACCGCCACCTCGCCCGGGCCGGCGCGCGCCCCGCGGCGCGAGCGGCCCAGGCGGGGCGCGGGGCCCGGCGCGGAGCGGCAGGCCGAGGACCGCGCGGCGCGCCGAGCCGGGACAGTGCCGCGCGTGGGGGAGGGGGCCGCCTGGGGCCCGCCACCGACCAGCCCTCCGCGCGCCCCGCCCGCCGCAAAGCAAGCCCCCCGCCCGCCCGCCGCGCCCGGTCGGCCGCCGCCCGCTCCCAGCCCACCTTTGAATTTGAGGTCTGTGGGCGGGTCGAGGACCAGGATCTGCTCGTGCTTCGCCATGGCCCCGGAGGCGGACGCCATCGGAGACAGCGCAGAGCGGGGGCGCGCCCGCGGCGGCGGTTTGCTGGCTGAGGACGGGCGACGGCGCCGGCTCGGCCGAGCTCGACGATGGGGCCAGCTCACGGCTCCCGCGCCCCGACGCCTTCCGCTCTGTCGCCGCGTCGGGGGGCCGCCCGCTGGGTCAGCAGCTCCGGTCTCACAACTGACTCAACCCCACACCAGCCGCCGCGGCCACGCGCACTGCGATCCTCGGCGCCCCACGTGACGGCCCCTGCGTGCCTACGTGCGCGCCCCGGCGACCAGGAGCGCCTCGCGCTCGGCCCGCCCCCTCGCCCAGCCGGCGCGGCGAGCACTGGTGCGCCTGCGCGCTGCCGGCCTTGCCGTCGCGCCGAGCGCAGCTCAGCTGTCAAGGGAGCGGGTGTGGACCAGGGGCGGGGCTCCGGCTCCTTCGTCGGGCGCGGGGCCCCCGCCGGGCGGAGGACGCACGCCTCGGGCACGTTTAGCTCCGGTTACGAAACGGGGGAGCCCGCCGTGGCGGTGTGTCACACCCCCCGAGTGGGAATGCCTCATGGAAGGAGGAAGGGGAGCCAGGCCCGCTCACACCGTTTCCCGGCACGTTCCGCGCGGGGCGGAGCCTCGGCCCGGCCTGGTGCCCGCGCGGGGAGCGCGGCTGCCTGGGAGCTGTAGTGCGGCTGCCGGGGCGGGAGGGGCGGGAGGGCTGCTGAAGGCGGTGGGGTGGAGCGCCTGACGCTCTTTTTAGCTCGGAGAGTGTCGGCTACGCTGAAAAAGAAAAAAAAAAAAAAACTTTTGGAGACAGCGAGATCCCCCGGTTAAAAATGTAAAATGCACCGTGAGGAACGCAGGCTGATATTTGTTATTTTGCTCGCTCGTTCTATCCACTCCTCTATTGGTAGAGCTCAATTCTCTGTCATATTCCACGCAATCGGCCCCTGCTTCCTGAATTCTCTCCAGTGATGCAAAGGCATTTCAGAAGCAACGTGCCGTTGGGGAAATCTGCAAGACTCAGCATAAATCAACAAACAAGAGTCAAAGTCTCTAGCGTCTGTTCGCTGGAGTCTGTTCTTCAGTTCTGATTATTGACAGACCCAAACAGTTGTCATGTTCCCGTGTTGGAGGTGAATTCCTTCTGTGTCGTTGACGGTATCCCTGCAGTAAATGGGACCAAAGGAGAAAAATCCCAGCCGCAAAGTTGCTGACCAATCTTCAGCCGATTGCCAGGGTAATCAGGGGCATGAGCATCAAGTGAAACAAATGAACGTGCTGTAAATAAACTTTTATGCTACGACTTGAATTTAACTCCCCAGGAAACACCATGAAACAAGGGGCGAATTGATGCTACGGCCATGAAGTAGCAGCCCAGTTTGTCTAGAAAATAATGAGACAAATGGAAACGTAGTCTAGGCATAGGCACAAAGTCCAAGTTTTAACGTGTAATCAGCTATCAGAGCCCATCTGGGAATAGCTCTCCAGAACTGCTAATCTAGCATTCACGGAAGATGATGCACGCAGAGGAATGTACCTTCAGTCTGGAAAACTTGAGAAGATGGGAGTGCTTAAATAGTTGGAAAAACATTCTAAATTTACCTTTCCCTTTATTATTATTACTATTATTATTATTATTCTGTTATTACAGAAGAACACAAATTGTATGTTTATCAAAATGTGGGCTTAAGGTTAAAAAATTGAGATTGATAATCATTCCACAGGATAGTGTCCCACATATGTTTGGCCATAAAAGTCATTACAAACTCCAGTTAATAATAAAAATAATAATTTTATTTATAAAGTACTTAGGTAATACTATTATTATTTTGCTTGCCTAAGAACTTAACCATGGGTACAGTTAGCCTTGGCTTGAA
Organism: Talpa europaea; assembly: GCF_964194135.1. Classification (NCBI taxonomy): domain Eukaryota; kingdom Metazoa; phylum Chordata; class Mammalia; order Eulipotyphla; family Talpidae; genus Talpa; species Talpa europaea. The sequence goes on from NC_140080.1 coordinate 50,691,777, forward strand.
CTGCCTCTTCCACAACTAGATGGACATTACCGGAAAGTTTGGTAATCCCCAATGTGTAAACAGTCAATTAGCAGGCATGGCATGCTGAGGAAGTTCCCAGTCAATTCCTAAGGGACAATGGCTGCCCATTCAACGTGAGTTCAATGGGAAGCCTGAACTGGATATATTCCAGTTTCCCCGTCTATATCAATAAGAAGCCTCTACCCTTTTAAGTCATCTCCTTTAGAATCAACTGTTTTTCTCTTCTCAATATTGCTTCAGTAATCAAATTGATGTAGTCTTAAAAATTGTAAGATTCTAAATATCTGGTAGTCTAAGAATACATGAAACATCTTTTGCAATTACTCTTTTAGAGCATTGCATTAATAATGACTCAGTCCTCCTGAATCATCAACCCCTCATTAAATAGTGCACTATTTAATTTGTGCTTTGGTATTTATTAATACCTTTCTTCTCACAGTTCAAAGAATTTTACAAACATCATCACTTGCTACTTAGAACAACCTTATAACAGAAGTGTTACTCTTGTTGTTAAATATAGAAATGAAAGTGCAGGTGAGAGCATTTCATGTCAGCAATAAAGCTAAACTGGGGTTGGGGGGAAAAGGGAAAGCTGCCCAATTATCCTGTCTATGCATTTTGTTCTCCCAATGCCACAATCAAGTGACAATCAAAAGTGACTAAGGCAACAACTTAAAATTAATTGACTTATCTATTAACTTTTAACTAGAAATGAAACTTGGAGACTTATGGTCATTGTTCTTTTAACATTGATGTGTACGGCACCCAAAGTTTTCTTTAACTATTAGTAAAAAAAATACTCAAGCATATTTCTCTAATTACCAAGTTATCATAAGTCTCAGAGGTATGTTATTTCATCCTACTTAAATCACTAGTCATATTCACCTTTGGACAGATTATCTCTTATGGTTTGGCAAGGATCAGAAAAGGTTTCCAGTATAGATGGTAAAATAAAATAATCTTCATAAACATGTTAGACTTTGCTATAGAGGTACTCTATAATTATGAATTTGCCTGAGCAATTATCTGTGCAATTCAATTCATCAAACATTTAAGCAGACATGCTTCCAATAAATATTGAAGCAGTAAAATGTACCCAGTAAGACTACAGGCTTTGAGTCTGAAGTGTGACGTTCAAATTCTGTTTTCCACTTTGTAACCTAAGCAACTTACTTTACCTCTCTGAGACTATTATACATCTATACATTGGGAGTGGGATGGGAGTAATAATGCTTACATCCAAGGTTTGTGATGAGCATTGAATTAGTTAACACATAGATTTAGAACACTGCCTGCTCCAGCACTGCTCCCTTAGCAATCTTAAATGGGAACGAGCACAGTGACAGAGAGGTAATAGAGTGGTAAGCCAGCTAAACATGATCTCTGCCCTCAGAAGCTTACATCGAAGCAGGAGAGACAAACATCAAATAGCTCTTTTGCAGCTAGGATTCTGTTCTGAAAGAAGTCCACCCAGTGAGTTACACTCATGTGATATTTCAGGTTTGGGGGTGAGGCAGGGGTCAGCTTTCTGCTCCTTTTGGATGATTTCCTGCTGAGGCAGCAGCATAAACTTGAGCCTTCCTCACCAGTTCCAGTGCTCATTGACTAGCTTCCTGGATACCAAGAGGCTGTCAATTGCTGAAGGATTAGGAGAGCAGAGGCCCCATCTAAAGTCAAGCTTTCTGATCCCCTGGGTCAGAGGTAAGAGTGTGCAACTTTCAGGGTTACAGCAGCCCTGGTGGGGCACTGCAGTCTCACCTTGAGGGTCACTCTGAACCCAACCCTCCCCAAAATTTCGTAACCATCTCTTTCCCTTCCTTTCTGCTTATGATATAAGAGAGAGAATGAGATGTTAAAGAAGCCAAGAATGGATCAAGAAGGCAGTCCATGGTGTAGAAATCTGCTGGATTAATATATGGACTGGCATGGACTCGAAACCATTCACCTGAAAGAGAAACAGAGGAGCTAGGAATTGAAAAAAATCCATGAGAGGGGCCTCCCTGGTGGTGCAGGGGTTAAAGACAGAGCCATCAAGCAATTAGCAGCCACTGCCTCAATGAGTTTGATCCCTGGCTGGCCAGGAAGCAACCCACATGGCACAGCAGACCTCTCCTGTCTCTCCCACTGCTCCCCTCAGCAGTGTATTTCAGTAGATCTGCCTGTTCTGCTCCCCACTCTCTCTGGTGAATCCTTTCACCCCTCATCTCTGGCCTGTACCCCAGTTCTTGTATTCATAAATAAAATATATCTTAAAAAAAATCCATGAGAGGGCTTCACCTGGTGGCGCAGCGGATGAGCACTGGGCTGCAAGGCTGCGGGCAGTCTCTGCCGCACCGGTTCTTTCCCCTGCCACCGGCGAGGGTCCCACAAAAAAAAAAAAAAAATCCATGAGAGTCACTGCACACAAAGACCTCTGTATAAAACAGACAGATAAGGTGAAGCATGATAACTAGTTGAAATGTGGGCAAGGTCAGAAAGTATCACAGGGATGCGATGTCGATGTAAATGTAGAGATTTACTTGTTCGACGTATGTGAGAAGTTAGAGATTCCAAGGGAAAGCAGATGGAAGTTTCACCAGATGAAATCAAGGTTAGAAGAAAGAAGAGTTAGAAAAAAAGACTTCTGGGCTTTATATTTCTTTTTATGACCTTTGTAAGCAGTTAAACCTATAATATTTATTTATAAACATCTTTGTTTATAAAAATTAGAAGAATGTTTTCTCTATTAATTTTTTATCCTGTAAATGCATTTTTGCTTATTGTAACAAATGATACAATCCAAAAGCATATGAATAAAAAGTTTCCTGCTATACTTTCCAATTTCCACTTTACTCAAGGTAACCAATTTTAAGTACGAGGTTTGTGTATCACTTTCCAACTTTATCCATACTTCTAAAATATAGTAATTGGGGTTTTTTAAACAAGAATTCTAATGTATTACTATGCAATTGTTTTATTCATCCTGCAGTATATTATGAGTATCTGAGCAGGTCAATTGGCATAGAACTAACTCAGTCTTTTTTTTTTTTTAAGATTTATTTATTTATGCATAAAAGAGCTGGGGTGCAGACCAGAGATGAGGGGGGTGAGAGGATTCACCAGAGACAGAGGGGAATAGAGCAGGCAGACTGACCAAAATACACCGCTGAGGGGAGCAGTGGGCGAGACAGGAGAGGTCTTCTGCGCCATGTGGGTTGCTCCCTGGCTGGCCAGGGCTAGAACTCGTGCTGCAGAGGCTGTGGATTGCTTCATAGTGCGGTGCTTAACATCTTGCACCACCAGGGAGGCCCTAACTCAGTCTTTTAACAGCTAAATCCATAGAATAGAGTACCCTGTGGTGGTGCCATTGGTTTCCTTATTGATGAACATGTAAAGAGATGTAGGCTTTTTAGCACAATAACACTGCAGCAAACACCCTTATACTTATATCCTTAACACAAAATGCTTTATTTCCACAGGAAGATTCTCAGTGGTAAAACTGTTAAACCAGAGATATTTCCTAGTTCAGTACATATTGCATTGCATTTATCCACAGTTTACATATCTACCAGGAGTATGTGAGGTGTCCATCTCCCACATCTTCACAAGCACTAGATCCCACTGCACACTGGCAGTTGAATTGGTGTTTGTAAGTGTCTTGGATTTTTGGGTCAATAGTTTTGGCTTCCAAATTCAATTTTCACATAATCCATGCTTGTTCATTGAATTTATCTTCTTCTCTTATTTATTCCATTTTCTTTCTCTACACTGAAAAGATTAAAGCACCTATAAGCAACAAGTACTCAATAATGTGCTTTCTCCCACAAATACAGTTATTCTTAAAGGAAACCAAACAAGAAGGAATCAAAAGATGCCTATGAATATGGAATCCACATTTGATATCTTGCCTTGTAGTCTCTGAATACACGGGCTTCTTTGTATAATCCTAACAAAACCTAGAGTAGGAGGTGGGGGGAAGAACACAGATTTGGAATCTGATAGACTGGTATCCAGACTCCATCACTTTTTGCCTGTGTTGTGTAATTAAATTTTATGGCCTTATCTATAAAATGGCAGCAATACAATGTATATCTAATATTGCTATGAGGACTAAATGATATAATGTGGATAAAGTACTTAGCATAGTGGTTGACAAATAGTAAGCTTAAATAAATGGTTGTTATACAATAGTTCACAAAACATATTTCCTTTCAAATATAAGCCATATGTGTATGTAAGATGTTAGACATTTAAGTCTACAACCAAATGTTACCTCCTTAATAAGATACTTCATAAACAGAAAATAATTTTCTAGGGTTTAAAATAACCAAGATTTTTTTTTTTTTTTTGGTATTCATTTATTCCAGTTGTTGGCTGATGACCTGTTTTGGGTCAAGCCCAAAGTTACAAACTAGGGCAGACATAAAGAAGACTAATACCAAATTTCAGTCCTGAATAAGTTGATAGTCTAAATTGACTTAAAAAAGCATAATCAAATGTGTGACATGCTTTAAGAGAAGAAACTGAAAAGAATTATGGAAGAACAGGACCAAAAGCCATTAACTCCAGGACAAATGGAAAATGTTTTGCAGATGTCTGATCATTTCATGATCATGGCATTTTTTAATGTCCAGGTTCTTTCCTCTTTTCCCTCCTTTATCCTCCCCTCCCTTCCCCTCACCACCTCCTTTCCTTATCATTCTGAGGTTTTGTTTTGTTTTGTTCTTGACTAAGAATAAAACATTTGCTATCCATAGCAACATTTTCCAACATTTTCCACAAAAGCCAAAAGTTAGAAGCAACCAGGTGGCCATCAACCGATGAATGGGTAAGCAAAATGTACATATAATAGAGTATTATTAATGGAAGGATGTTCTGACATATGCTACAGTACCAATGAACCTTGAAGATAGCATAATATAATAAGTGAAAAAAAAACCCAAACCCAAAAAATGAATACTATATGATCTACTTATTTGAGGTCCCTAGAGTAACCAAGCTCACAGTGACAGAAAGTAGAATGATGGCCGCCAGGTGTTGAGGGAAGGGGGAATGAGGATTCAGTGTTTAATTGGTGCAGAAATTTAGTCTGCAAAGATGTGATTGTAGTTAATGCCACTGAACTGCACACTTAAAAATGGTTAAAATGGAATTTTTATGTAATGTATATTTTGCCACAATAAAATTAAAGAATAAAAACATTTTTTTGCACAAATAGTCAATTATACACTCTATAATGATGCCCTTGCTCTCTCCTTTAATCCAAACAACACTTTTGTCTCACTTACCCTTGTTGTTTTAAGCACTAACTTGGGGATCAGATCTTAAACTCATTCACATCCGGGTTCAATTCCTGGCTCTATTGCTAGATGGGGAAAAAAAGTTATTCACCACACACAGTGGTTGTGACAATTAAATAAGGTATAATTGTAAATATCTGAACACAATATCTGGCTGTTGTCAGTGCTCAGTAAACTGTTATTTACTTCATAATTGTTCATTCATAGGTAGGCATGAATGTCCATGTTAGATTTCTTTTTTACAGATTACATAGCTTGGGATAACCAGGATCTTAAATTTGTCTGAAGAAAATAGGATCCAAAAATTTAATTGTTATCACTGAAAACTAAAAGACACAATCAAACAAATAGTGACTTCAAAAGAATTCTCTTCAGACATCCAGTTGACCTTGATGCTGTGTTTTCACTTAAATCTGGATTATGATTTTATCAGCATAGTAGGTAAGTTCTCAATCATTACGTTAAAAATCACGAATATTGATCTATTTTGGGGTCACTCTTTTACTGCAGAGATTAAAAAAAAAAAAAAAAAGCTGCCTATAGTTCTAATCCCGTTGTTTAGGCCTAGGGACTGAATTAAGTTTAGGCTACTCTATGAGCCTCATCAGTTGTTAGCAAGGACCAGAGAAGTTCATTCTCAACACGAGTATGATGAGTTCACTAACTACAACCTAAGCACTTATGAGGTAGGGGCAGGAGCATAGAAGTAACAGTTCAATTCAGAGGTATCTCTGGACTCAACTGATTGATTTGTCTGGAGAAACGGTGCCATGAAATATGTCTGTCAAGTTGATAGCCTGATGTGATAGAGGAAGTGTTTGACATTTGAAGTATTTTAGTACTTTACTAAGCACAATGTTCTTAGTTGAGATCTTCCTCCAGCTCCCATGGGTAACCTACCAATAAACCCATCATAAATTGAATATAGCTTATCTTGAAAACTCTGATAACACAGATCACTGTAGAGTATGGGCTATTTGCCTTCATGGGCTGACTGGGCACTGTGGCTGCTGCCACTTTCCAGCATCACAAGATAGTATAATAGATCAAGATTCAAGATTCCAAAGTACAATTTCTACTGAATGCATATCATGTTGACACCATCATAAAGCTGAAAAAACCTAAGTGGAAAGGCTAAGTCCATCTGTAGTTTACTTCGTACAATGACTTGAGCCATTGCAAGTTTGTAGTATATTGGAAAGAAGTTGAAGTAAAGTATGTTTAATTTTATCTTTATTCAATCACATGCCCTTGCCATGGAAACTTGAAGAATTTCACTGAGATGCTTCCTTAAATTGAAATATTCTTTGATATTGAAAGGGCCTGAGATATGTAATTATTATTATCTCAGTGCTTCACAAGATTTTACTTCCTTGCAGATGTGATAAAATACTCAATAAAATACTCAAATCCTGTTCTTGCCACCATCTTGCACCCTTGCAAGCCTGATGAGAATAGAACTTTTGCTGGCTACAAGTGGGATCTCCCAAACCAGAAGGAACATACAACTCATCTTAAAATTGAAGATATTTATGCTCAAGATGAAAATGAATTCTTTCTAGGCCAAGGATGGGCTTATGTGCACAAAGCAAAGAACAACACAGTGACTCCTGGTGGTAAATGGATCACAACTAGAGTAATCTGGGGAAAAATGACCTGTGTCCATGGAAACAGTGACATGGTTCAAGCCAAATCCTGAAACAGCCTTTCTGCTAAGGCCATGGGACACAATCTGTGTGATGCTGTACCTCTCAGGGATTTAAACTTATTGAAAAGCCAATAAATAAAAGTCTGTTTGTTAAAAATATGTATGTATATATATACATATTGAAATCCGGCCTCCCAGGTGGCCTAGGGGTTAATCATCACGACAGTCTCAATTTAATCTCCAGCCAGGATGCTAACCCACATATGGCACAGCAGACCTCTCCTGTCTTGCCTGTTGCTCCCCTTAGCTGTGTATTTCAGTAAATCTGCCTGTTCTGCTCCCCACTCTGTCTTTGATGAATCCTCTCACCTCCTGAACCTCTAGCCTGCACCCCAGTTTTTCTACACAAAAATAAATAAAAGTCTTTAAATATATATATATATATATATATATATACACACACACATGTGAATCCTTGAAAGAACACACATTCTCATCCTGTTTAGCTCCTCTCAACTCTTTTTAAATCACTGACCCACCAGAGCATAAAAGCAAAGAGTCAAAGTCACACATCCATCAGTACTCCAACTCTAGAGTTACAACATCCATCCCCTCCTCTGGCTGGATTTCACATTTCAGGTTTTCTTCAGTCTGCCTGCGTCTGTACACTCTGTGGTCAAGGGCAAGCCTCAGCAGTGGGGCTGAGCCCTGAGTGCCCATGCACAAGATCCTCACCAAGACAGGGTGATTTGACACGACTTGAATAAATGATTTGAGCACACGGCAAGCAGGATATAATTATTCTTATTTTTAATCCAACCGGAGATCAGTCAATAGAATCACTGATTTTCAAGATTATGAAGTTAAACAATGGAAACAAAATTACAATTCAGAAGCCAGCCATGTGTATGAATTGTTCTTTAAGTCTCAATAGTTAGATATAAAGTTCAATCAGATAATGGGTGATTTACCATGCACCAATCTTACCAAAATGGATCAATTTTAAAAGAAATACCCTAAACCACAGTGAGACTATGCCACCAAGGAGTCTTAATAACCGTGCAATTTGGGAAATAAGTATGTAAATTCCAGAACTGTTTGGCGATGCTTGGTCTGGATTGTGCATTTTCTTTTATAAAATCTTTGAGATGGGAACTGAATGTTCCTATGAATTATATAAACATTGAGTCACAATAATTTATTCTCTATCACATTATTATTGTCTTTATTAAAAGAGTTGGTGATTAACATGAGACTTAAGTAAACCCCTCAAGAACAGGGCCTTCAGGTTGTTTATTGTTATATCTCCATCATCTAGAATAGGGCCTTGGATACAGAAAGTATACAACATATATTTGTTTTCTAACTTTTGCATTGAAATGATTTTAGACTTATATGAAAGTTGTAAAAAGAGTTCAGAGTTCCTACACTCTTCTCAAGTTAGTATCTTATGCAACTAAAAACAGAAACAGAAAATAATATTGACTCAACATTAGTAGCTAATCCATAGACCCTTTTAGAATTTCTCAGGTTTTCCCACTACTGTCCTTTCACTTCAGTACCCAACTTTGCATCTGGCCATCAGTTCTCGTTAGTCTTCCTGATCTGCAAGTTTCTCAGTCTTGTTTTTCTTTCATGACCTCAATACTTCTGTAGCATATGGTAGCAGTTATTTTGCACTATGTCCCATGTTTGAAATTTGCCTTATGTCTTCTCCTGATTGTATTGAGGTTAAACAGCAATGACACCATAGTGGGCCCACAGTGGTAGTGATGTAGGTCCTCTTATATGCATCCTGGGAGTTGTATGTGATGCCAATTTATTACTGTAACTATAAGTCACTGTTTAAGGAGGTATCTGACACATTTTTCCAGTGTAAAGTTACTATTTTTCCACTTATAGGAAGTATCATGTGTTGAGATATTTCAAGACTATGCAGATACTATTCTAATCAGACTTTCACTCACTAATATTAGCATCCATTAATGATTCTTGCCTGTAACAACTATAAGTGAGGTATTTGCTTAACAGTGATTTTTCTATTTTTATCATTCCTTCTGCATGTAATCACTCAACTCTACTATAAGGAACAGCTGCCTTTCTTCCCCACATATTTACTTATCCATCTGTTTATTGATATAAGTGAGGACTTGTGGATATTTATTTATTTAAATCGTTACTGACATTATTTATATTGTTGCTCACCTTCCATGTTTGGCCATCGGTAAAACCTTAATGTTAACTCCTGAGTTCTTTTAACATGCTTCCATCATTTTTTGAGCACTTCCTTACTTTATGGTACCATAAGATGTGTCAGAATCATCCTATATTTTCCCTGCCAGATCCTTGAGGGCCTTGGTGCCTTCTATTGGATAATGGTATTTAGAAACCAAGATTGGTCACTAGATGCACTCAATGCTACTGGGGTGTCATTGCCTCCGGGTTTTTTTGGTAGATAAACCTAGGAGATACAGTACATGCATATATACATACCTACATATACACATATGTATATTTAATTTTATATCTATCCATCTGTATATCTATATCAAAAACCATGAGTTCATACTGATACATTCTATTCCAGTCCTTTATCACCCATAACTTTCCTTTCTCCAATAAAAAGAGAACTCTTGTTACCTACAATAATTTTACATACTGGCGGGTCCTTGAATGCATGGAAGAGTAATCTCATAATTTCTAACCCAGACACTTGTAAAAAGCAGATTTACTGACTAGTGTATGATATTTGTGTATAGCTCATTTTGTCTTTTACTTTACAATATGCAGTCAAAATACTGTTTTCCAAAGTTAGATAAGGGCTGTTCTTCCCCACCCACTTCACTGTGGTTATGTTATTCACTTTCAGTACAATTTAGTTTTTAGTCTTTGTATGTTATTTGTCCTTCCCCTTTCCTTTAATTATTTATCTTGGGAGTATGTGAAGCATTGGCACAAATGAGCAGATATATACATATTTTCTTATATAACTAAGCCTCCTTTTTACTTGAAGAATAGGAGATTATACTCTTTTTCTTGTACTTTGCTCTGTTCCAGTTAACATATCCTACAAGTCACTCCATCTTAGTTCCCCTAGTTTTTTACAACTGTATTGTACCCCATTGCGTGGATGTCAATTACTGTCCTCTATGTGAGCATTCAAGTTGTTTCCAATATTTTGCAATAAGTGACTAAGGCAATAAGTGAATATCCTGTACATTGTCTTTTCATATTATTCAAGGTACTTGTGCAGGGTAGATTCCTAGTAGATTTTTAGACCAAAAAGTGAGTGTATATGTAGTGTTAGGTTTCAGCAAATTTCCTTCCTTTCTGTTTTCTTTTCTCTCTTTCAGAAGCTATGTTTCTTGGGCTACTCCTTCAAAGCAAGCATATTTTGAATTCTTTTGTGAGTATTCCATGCTCTGACCTCCCAGGTCCTGTTTTACTAGGTTCAGACTTAGGGGACGCTACTCTTTTTGGCAGTCAGATTAACGGTAGACCCCACTGCTAGCTCTCTTCATCTACTTTCCCTGCAGTTTTTCTCATCTGTCTTTGTTCATCACAAAACCTTAAGGTGGGGTGACTGTAGGATAAGCACATGAGAGATGTACCCTGGGATTTTCATCTCCACTTTTTTTATTATCACCCCTAAGTTCAACTAAGGCAAATCACCTGTCCATTTTCACCTTGCACCCATATGCTGGGTTACCCAATCTGTATGCCAACCTTGAACTCCCTTCTCCTCTTTTGGCTGGTGATAAAGAAACTCCTCCATGTGACCATGGGTGTGACCTGGGGCAGGGGTGTAGCAACAACATCTATAGGTGACATGGGTTTGGGCTACCTGCTGGTATAGTTTACTTGTTTCCTCTTTCCTGCTTGGGTTCAATCCCAAAAGTTTCATGTCTCATGAAGGATGGCTGCAGGGTCTATCCCACTTTGACTTGGTGGGTCTGACAGAAATCCTTATGACAGTTCATGAGAAGTCATCCCAAATGCATAGTCATTTGGTGCCCCCAGTAACATGCCATATCTGTTTTTAAAAGGTGTCAAACTCTCTGCTACAAACCATTTTTGTGCTCCAGAAGACCAGGGCTTGCCATCAATTGTGTTTATTGCACCTTTCCCCAGTGCACAGTGATCAAAGTAAATGGTCATAGGTCCTGGGGAACAACCCCAGGATTTTTATTTGCTATGATGCTGTTGCAGTCTTCTTCTGGGATACATCTCCATCTCTTTAGTCACCACATTCTGCATGTGAAAAAATGGCTTAAATGCAGGAAATGAGCAAATGAACATGACTTCTTATTGAGAGACTCCCCTCAGTTTATGTTCCTTTATTCTGGGGCATATCTCTCACCCATTCAGGGAGAAATTCCAGATTATCTCCCATTTTAATTTTCAGAAATTCCTTCTGTTCAACCACAATCTTGTAATCCTATTTTTCTCAAGCTTTTGTTTCCCTTCTAAGGAATTTGTTAGTCAATATTATAGGCCATAGATAATATATGACATTGACCAATCTTTTTGTTCAGAACACTGATGTGGGCACTAAAGAAAGAAGTACACTAAAGGGCCTCCCTGGTGGTGCAAGGAGTTAAGTCCTAGCACTATGAAGCAATCTGCAGCCTCTACTGCGCGAGTTCAATCCCCAGCAAGGGAGGTGACCCACCCACATGGCTCAGTAGACCTCTCCTGTCTGGCTCCCACTGCTCCCTCCCAACAGCAGGATTTCAGCCAATCTGTCTGTTCTGCTCCCCACTCTGTCTCTGGTGAATCCTCTCACCTTCCCCATGTCTCTGGCCTACACCACAGCTCTTGTACGTACAAATAAATCTTTAAAAAAAAAAAGAAATACACTAAAATACACAATTGTTTTCTGCATGCAGTGATTTATAAATTGTGAAAAAATAAATAACCATTTCAATATACCTTGTCCCATTGTGAATGAAAATAAATAAAATATTTGTGTGGATAATATCATTATGAATGATAATATTCTTATGCAGAATACAAATTTTGCAGGCCATTTAAGAAAACATCATACTGCAAATGCTTATTTTATAAACCTGTAAGTATATCCTAACACTGTTATTTTATGTTTATGTGCCTTTTGCAAAAATATTTCAATCATTAGTTTATATATTTACATATTAGTTCCTGTGGCTGCTGTGACAAATTACCACAAATTGTTGCTTAAAACAATAGATATGTATGCTGCCACAGCTGTGGAAGTCAGAAGTTCATCGTCAGAGTGTGAGCAGATAGATCTACTCTCTCTCTAGAAGCTCTAGAGGAAATCTGGTTTTTGTTTCTTTCAATTTCTGGTGACTGCCAGCAGTCCTTGCCCTGTGGCTGTGTCATTTCACCCTCTGTCTCTGTCTTAAGATCTCTGTGTGTTGAATCTTCTACATTTTTTTGAATAAGAATAGTTGTAATGGCATTAGAGTTCACCAGAACAATCCAGGAGCATTTCAAGATCCTCAGTTTAATCACATCTACAAAGACCTTTTTTTTTTTTTGAATGATTCCAATAACCTCGACGTCATTTTTAAAATATGGTTGAAATTTTCTCTGACAAAGAAGTTAAAGTTGAAAAATATAATCATATAAAGATATACAAATATGACTACCACTAGTTGAATATATTTTTAAAAATTCAATCAACAGATTATTTTATATATAGTCATTATTATTTCCTTTTTTCTAATTATCTTGTAAAAATGACAGATGTATTATGAAAAATAATCATCTACCTAAATTATGTGTAGGGCCTCCCCAGTGGCGCAGCGGTTGAGCGCTGGGTTGCGAGGCTGCCCGCGGCCTCCACAGCGCCGGTTCGATCCCCGGCTGCTCCCCGGCCACCGGAGGAGGGTCCCACATGGCGCGCAGACCTCTCCTGCCGCCCGCTGCTCTCCTCAGCGGTGTACTTCGGTCCTTCTGCCTGCTCTGCTCCCTGCTCTGGCTCTGGTGAATTCTCTCACCCTCCCGCAGTTCTGACTGTACCCAGTGCATGTATAAACAAACAAACAAATAAAAATACATGCCTCTTTAAAAAAAAAAAATTGTGTGTAAATTTTTATGTGATTACTGGACAAATCTAGGGACCGCTCTTTTTTTCTTTTCTTTTTCTTTTTTCTTTTTTTTTTCTTTTCTTTCTTTTTTTTTTTTTTTTGTGTGGGACCCTCACCCGCGGCCGCGGAATGAATCAGCGCTGCAGAGGCTGCGGGCAGCCTCGCAGGCCAGCGCTCAACCGCTGTGCCACCAGGGGAGACCTAGGACCTCTCTTTTTTTTAATAACAGGGTTAAAAGAATGCAAGGCAGACTCAGACCCAAATGTGTAATTTTTCTCACGTATTAATACACTTTGTTTTGTCTTTCATGAAGGAACACCAAACCCCATTATGGGATTAATATTCATATTTTAGATGGAATTTTTGACCACTCATCAAGTTAACTGATTTACAGTGATATTGGTGAGCATAATCCAGTTATAGATATCTAGTTTCTATTAATTCCATAAGCAATACCATTTAAGATTTTTAGTGTAGCCCAATGATCTTAGAAAATAAATAGCTTGTATACTGCCAGGCTCACACCCCAGTGCAAAGATCTTATACATTCTGACCACAGCTCCAGAAGCTAAGAGGCGCAACCCTGTACCATACCTCAGCCCCATTAACTGGGGTTGTCTCAGTGACCACCTCCCCAACTTCCCATACCTTCCCAGATCATCTCATCCTTCTTATCTCCATACCCAGTATCAGATTCTGACATTTAAACACAATGATCACCTCGATGGTTTTGGCCACTTTTGTAGTTCCCTCTTGGCTTCATGCGTCTCCTCTTCACTGCTTCATTTTCGGCTTTGTTGGTTTTTCTCCTGCCTATGATGATAAAGAAGTCTACTCTCAGCCCTTGACCTTGAGGAACTTTCCAGCTCACAGCTGGTCAGCTCAATTCTGATTCCTCCTGGAGAGGAGCTATGTGGACATGTTTCACTTGAATTGTTGAAAAGGAATCTAATCTCTATCCAAGGGAATTGCCAAGATTTCATATTTAAACAAGTTAATAAAGTATAGAAGAATTCTAAGAGTTAGAAAATAATTAATTAATTAATTAATTTTATTAGTTTTAATTAAAAAGTTTTTAGCTTCATATGTACCAAACCACTAAACAGTTTACCAAGAGCACAGTCTGTATGCTTGAATAGTCACTGCATTCAAAACATTTTATCCGCTGCTAATAGAGCTCATTGCAACAATACATTTGCTAACATATGCATCTATATTTCTGCCTTTGGCCTGAGTAGTGATAATAAATATATGATGCATCTGAACCACAAATAATAAATCTTCGTCTTTTTTTCCCCAAACACACAAGGAAAGATTCAGTGCCATAGATGGGGCCTGAAAAAAGATGAATGATGGTAGCTAGTATCCAACTTAACCAGCTACAGTTTTCTTTTAGCATTTTTATAACTATAACAATCCAAATGAAATACAATAATAATTTGAATTTATAAATACTTTCTTTAAATAGAACCTCAGATACCAAAATACAGATTATGTGAAAGCCAGCATATTTATCATATGAGTAATTTGGAGCTTGCAGGAAGAAATCAAATTAATGCGGGAAATGAATATAGGGAGGAGGTCATCAAAATCCATTAATGTTGAATTGTTTCATTAGGATGCAGCTCCAATTTCAGTAATTTGGCTGATACTGCTAGCATGAGAGCCCTATAGTCTAGCCATTGTTAATTGGAATAATTTAAGGGAAATCATCCTTATAATCTTCTCTGGAGGTGACTAGCCTTGTTTGGTGTTCTTAAACTAGGAATTGTTAGCTAATGGTTAGCTAATGGTGACTTTCTCCTATATCTTCCTACAGTCAGTGAAAGATATTGATCTCTGAGTCATTAGACTTGCACTTAACTTTGCCTTTCAAACACCAAGTCTACATGGCCTTGCTGGGATACTGAGAGAAGCAGTTTTTTGAACTTTTAATTTAAATTTAATTGTATTTTGTCCACCTTTCCCAAGCCCTACTGATAAGATGGCTTTTCAGTGGCTAAAGACAATTTGTGACATTGAGTAAAAACAGTAAGTTCCACAGATATGATACAGCAACATCTCTCCTGTCTTGGAAAGAGAAACTCTTCCTCCTTTAAGTTTAACAAACTTTGGGGGCCTCCCTGGTGGTGCAAGAGATTAAGCTCAGCACTATTAAGCAATCCGCAGCCACTGCAGCACGAGTTTGATCCCCGACCAGGGAGCTGACCCACATGGCACAGCAGACCTCTCCTATCTTGCTCGCTGCTCCCCTCAGCAGTGTATTTCAGTCAGTCTGCCTGTACTGCACTGAATCCTTTCTCTCACACACACCCCCAAGCACCTTTGGCCTGTACCCCAATTCTTATATGCATAAATAAATAAAAATCTTTTTAAAAAGTTTAACAAACTTTGATTTGTATATTTAGATAACATCTTGTTTTTTCTCTCCTTGCATTTTAAGGACAAAGGGCCACCTGCAAAGAAACTTCAAAACAAAGCCAAGGATAAAAACATGCAAAGACATCAGAATTGCTGATCACAAGAAAACCAGCTGATGTCAACCAAGTCAGCAGACACGTTAGTTATAAGAATGGCTTGTGGACCCTCACCCACTCCCCTCTCTCATGTCCTTGTTACTCCAATGCCCTACACTCTGCTAATAAGTAGGATGGTTGTCTTTGCGACTCACCAGTCACACTCTGGCTTGCTACCCTCATTTGTTGACAAATTAATGAAACTACTTTCCTTTTCCTCAAACCTCTGTTCTTTTTGGTGAAAAATTCCACAATTCCAGTATCAGATGTGTTCTGTAGAGGAATCTTCTCTTTCCTGGTCTTCACTATGCCAGACCTCACTCTTACCTGAAATCACCATCTTGGCCTTCCAGATCCACCCCCTCTAGTCAACCCTGTCACACACAACTGTGTGCCCCACCATGTTCTTTCACTTTGCTATTCACCATGAGCCCTTGGGCCAGTCTCCTTTGAGCTATTTGCAGACAAATGTCCAAAGACAGAAAACTTTCATGCTCTGAGAAGTGGGGGAAAAGATTTGGTTGTAAAAGTTCCTACTAGCACAGAATGCACCTGGGTGATGACGTCACACACTATAACGACACTGGCAGCAAAGCACTGGGGAGATATTTGAAAATGAAAATCTCATTTAAAGGTCCTGGAATCTGGTCAGTGGCAAATGCTAGAACCAATACCAAAGATTCCCAGTGTCTGATCTGCACTGCCAAGTCTGAGTGGTTATTTGGAAAGGGTGTGGTCTTTGGCAAGGTAAAGGTGGGCACGAATAGTGTAGAAGCCATGAGGGGTTTGGGTCTAGCAATGGCAAGACCACAAGATAACCATTGCTGACTATGGATAAATGTGATAAATTTGACTCAAGTTTTATTTTAACCACCATCTGTAGCTCGGGAGCGCACCCCTTCAGCAACATCTGCTCAAATTATCCCTAATCTTTATGCTCTCCCTATAGTTCTTTAGGGGATAATTTCCTTATCCCCTTTCAAATATAGCTGGATTGTAGAGTTAAGTTTATGATTATGAAATAAACAATAAACAAAAAATAAAGCACAAAAGAAATCACCATCTTACCCTTAGAGAAGGAAACCCCAATTAGGGTTCATAAAGTAACACACTTTAATCAATGTGTAACAGAATGATAAAATTTTCTTGCAGGTTTCACAATCTACCTTTCTTCTTTTCAATTACTGCCTCTTTTCGCCAACCTTAACATCTTTGTGCTTAAATATTTTCTTTTATCAGCATCTTTGTACTCAATTAAATCATCTTTTTCTACTCTGGAATTTGCAAATACTGACTTTCCTAAACCTTAAGTTTACTGCTTTGAACTTTATCTGGCTCCATCCTACCTTGACCCCAAGATTTTCCACTTTTGCACCGAGTGACTATTTTCACTGTGGGTGTTAATGGAGCACCACTGTTATTTCAAAATTTGCAGCTTAAATTCTCCTTGTACCTTTTGATTTATTTCGTCTTTTTAAATTAACTTCTATTACTCTATAATATACCATTCCACAGTTCCCTTACAAGATCTGGGAAACTTAAAAATCTGCCAAAAATCACAGCGGAATTATCTAAATAACAATATACTGTAACTCTTAAATATTTGCTGATTATCAGTTATTTAAAGTAAACATTTGGGCCTCAAAAAGACAGAAGTGTTAAGCACCTGAGGACTATTCTATGTAAATCCTGCTATTCAAATGCCTACTATTCAAAAACATCATTTAAAAGAGCAGGTCTGGGCCTCCCGGGTGGCTTAGCTGTTGAGTGCTGGGTTGTGAAGCTGCCCGCAGCCTCTACAGCACCAGTTTGATCCCTGGCCACCTGGCGAGGGTCCCACATGGCGCGCAGACCTCTCCTGCCGCCCGCTGCTCCCCTCAGCAGTGTACTTCGGTCCTTCTGCCTGCTCTGCTCTTCCCCCTGGCTCTGGTGAATTCTCTCACCCTCCCGCGCTTCTGACTGTACCCAGTGCTTGTATAAATAAACAAATAAATAATAAAAAAATAAAAGAGCAGGTCTCCAAACTATCTTACCCTCTCTTTACCCTTTGCATCTTTCTGAGCATCCACTGCATAAATGTTTTATAGTCTCTTCTGATTCATGTTTCACATGCCATCTTTAGCAAAAGTAATGTGCTAACATAAGATAATTTGTTGTTTGAATAAGGCACAGAGAATTATTTAGTTCTAGGGCAGTATAGATTTAAGGAAATCAGATTGGATTGAAATTAATGAAATGAGGTGAATGAAGTGAAATGAAAAATTTTAAATATTTAAAAAATTTTGATAAATGCATAATCTCTTCTTTTTATTTATTTATTTATTTATTTATACAAGCACTGGGTACAGTCAGAAGCGCGGGAGGGTGAGAGAATTCACCAGAGCCAGAGCGGGGAGCAGAGCAGGCAGAAGGACCGAAGTACACTGCTGAGGGGAGCAGCGGGCGGCAGGAAAGGTCTGCGCGCCATGTGGGACCCTCCTCCGGTGGCCGGGGAGCAGCTGGGGATCCAACCGGCGCTGCAGAGGCTGCGGGCAGCTTCGCAACCCAGCGCTCAACAGCCGCGCCACCGGGGAGGCCCTGCACAATCTCTTCTTATTAGGTTAGATTTTTATGGGAATTTATAAGTGGGTTAAGAGTGACTCTGATCACATTCTTATTGTAGTTCTTGATTTCATACAGTGATGCTGTTAGTGCATGAGTGAGGGGCACTCAGGAACCTCAAACAGTAAAGGGGTGCAAGCTCTGAAAGGTGTTCGGCTGTTTGTGCGCACAAAGGTAAAGGAAGCATATTCTTATCATGAAAAATTTTAAATAGAATTAGTGTGCGTAGCGAGAGAAGAAAAGGCATTCCTAGTAATACTTTCCCAGTAAAACTCCCTAAATTACCTATCCCCTCATGGGCAAATGCCTAGCCAAACAGGGTTGTCTGAGGCCCAAAAGATTGCCACAAGTCTACAGTACCTCCCAGAGCGGAGTAGAAAGGAGTAAGGCATCTCTGGAACTGCAGGAGCAAAATCAAGGTACAAATCAAGATAACTGCTACATTGTCTCTGCCAAGGACAGCCCTCCCACTTGTCTCTCACCAATGTGCCTTTTTCAAGTGTCTACATTCTCCACTCATGCATCTCCTTCCATGTCCCCTTCCAGGCAGTATCAGGGTGCAAGTT
Organism: Talpa europaea; assembly: GCF_964194135.1. Taxonomy (NCBI): domain Eukaryota; kingdom Metazoa; phylum Chordata; class Mammalia; order Eulipotyphla; family Talpidae; genus Talpa; species Talpa europaea. Next base: position 50,710,482 of record NC_140080.1, read on the forward strand.
GGGCCACAGAAGCAAGATCCCCAGAACCCACCTGGCTTCAGTGTTAAATAGCTTCACTGACTGCTCAGTTCCACCTCTAGTTCCTAATAGCTCCTGCCCAGAAAGTCTGATCCATGGTACATAGGGACCTGTAATCTAAGATGGCTGCCCGTAAGTGTGGGTGGGGAAAATGGCCCTGCCCCTAAATAAATGTATATCTATAATTGTGCCAACCTTCAATGGATGTGCTTGTCTGCATAACAGCTCTTCCTTTCTCCCACTCCCAATGCAATGCTGCTCAGCTCCTAGGGGTTGATAGCACTGATGCTGCTCCACAGTTTCAGTGACCCAAGCCTGACCATCACAGTACCTGGCCTTCCCCAAATGCACAGTATGATGAGGGGACTGCCATATGACCCAGTCAATCAGAGCTTTTCCAGGGACTTTTCTTGGAGTTATTAGGAAACAGATAATTTTTTACCTGTGATCATGAGTCATGGAATTGCAGAACTGATGGTAAGCACCAGCACCCTGATGTTATTTGAGCCGCATGTCGACCTGAAATAGTTTGTTCCCTTGGAATTTCCAGTTTCAAGATCTAGTACTCTCTCCATTTTTACTGGAGTCGCTTGAGTTGGGTTTCTGTAGTTGCCACCAAAACATCGAATATTATCACTATTCCATGACAGTCACAATCACATAGGCAGTTCAACTCCAAACAGAACTTCTACTGATTTAGTCTTTATTTTTTTTCTTAACTTCCTATTTAAAACGTTCCCCTGCCTATTCTTATCTCTGCCTCCCAGTGAATTTTTAAGTGTTTTTGTCAAGTTGTCCCAATGATCTCATTGAAATGTTGGTTAGAATTACATTAAGCCTACTAATTAAGTGGAAAGAATCGAAATCTTTTTATCTTTCTCTCCAATGGTGAAAATGGACTATATTTCACTTTAGTCAGACCTACTTGCTGCATACCTCTCAAAACTTTAATAGTTTTGATGAGCCTTACTGTTCTTGTCAAGATTGTTGCTGAATATTCCTTTTTTGGGGGCATGGAGGGGCATCTATTGTGAATGGGACATTTTCCCATAATGTTTCCTAATTGCTTGTCGCTGAACCAAAAGGTGGCTCTTGATTTGGGGGACACTACTCAGAATATTGCCATTTTGTTGAGCTCTCTTATCAATTCCCTTGATTACGATTAAGGTTCTAGTTAAGTTATCCGCACTTACAGCCAATATGATTATCCAAATCTTCCTTCTCCTTAAAAATGCTTCTTTTTTTTTCTCCTTCATATTAAATATTAGAGGTGATAGCAATTGTCTGGCTCATTTCTTTAAGCACATAATTATTTTATAATTAGTAAAATATAATATCCCTTCTCAAGTTTTCTGCCAGAGACTATAACTTAGATGGGGTTACTGTTCCACTATTAACCTTACAGTCAAGAGAAATAACACTTATAGTGGTTAGTTTGAAGAACCTGAATCAATTATAGTTTAGATTAGATTTTATCTGTGGATCAAACTAGATCATCAGAGAACCAAATACCACTTTACAGACCCTGCATGATATCCCTTGTGGAGTTGTATTTTGCCTTTCTCCCTCGACTTACATTAGAAATAGTAGAAAATCATCTGAAAAATCTACCATCACAATTATTTTATGGACCTTTTGAGGTCATTGCCTATATTATAACTTAGTAACCTAAATATAAAGAAAAACTTCTGACAGAAATGTCTTCAATACTTCAGTCCCTGGAAAAGCAGTTGGTGTAAGTCACTAATGTTAGATTTCCGAGCACCCAATCCTTTAAATTGAATTCTAAGTGTTGTGAGGCTCACTAGGTTGTCCAAATGTGGTTCTGGTTGCTGAAGCATTGGGTTAATTCATTGAATTCTGGGCCTAAATGTCTAAGCAGAGTCATATTAAAATGTGGCTTGTTCAGTATGAAATGTAAGAACAAATCTGAGTGGAAAGTCAGAGGAAGATCTCTTTAACAGAGGAAAATAGCAGATAAATGAATCATTAGTAAAAGTCCATTTATGTGAAAATACAAAAACCACATACTTGTACACCTTGAATCCAGAATCCTCTCATTGAAAAGTATTTTATGATTACCACTTTGGGTAATCACTTTGCTCCTATTAAAGATTAAAATCAGGAATAGCCATATGAAAATTGTTTGATTATATTATAAAAAATATTGTAAGAACATAATCCTTTGTTCACTGTCTCAAAGTCATGGATTAAAAAAATTTCACTCAGAAAATTAGTTACTTCTTTTTTAAATTCAGTTACTTTTGTTAGCAGGCAGAATGAGCGGTAACCCAGGATCCCCAAACTTGCATGCTCTAAATAGTTTCTGACATCTGCCATATAAAGACAAAGCATACTCTTAGTGTGAATATTTTTAATAGGATAGTGTGCATAGAGAGAAGAGAAAGGATAATAGTTTCCCAATGAAATATCCAAAGTGACCCACCCTCTCATGGGTAAATGTCCAGACAAACAGGTTGGCTCAAAGTAGAGCTACTGAGACTGTAATGCCTGCCACAAGTCTAAGGCACCTTCTGGTGGGGAACTGTAGAAAGGGGGCAGAAGTGGCCAAGCAAGTCTGGAAGGAAAGGAACAAAATCCAAAGTACAATTCAAGATTAAAGGCTGCCATTGTCAGTCTCTGCATGAGTCTCTTATCTCTCTCTGTCTCTTTCAAGTGTCTCCTTTCATGTCCCTCAAGTCCCTGGTACAAGTCCAAGACTAAGAAGTAAGCATGGCTTCTTCACAAGTCTCTTTGCTCCAAGCGCCTCCTCCAAGTCTTTTTTGCCGAGCCCTTTTTAGCTTCCCCTCAGCACTCAAATCCACCCTTCCTTAGGTGTGGCAGGAAACATAAAATCTCCCCTTTTTAGATTACTCTCTGACACTTTGTCCTTTAGGCTAATGACATCCAGATACTACAGGGATTTTAGGTTTCCCAAACCCATTTTCAATATGTGTCTCTGTCTAAGCTTCCCCATAAAAACAAGCCAGTGTCAGACACAGCAGATATCTGAGGCTTCAACTAAATTTTGCCCTGTCTACCAAGAGATAGCATCCAATTCCACAGGTAAAGAGTTCAGTCTCCCAAGATTATCCTTCACATCAGTTACCAGTTGCAAGTCCAATTTGCTTCTGAAAACCAGCTAGAGATTGGAGGTTCCCAGCACCCCATTCTTAGATTTCAGCTGCCAGTTGTAAGTCCAGGTTGTTACTGGTGTTTCTCAGGTTTGATTAGTTTGCTAGAGCAGCTCACAGAACTCAGGAAACTAGCTTACTCACTAGATCACTGGTTTGCTGTAAGATATAGCTTAGGAACAACCTGATAGAAGAGATAGAGAATGGTGCTGGGAAAACTGGGTCGCTACATGCAAAAGAATGAAGCTTGACCACTACCTCACACCATACACAAAAATCAACTCAAAATGGATTAAAGAACTAGACATAAGACCTGAAACCATAAAATATATAGAAGGAAATATAGGCGAAACACTACGTGATTTGCACATCAAAGACATCTTTACAAACACATCACCCAAAGCAGTGATAGTGAAGGCAAAGATAAACAGCTGGGACTACATCAAATTAAAGAGCTTCTGCACAGCAAAAGAGACAATAACAAAAACAAAGAGAAACCCCACCAACTGGGAGAACATTTTTGCACCCAACACTAATGATAAAGGACTGATCACAAAAATCTGCAAAGAGCTGATGAGACTCAACAACAACAAAGAAAATAATCCAGTCAAAAAATGGGCAGAAGAGCTAAAAAGAAACTTCCCTGAAGAGGAAATGCAAATGGCCAACAGGCATATGAAAAAATGTTCAACATCACTTGCCATCAGGGAAATGCAAATCAAAACTACCATGAGATACCATCTTACACCAGTGAGAATGGCACATATTAAAAAAACTAGCAACAACAAATACTGGCGAGGGTGTGGAGAAAAAGGAACTCTTCTACACTGTTGGTGGGAGTGCAAACTGGTCCAATCACTGTTGAAAGCTGTGTGGAGATTTCTGGACCTACTAAACATAGAGCTTCCATATGATCCAGCAATTCCACTCCTAGGTATTTACCCAAAGGACACAGAAACATCAATTCCAAAGAGCACCTGCACCCCTATGTTTATAGCAGCACTGTTTACAATAGCTAAGCTTTGGAAACAACCCAAATGCCCAAAAATAGATGACTGGATCAAGAAGATGTGGTCCATATATACCATGGAATATTACTCAGCATTCAAAAAAGATAAACACATGCAATTTGCAGCAACATGGATGGCGCTGGAAGGGATCATGCTCAGCGAAATAAGCCAAAAAGAAAAAGAAAAATACCGGATGGTCTCACTCATAGCAGGAATCTAGAAAACTTAAATAAGGGACCAGGAAAATGAATAACTATAAGAAAGTGAAAATCAAAATCAACAAAAAACTATGAACCAGAGACACTTTTAGGGGGGCGGGGGCGGGAGGGGAGGGATTGGGGTCAGAATGGGGGGGCTGCAATTGTATGGGGAATATAACAATAAAATTTATTATTAAAAAAAAAAAAAAAGAGATAGAGAAAAAGCAAGGCGCTTCCAAGCTCCATCCAGGTGGATCACTTTCCTCAAATCTCCACAGTTTCACCAACCTACAAGCTCTTAAAGCACTGCCTTTTAGGTTTTAATGGAGGCTTCATTATTTAGTCATGATCGATTACATCACTGGCCATTAACAATTGATTCAACCTCCAGCCTCTCTCACCTCCTTGAAGGTCAGGGGGTGGGACTAGAAATTCCAACCCTCTGCATGTGATTGGTTATCCTGGCAACAAACATCTATCCATAGGTGCTTCCCAAAAGTCATCGCATTCACACACACACACACACACACAAAAGACACTGTCATCATTCTCAATCTCTACACTTGGGAAATTCCAAGGCTTTAAAGAGCTGTGAATCAGGAGCCACAGACAGAAACCAAATATATATGCAAAAAAAAAATTGATCATCTGAATGGTCAAATACGTTTTTCTTTAAATTATAATAGCTCACCAAGTTTGTTTTCTCCCCACACCTGTCCATTACTAAGAAACGCAGAACAAAATTTATTACTCAATCAGTGATGATATGTGCCCTCAAAGTTGTCATGTTATTCATTTTCATGTATCTAATTCCCTCTTCCAAGATGATTAACTTTATTCTGAGGCACAGTGGCAAAATCTTCCCATAACTTTCTGGTTCTTCTAGGCTGGCAAACAATCAAGCAAAGATCAGACAGATTGCCAAGAGAAAAAGAAAGGTAATTTTAATAACACTTAAACTTCCTGTATACATGGGAGAAACCCAATAAGACTGAGTAACTCGCCCATATGGTTTTAGTTACCATCTCAAATAACATCAGCCAAGACAAAGAGAGCTAGGAGGAGGAGGGGAAGGTCAAACATGGGAGGTAACCAGGAAAGGCACAGCCAGAAAGGGAAAGACCATTATGCAGATTTATGTTCTGCCTTCTCCAATAATATTAAAGAGATTCAGTATTCTGAAACTTGTGTGTGTGTGTGTGTGTGTGTGTGCGCGCGCGTGCGCATGTGTGTGTGGGGAGGGGGAGAAGATGTCCTTACAAAGAGATTTTCCTTTATACCTGTGAATGTCTCTTACAAAAGGGCAACTTCCACAAAGCCTTCAGAGTCCCTCCTATGATATAAAACTTATATTAAAAAGACATATTTAAGTAGTGGCAGATTTTGCTTGTTTCATGGCAAATCTTTTTAGAAAAAAGGCCAAGTACTTGCTTACTTGTTAGGTGGTCTTTTTTAAAGACTCAGACAAAGTCTATGATTGAGATACCATTAAGGAGAGTAGTGATAAGCACAAGATGGGCATTGCTGGGGTAATCCTGTTTTGGTGGGATTACAACTCAATTGGATAAAAGAAGCCAGTTTCCTTTCAGAAAACTGAAAATATTTTGGTCCATTCTAACGGAATTAATTGCTACTCAGTTCTTAAGATTAGATTGGTTTCTTGAAGTAACACAAACCCAACCCAGATTTCATATTTTACAATTTTTCAACAAAAACTAGAATTCTAGGTTTTTGGAATGTTGACAATTATTTCAAAATCTTTAAAATAGTTTGTACCAGCAGATTATAGCTTGTGAATGACAGGGAATGAGGGGGAGATGGAGAGTTGTGATTAAATGGGTATGAAATTAGTTTTCCGAAATGAATAAGTTCTAGAGATCTGCTATAAAACATAGCACCTATAGTTAACAATACAGAATTGTGCACTTCAAAATATGTTAAGAGGGTTAAGTGTTCTTATCACACTCATAAACCCATACAAACCCATAAATTCATACAAAGGAAAGAGACATGCTCTCTACCAACATAAGAAAAATTTTAGAGTGATGGGTATGTTTATTACCATGAGTGTGGTACTAGTATCATGGATGTGTGCATATGCTCTAACTCATAAAAATGTATATATTAAATACACATGTTCGGTGAGTGGGGTTCTTGGATCCCTCTGAGAAAGAATTCAGCAGTCTCCCATTCAGTGGTAGACAGAAAGTTTATTAAAAAAAAAAAAAAAAAAAGACAGACCTGCATAGACACAAGTGGCCAAGACACTGCATTTTGCCAGGGTACCAGATGTTCTCACATGCTGTTTTTTGATGGGATTTATTGCCCTGGGGTCAGGTTGGGTTAGTTTTCTCTAAAAACTGATAATCCTTTCTGTCCCAACCTCTGATTCTTGGAAACTTCCATAGCCGGTTTACCAACTTGTTAATTGTCCCTACCCTCACCCCTGGTTAAATTCCACCTTCTTCCATCATATGCAGCAATGTAACCATAAAAACTCTGGAACAGGTCACCGTCTGTGTCTTTGGACTCTGAAACATCTGGAAGCAGGTCTCAATAATCCAGTTACCAAGGGGACAAAGCAAAAATTTTGGCACCAGGGAGCTGATGTCATAATGGCACTAAGGATTCTACTGACTTCAAGCAGAATGATAAAACTACTGGTCTGAGAAACCAAACATTTTGAGTTCTACCTCAGATTTTGTGAATATGGACCAGAAGAAAGAGGCCTAGACTTGAACTCTTGGAAACATGGCTTGGTCTCAGCTCTGCCTCCAAATTATCCCATACAGCGTTGGCAAGCCCATGGAACTTTCAGAGTCCTCCATAGTACTCTCTACACAAGAAGGAGGCAAGACAAAATTCATGAAATCTTTCCATTTCTTTATTTCCAAAAGTGTCTTATCAGAAATTGTAAAGACATGTAAGCACAAGAAATTTCCACTCATCTGTGATAGGGGCTAGGGAGGAAGGGCCGGGCACCACACAGAGCTAGGTCTCATATACACTATATGACAAATGATCTGTTTTCTTTAAACTAAAACTCTGGTGTTAAACTGAGATTCCTGCCTCTATGATGCCCAAAGGTGTGCTGGACATTGATACATCAGATGTGCCAGGGTCAGTTTAACCAGGAAGCTGATAAGTTCTGGGGGCTGACCATGACGAATACTAGAGACATCAACTGTGATGGGCTGTTCTAATGGGCTGTTTGCTTATAACTATCTTTGTCTAACTCATTATAAAAGGCCAGCTTGAGATATGATGACAAATAGTTTTTTCAGGGTGCTATGCTCACCGTTCTCTCAGATCAGTGGCCAGTGATCTGAAAAATAAAAGCACTATGGCTCTCATTCAACTTATCCAATATGATAGCTTTAATTCCTATCTCTTCTTATTAACTTTCTGCAGTGACAGGCAGCAGAACAAGGCCTGTTCCAGTAATACCTACAGAAGATTTACCTAAATTTCCAATGTTGATGCTAACACTAAATGAGTTGTTTTTCCAAGAATGAGCAATTTTTGAAAGACTGAAAAAATAGGGGACAATTATGCTTCCCATCTCCACTGAAAAATAATTCTTACACTTGACTATGAAATCATGGTCACGTTATGCTCTATTACTCTCACTAATTTTTGAAAAAAGATAGAGTTAATATTTATAATTAGCAAGTAGGTGTCATTTGGACATACACTTTTGTTAGATTTTTTTTCTAAGTGTGAAAAATCACAAGTTATAAACAGCCAACTGTTTAAGATGCTTTCGAAATACATGATTACTTTAATTCTACAATGATTTCTTCGAGTTTTTCCGTAAGGGCACCACAAAATTCACCCACCTTCTCTTCCTTTTTATAAAACTGAAAGGTTGGGATGCAAATGATGTCACGATCTTTCACTAGTTCCTCGCACTCATCAGCATCCACTTCCAGGAATACCACGTCCTCATACTTCACAGACAGGGAGTGGTAGAGAGGCTTGATGGTCTTGCAAGGCCCACACCATGTGGCTGAAAAATCCACTATTACCAGCCTCTCTCCTGCCTCCTTGAGTGCTGTCTCGAAGTCCTCCTTGCTCAGGATCTCCTTGACCATGTCCACTCCCAGGAGATCCACTGAGTCTTCCACCAAATTCAGAGAGTCACTTTCCATAGACTTGGTGGTTTCTTCTGACAGCTGGAGGGGTTCACCTTGTTTGGGCAGGGTGATTCCTTCTGAGGATTTGGGAGGATTGCCCTGTTTAGGTGGGATGGGTATTGGTAAGAGACTGGGAGTATTGCCCTGCTTTGGTAAGATGAATTTCCCTAAAAGCTTGGGGATGTTACCCTGCTTGAACAAAATGGTTTTTATTGGGGGATAGGGGTAACAGCCTGCTGGGGTTGATGTCTTTGATTGGGGGACTGGAGTTGTCAGCCTGCTTGGGCTGTGTGGTTCTTACTGAGGAGTTGAGGATGTCACGACCCTGCTGTTGGAATGTGTCCCCAGGCTGTAGGATTTCTGACTCCTCTGCAGGTGTGGGTTGTGCGTCGCTGGTCTGGGTGTGGGCTGGGTCCAAGACCAAGAGAGTCACGTGATTAGATGTAACCTGTAATGCTGGCCTTTCTGAACAAAAGGGTAAACAAATGAAATAAAAATGCAAAAGAAGTATAAAATTCTGATCATATACTCCGAGGAAGACCAGTGTCATTCATAGTGCTCACAGATATAGCCTTATGAATGAAACACTAATTTGAAGAATTTCACTCAAACAGAAAGCCAAGCAGCATGTAATCACATGCATACTTTATGTAGACATTTTTTTAAACTACAACTTTTCCTGCTTAATTTGACACTGCTTCCTAAGGCAACCCTCTTCCCTCCCCCTTACAACTAGAGTCACCTTCATTTGTTTCTTCTTGTTTGTTGGGCCTCATTTCCTGTTCTCCTGGGCCTCCAACTTTATCACTTTCCATTTCTGGTTCCTTGTCTATCGTCACACCTATTTCATAGATGTCTCAAAACAAAGATGACTGTTTCCAACCTAACATCATAAACCGAGTAACAAGCGATACTCAGGTAATACTTAAAACTGGTTTTCCTTCTCTGTACTCATAACAGCAGATTTGAGAGTTTTATGACAGTCTTGGTTACGGTTACCACACTGTGCAGGAGGCTATATGCCCTGTGCCTGCATTATTCCTATAACACAACAAACCCCTGAGGTAAGCACCATTATGATCCCCACATTACAAATGAAAAAATTGAGACTTAGAGGGGTTATGTTACTCAAAGTAAAAAATCTAGTAGCTGGGGCAGATTCTAAGGCAACACTCTGAATACCACACGGTGCTGTCCTCTGCCAATGCCCTGTCTAGGATGGGTAACTTGAAACCAACTATCCTACAATCTCACTCTAGGATTCTTCCACTCCAATTTTCTCTTTATGACTCACCCAGTCTAATCATCTACTAACTGTGCCCTCCCAACCATATTGTCCTCCACCTCTCAAACCCCCTGCAAATACCTGACTGTCAGATGTCCTTTTGGAGCTATTTGGAAGGGAGTAGATTGTGGCGCAGAGGAATTACCTAATAGAGAAAGAAGTGAAAGCATCACTCCTTCTGCATCAGTAGACAGGGACAAAGACATTGGTCTACACACTGGGGTCTCTTTGCTTCAGGGTGAAACCCTAGCACATATAACAATTCAGAAAAAAAGTAAAATTAGAAGAGTATTTACATGATAGACCATCTAAAAGGCCAAGAAGCACCCATATTTTGGATTCTTAGCCTCCAGATCTATGAGACATTTTATTTCCTTTTCCCTTCGGTTTTGGGTTTTTTTTTAAAAAAGATTTATTTATTTATGCATACAAAAACTGGGGTACAGGCCAGAGGTGTGTGTTGGGGGAGGGGAAAGGATTCACCAGAGACAGAGTGGGGAAGATAACAGGAGGATTGATTGAAATACACTGCTGAGGGGAACAGTGGGAGAGTCAGGAGAGGTCTGCTGCGCCATGTGGGTAGCTCCCTGGGCAGGGATCAAACTCCTGCTGCAGTGGCTGCAGATAACTTCATAGGTTGCATCTTAACCCCTTACACCATCAGGGAGGCCCATTCCCCTCAGTTTTATTGAAAAATACTTCACAAACATCGGCCTCCCCGGTGGCCTAGGGGTTAATCATTTCGACAGTCTTAATTCAATCCACAGCCAGGGAGCTAACCCACAAATGGTACAGCAGCCCTCTCTTGACTTGCCTGCTGCTCCTCTTAGCTGTGTATTTCAGTTGATCTGTCTAATCTGCTCCCTACTCTGTCTCTAGAGAATCCTCTCACCTACCCTGCCCCTCCCCTCAACACATCTGGCCTACACCCCAGCTCTTCTACATAAAAGTAATATCTTAAAAAAAAAATGCTTTACGTACATTACTATAAGTAAACTATAAGTTTAAGCCATAGGGTTTGATGGATGGTTTGTTTTACATAGATTGTGAAGTAGTTATTATACATACTGTGAATTTGTGTCTCAGTGGTAGCTTCAGTCAACATTCATTTTCTCATGTAGATAAAATAAAAAGAAAAGAAAGAAGAAAAGAATTCTCCTTGTGATAAGAACCTTAGGATTGACTCTTAACAATTTTCTTGTGCACACACCAGTCAACAACGTTACCCACAGTTATGTTGTACAGTCCAGCCCTAGGATAGCAGGCCCTCCATAATGTCTTTTCCTTCAAACTTGTTTCATTATAATATCAATGAGAAAAAAAAATGACTCCCAGTTTGGACCATTGTCTATGCAGAGTTTGCATGTTCTCCCCATGACTGTGTGGGTTTTCTTGGGTATTCTGGGTTCCCTCCACATCACAAAGATGTGCAGATGTGCATATGAGGATTATTGGTGTGTCTCAATTGTCCCAATCAGTGTGTGTGTGTGTGTATGTGATATGCCCTGCAATGGAAGTATGTTCTGTCAGGGTTGGGGGGTCCTGTCTTGACCCTAAATTACTGGCATAGGATCTAACCACCTGTGACCCTGAATTGAAATAAGTGGGTTGAAAGAAGAATGAATGAGTTATTGAATAAATGAATGAACGTAAATGATGTTTTGGTCTTTATTTAGAAGTTTGATGATGCTTTTGTGACCAAAAATATACCGTGGGAACTTAAGTCATTGATATCAATTGGCCTATCGTCAGAATGGTTTTTGTCATGGCTGCTGTATGATTTCCACTGAACTTTAAGAATGCTTATCTATCATAAAAGAACTGAATGGTCTGCATGAAAAGTTATCTACATTTCATATTCGCACCTTATTTTTCTCATTGAGATGGCTGCTGTCTGAGTATTTTTTGCTAAAGTGATTATAAAGTAATCTGTGATTATACAGCATCACTCAGGGCTGAATTCAATTTCTCTTGGATTTTACTTGGTTTATCATATCTTTCTTTCCTTGAGAACATCCCCCAAATCTGAAAGGAGTTATCATGAACTCAGATAGACTAAATAAAACTATAGATCAGGTTAAACATGTGTTAGGGGATCATTTTTTTATCTAGCTTCTCAATGTTATAATAACAAACCCTGGGAAAATTTCTAAAACATTTTAAGTATTTTTGAAAGTCAAGGTGAATTGGTTAATTGCTTACTATTCCTTCTATCTCCCTGGATTTTTCAATTTTCAAGAATAGGCATTTATAATGGAAAAGAACATTGTTTTTCTAAAGCTAAGTACATGCTCTTCTTTTCTTCCTGCAGTGACTCATCTTGCAGAGGATTTGTCATCATCAGTATCTTATCTAAGGTGCGGATCTTATGCCTTTGTACCTGGCTTTCGAAGTTCTTACCACATTCATTCCTCATCATTATTGCACACAATGGTGTCTATGTTTTGCTCAAAGGAAGGTGGATTATTGATTTTACTCGGTTCCTTTGTAATATTTAACCCCCAATGTTTTTATGCTTGGAAACACTTTCAGTGTAATGCTTAAAGCTCTCCTGTGTGAATATTCACTGGAAAATTCCATTTGGAGTTGCTTTGATAAGATTCAGCTTAGTTGTAACCTTGTTTTTTTAAAAGCAATGGGATTCTAAAAAGATTTTTAAAATGTACATGGTCCCCGGTCATAATTCTTAGTGCAGAAACAATGCTCCCTGCTTCTGGTTTTTCAAATGTTCCAATGCCCACTTTCTGAAGTAAGTCAGATACAAGAGTTAGCAGACTATGGATGGTTCCTGCCTCCAGAACAAATAGCACTCAGGGCAGGAGAGAAAAACATAGGCCCATTGAACAATCCTCAGCACATTAATTCTAGCAATGATCTTTACTGGACTTGGTAGGAAGTCCCAAGATCCTCAGCTCGGCATTCAGTAGATATTTAATGAATGACTAGATAAAGGTGTGCATGGATTGCAACATGCATAATGGGAAATGATGAGAGAGGAATTATGCTGAAACTAAACTAAAAATTTATTTAAATTTTTTTTTTTTTTTTTTTTTTTTTTTGCTAAAAGTATCTTTATTAGCATCTGACTAGACCCACCCTGGACTCCTCTAGAAGGAGGTAAAAGAAACTATTCCCGGGCCTCCCCTGGTGGCTCAGCAGTTGAGCCCTGGGCTGTGAAGCTGCCCGTAGTCTTTGCAGCACCATTTCGATCCCCGGCCACCAGCGAGGGTCCCACATGGCGCGTAGACCTCTCCTGTCATGCCCGCTGCTCCCCTCAGCAGTGAATTTCGGTCCATATGCCTCTTCTGTTCCCTGCTCTGGCTCTGGTGAATTCTCTCACCCACCCGCACTTCTGACTGTACCCAGTGCTTGTATAATTAAATAAATAAATCTTTAAAAAAAAAAACCAAACTATTCCCAATAACACTTCTCCAAACCACCCATAACAAGTACAAAATTAGAAAACTAAAAAACAATTTTTTAATTTTATATTTATTTATTTTTTACATTATTGTTCATTTTTTTAACTTTTTTCTTTTTTTCTTTTTCTTTTTTTATTTTTTTAATAGAGGCATTTTTTTTTTATTTTATTTATTTGTTTGTTTGTTCGTTCGTTTTGTTTATACATGCACTGGGTACAGTCAGAAGCGCGGGAGGGTGAGAGAATTCACCAGAGCCAGAGTGGGGAGCAGAGCAGGCAGAAGGACCGAGATACACTGCTGAGGGGAGCAGCGGGCGGCAGGAGAGGTCTGCGCGCCATGTGGGACCCTCCTCCGGTGGCCGGGGAGCAGCCGGGGATCGAACCGGCGCCGCAGAGGTCGCCGGCAGCTTCGCAACCCAGCGCTCAACAGCTGCGCCACCAGGGAGGCCCTATTGCTCATTTTTTATAATGTTTGATTTCTCCCCCAGGTGTAATCCTCATAAAATTCCTACCACCCATGAACTGTCACCATAGTCTCTTGTGCCCGTCCCTCCCCATTTTGGACCCCATTTTCTCCCCCTTCCCTATATGTCTCAGTTCTATAGTTTGCTAATTTGGTCCTTTTTTTTTTTTTTTTTTCTTTTCTGAGTCCTTGTTTGGTTTCCCTGTATTCCTCCTCCGTATCGGATGGATTCCTCCATCCGATATTTTTCTTTTTCCTTCTGACTTATTTCACTGAGCGTAATCTCTTCCACCTGCATTCATGTTCCTGCAAATGGCATGAGTTTATCTTTTTTGATTGCTGAGTAGTATTTCATTATGTATATATACCACATCTTCTTGATCCAGAAATCTGTTTTGGGGTATTTAGGTTGTTTCCATATCTTAGCTATTGTAAATAGTGCTGCAATAAACACAGGAGTGCAGGTTTCCTTTCAAATTAATGTTCTGGTGTCCTTTGGGTAGATTCTTAGCAGTGGAATTGCTGAGTCATATAGTAGACCCATTTTTAATAATTTGAGGGTCCTCCACACAACTTTCCATAGTTGGTGGACAAGTTTGCACTCCCACCAGCAAAGTAAAAGTGTTCCTTTTTCTCCTCATCCTCATCAGTGTTTGTTGTTGTCAGGTTTTTTAATGTGGGCCATCCTTACTGGTGTGAGATGGTATCTCGTCTTGATTTCCATTTCCCTGATTATAAGGGATGTTGAGCATTTTTCATGTGCTTGTTGGCCATCTGCATTTCCTCTTTAGAGAAGTGTCTTTTTTCTTCTTCTGCCCACTTTTTGACTAGATTGTTTATTTTGTTTTTGTTGAGTTGTGTAAGCTCCTTGTAGATTTTTTTTTTTTTAAGATTTATTTATTTATTTATTTATACAAGCACTGGGTACAGTCAGAAGCACGGGAGGATGAGAGAATTCACCAGAGCCAGAGCGGGGAACAGAACAGGCAGACTGATGAAATACACTCCTAAGGGGAGCAGCGGGCATGACAGGAGAGGTCTGCGCGCCATGTGGGACCCTCGCCAGCAGCCAGGGATTGAACCGGGCTGCAGTGGCTGCAGGCAGCTTCGCAGCCCAGCACTCAATCACTGCGCCACCAGGGAGGCCCAAATCTTTTTTTTTTTTTTAAAGATTTATTTATTTATACAAAAACTTGGGTACAGGTCAGAGGTGCAGGAGGGTGAGATAATTCACCAGAGACAGAGCCGGGAGCTGAATAGGCAGATGGACCAAAGACACTGCTGAGGGGAGCAGCAGGCAAGACAGGAGAGGTCTGCTGCACCATGTGGGTTTCTCCCTGGCTGGCTGGGACTCAAACCCACACTGCAGAGACTGCAGAAGCTTCACAGTGTGGCACTCAACCAGCTGAGCCACAGGGGAGGTGCAGATCTTTGTAGATCTTTGATATAAGTCCCTTATCAGCTATATGGAGCTCAAATATATTCTCCCAATCTATAGGGTGTCTCATTATTTTGGTTATTGTCTCTTTTGCTGTAGAGAAGCTTTTTAGTTTGATGTATTCCTAGATGTTTAACTCTTCCTTCATTTTCTTTGCTTTGGGGAAGAGTCTTCAAAGATGTTTCTGAGATGCATGTCATGGAGTGTTTTATCTATTTTTTTGTCCATGTATTTTATGGTTTCGGGTATTACATTCAGGTCTTTTATCCATTTTGAGTTGGTCTTTGTATATGGTATGAGGTAGTAATCTAGTTTCATTTTTTGCATGTAGCAGACCAGTTTTCCCATCACCATTTGTTGAAGAGATTGTCCTTGTTTAAGTGCTTATTCTTTGCTTCTTTGTCATAGATTAGTTGTCCCTATATTTGTGGCTTTATGTCTGAGTTTTCAATTTGATTCCATTGGTCTGTGTGTCTGTTTTTGTTCCAGTACCATGCTGTTTTAATTCTAATGACTTTGGAGTATAGTTTGAAGTCTGGAAGTGTTTTACTTCCATTTCTTCCCTTTTTTAGTCAAGAGAGCTAGTCAGGATTTTTTTTGTGGTTCCATATTAATTTCATCAATAATTGTTCTAATTCTTTGTGGAATGCCATTGAGCTTTTTATTAGAATTGTATTGAATCTATAAATTACTTTTGGTAGAATGGCCATTTTGATAATGTTAATTCCCTCTATTCATGAGCAGGGAATGTCTTTCCATTTCTTTGTATTTTATTCTATTTCTTTTATCAATGAAAAACAATTTTTTTTAAGATTTATTTATTTATTTATTTATTTATTTATTTATACAAGCACTGGGTACAGTCAGAAGTGTGGGAGGGTGAGAGAATTCACTAGAGCCAGAGCGGGGAGCAGAGCAGGCAGAAGGACCGAAGTGCACTGCTGAGGGGAGCAGCGGGCTGCAGGAGAGGTCTGCGCGTCATGTGGGACCCTCCTCTGGTGGGTGGCTAGGGAGCAGCCAGGAATCTAACCAGTGCTGCAGAGTCTGCAGGCAGCTTCGCAGCCTAGCGCTCAACCGCTGCACCACTGGGGAGGCCCTGAAAAACAAATTTTTAAACAAACAAAAAAAGAACTGGGTCTCCCCTGGTGGCACAGCAGTTGAGCGCTGGGCTGCGAAGCTGCCTGCAGCCTCTGCAGCTCCAGATCAATCCCTGGCCGAAGGTGAGGGTTCCACATGGCGTGCAGACCTCTCTTGCCATGCCTGCTGCTCCCCTCAGCAGTGTATTTTGTCAGTCCGCCTGTTCTGTTCCCTGCTCTGGCTCTGGCGAATTCTCTCACCCTCCCGCGCTTCTGACTGTACCCAGTGCTTGTATAAATAAATAAATAAATCTTTAAAACAAAAAATAGAGGACTGACATGTACCAACATTTCATCCTAAAAATCAATGCTTTGTTAGCCACTTAGTTCTGAAATGGAGTCACGTGGTGTGCCCCAGACATTCTAGGAAAAATTTCACCATAATATTGAGGCACCATGTTTCTCTTCTTTCCTGACCCTCAGCAGTGATACTAAATTAAATTCTTAGTCTTCTACTACATTGAACACAGACAATAAAAGTGACAATTTAATATTGCATGCATCGTGTTTAATGCAAAAAAAAGTACTATCTCAAAAATCATTATCTGACTGTAAATTAAGATATCCTTTGCCTACAGACTCAGCAGTGATTAGAAGTGTCCAGGTGAGAGGAATATTTCACAACAGTGTAGAGTTGGAATGTTATTTAACTTGTAATAGGGTGTCATGGAATGCTTTGAGGAAATGATCTGACCAGTATGTACTTTCTCAGGTTCACTGTTAATATATTCATCATTTGATTAGAGGGTCGAAGACAGAATTCAAAGAAATCTGTTAAACTGTTAAACTGGTAGTTGAGAGAGAACATATTGAAAGTTTAAACTAGAACAGAAGAAGGAAGATTAATATGTTCAAGAAATTCCAGAAAGAAAATTTACATCATTTGGTAAATTCTTGGGAGGAGCAGAAAACTGAAGCTTGGGCCACTGGATGCAATGCAGGAAGTGCAAGGTAACAGGCAGAATAGGGTCAGCACACCCTGGAGGTACACACCCAACAGGCAGCTGTGGGCAAAGATCTGATATCTGGGAAGAAGTCAGGTGAGACTGTTGGAGCAGCCAGCAGTGGCTGAGCCTTGCAACCTGGGGCCCTCAGGTGGCAGGCCCAGGCTGGGCACAAACTATGCTGCTTTTCCAATCAGAATGAGGGGCCAGACTCCACCCCATAATACCCTGACAGCTCAGTCAACATCTAGGGAACCTTGATTAAGCAGTGCTAGGAGTGAACTCCACCCCTGACGTCCTGGGCCAGGGCACTGCTGGGAAGGGGGCAGAGCTGCGTGTCCATGCTGTGAGCATTTAAAAGGGAGTAATACTCTTGGCTTGCTCTTTTTTTCATTGAGCTACTGCAGACAAGAGCTCCTTTTCCAGTCAGTGAGTCTTTATCCCTTCTTTCCCAGGGTAGAAGGAGTCCACAATCTCAGTAGCAGGAAATCTAAGAGAAAACAGCAAAGGAAAATACACAATGAAGGAAGCAAGGGGAGCCATGGAGCTCCAAGTCAATAGAGGAGTGCCCAGGAGGGAAAGGGCAACCCCCCCCCCCCGCCCCGCCCCCACCACCACGACCACGGCCTCAGGGAAATAGGAAGAGAAAGAGGAGTGGTCGGCACAGGGCACAGAGGTAAGTCACAGGCACTTTTTGGCAGTAGAATGAGGAAATGACACCAGTTCAGGTAAGGAGTGAGTAGAAGATCAAATGAATAGATCAAGATCCCCTTTTAAGAATTCTATTAATGTGAAGGAAATAGAGTAGTTTGATGGGAAAAGGAGTTAGAGGGCAGTTGATCCAAACCAGACGAGATTTATGTATATATGTAAGTTGACAAGAGGGGAAAACAGTGCAGGGGAAATTTTAGGTGGAAGCAAAAAATAAAATGTTTGGGCTCAGCTTTAGAAATGAATTGGGATCCTTTTCCAAAAGAGGAGGAAAAGAAAGATGAGGTACAAAGCCAGAAAAAATGTTAAGTGAATGGACTCAGAGAAATCTGGCCACTCTCTGGTCATCCAGGCCCACAGCAGATACCAGTTTTGACATTGAGGCCTCAGAGCTAATTCAGGCTCCCTGAAAGTTAAAATTGCTAGGCCTGGATGCAGATGAAAACAGTAGAGAACTTCAGTCACTGCTGAGTGGTGTCAACATCCCGGTCATGGATTCAGGAAAAGATAAATCCAGCCACTGGAGTGGTGTGTCAAGGAGGGTCACACTAGCAGTTTGGGATCAGATAACAGTTCAGTGAAATCTATAGATCCTAATGGAGTGATTCTGCCTGAGTTAGTTAACCCTTAACTTCCCAGCCATCTCAGGAAGCTGAGATGCAAAGCATGGTAGCATGGGCCTTAGCAAGCCTAGTGCTGCTCTGTGTAAGATCTGTATAAAATTAATAAAATCACCTATGTCTCTAGGCTCTTCCTGGACAAATGAGAACAACTGTGCACTGTCATAAAGGGGATTATGAAAATCAAAACAGTTCATATAATGTAAACATGTCTGGTACATAGTAATAGTCTATACTCATGTTGGCTATTATTGTTTATGAGCATTTGCTGGGTGCAGGATGATAAGAAGTGCTTTCTGGACTAAAAATGGATCTGCCATATGACTCTGCAATTCCACCTCTTAGGTATCTACCCAAAGGACACAAAAACACTAATTCGAAAGGAAACCTGCACTGCTATGTCTATTGCAGCACTATTTACAATAGCCAAAATAAGGAAACAACCTAAATGTCCAAGAATGTATGGGTGGACCAAGAAGATGTGGTGTATATATACAATGCAATACTACTCAGTGATCAAAAAAGATAAACTAATGCCACTTTCAGAAACATGGATGGAACTGGAAGGGATTATGCTAAGCAAAATAAGACAGAAGAAGAAAGATAAATACTGGATGGTTTCATTTATATCTAGAATATTGAGAACCCAAATAAAGGGTAAGGCAAAGACCAAACTGACCTTTGAGAGCTAACCATAGATTAGCTTGTTTGGATTTTATAAAAATAATATAGTGCATCTATTATAGAACATTCAGCAGAGTACCGGTAGGATCATATAAGCAAACATTATTTCTGCAGTTAAATACATGGATATTGACCCCTGGTTGCACAAATAATGACTATAATAAGAATTACCACTTCAGGTCTGGTTTTACTGCCAAATGAGTCCATATCCAACTCAGGAAATTCATATCAGACTTTTGAAATTTTTGGGGGGGGTGGTTCCAGAATCGTGTGTCAGTGTATAAATGCATTTTATATATGACGAAACTGAGTTGTAGAGAGAGTAATCTGCCAAATGTCCCACTGCCAGAAAATGACATAGTTAGGAGTCAGATGCCAGTGCTTTGACACCAGGACCTACATTTCTCCAGCATAATCTTAATCTCTGTACTACATTGCCTCCCAAGAAAAGAAAAAAAACAGGATCAAAAGAATCTGGCAGCTAGGGAAACAGGAAAAAAGAACTCTTTCCAAATCCAGGGCAAAGGGCAAAGCATGTGGCATAATCATAATCAGTAGATCAGTAGGCTCTCTGTGCTATGTGACTTACACAACAAATTCACTTGACCTTGATATCAACCCTGTGTTGTGTGCGATATCCCCTTTTAAAAGTGGAAATCGAGGCTCAGAGAAATCATGTTTAGGATTTTATGTTGAGTAAGGGGTGGGGCTGCTTGCCAAGCCCACAGTCCTACCCCATGTCAGAGTTCTTCTGCCAGTCTAGCAGCCCTTTCTACCCTTGAAGGAACACCTCATGCCCACCATTCTTGATTCTCTTGTCTTTTCCCTACCTTTGTTTCCTCCTATGTAAACTTGGTCACAAATACCACACAATGATGGTTATTGAGGGCTAGCTCAACACTGACTCAGTAGCCATCAACAGATACTTGTTGATGGGATGGATGGGTGAATGAGTTCACAAAGATAAATGTGATAAGGAGCTTATCCAGGAGCTCAGTTTTCTTCCCCACCTTCCCAGTCAATACTGTGCCCACATTGCTAGATGAATAAAAGACTAGATCACAATGTCCCTCCATTCCTAATTGTCTGGGACTATCCAATTTACTGCTGTTATTAACATCTTAACTTGATGTTAACAGTAACCACTTTCACTCTCAAAAGTGCCCCAATTTGGGTAATAAAGTCTGCATAAAAGGATTTTGGAACTCAAAAGGGCAAGTCTTGACATAGCTGGTATAAAGGTCTGACCTACCTGTCCCCTCTCCTATACCTGCTGGGCTGTGGGAGAAGAAAGCTAGAGAAGCTAGGACAGTTACATGCAGATACAACGTGGGTAACATGGGCTCAGTTACAGCTTCCCACCACCGTTCCAGAAATTGTGTTGAGTACTGGGCCCCAACACCATCATCATCAGGCCTCAGCATTCAAGTAGGAATCCTGGCAGGGCCTATTGAGACAGCTCCTCTCCCAGCCTCAGGCTGCTGCCCCACCAATCCCTGAGGACCCAGAGGAGCTTAAGTTCTCATCCAAAATCTCCCCAGGAAACTTAAGTGGAGGGAACAGACATGAGGGAGAAAAGGTGCTCACAGCAGGGAGACAGAGACCACCTTGCGGGCCTGGGGACAAGATAATCAGAATGGGAATCACAGCATGAGACTTCCAGAAGCCATTCTTCCTACCTCTTCACCCTTGGGAAAAAGAGGAGGGTTAACTCCTAACAATAAATTTAAACCTAAAATGACAGATTCTACTGAGTTGACTTGCTAAAGGCAGGTATAATTAAATTCAGCTTTACACATTAGAATGGGGGGTAAAGATTGTTATTATAGAAAAAAGAAAGGAGTACATTTTTGTACCTCTGAGTGGTGTGGCCAGTAACACATTTCTAATACTATACCTTCTAATGATTACGGTACTCTTTCTTATGGATGACTGCAATTTATTTAATCACGTTGTATCATAGGACATTTGGATTTTTCCAACTTTTTATTGTTAAGATATGGGAGCAAACCCCTTACCAAGGTACAAATCACTAGTTGTACCTGTGGAGCCAGACTCCAAGGTGGCTCCAATGATCCCCTCCTCCTATACTTATGTCTTCAGAGTCTGCTCCCACCATGAATAGCTCTGACTTATGTAGCTACCAGGAGGTCAAAAAATTGGCAGCATGTGGCATCCAAGACTGGACATAAAAGACCAAGGCTTCTGCCTTGCTCCCTCTTGGCTCACTCCCTTGGGCTGCCACACCATGAGGTCACCTGAACAGCTTATGGAGAGGTCACCGTGGAGAGAAGCGAGTTCTCTGCCAACAGCCAGGCGAGGGCATCAGTTAAGGCTTCAGCTGGTACAGCCTCAGCCAGCGTTTCAACTTGGCAGAGACCCTAACACAGACACACACACACCCCACCCCGCTAAGCAGTTCCCAGATTCCTGTCCACTGGGGCTGTTAAGATAGTGTTTATTAGGTTTTTTTTTTTATTGCTGTTTTATACTTTTAAAGGACAGGTTTATTAGAAAAAGAAGAAAGAAAAAGAGAGGCACCTGCATAGACACAGGTGGGCAAGAGAGAGATGTTTTGTTTATCTTTTTAATTTTTTTATTTTCTTTCATCGTTGTTTGTATTTGGACAGTATTTGAGTTCTCCCCTAAGGTGTTGTCCTCATAGTTCTCCCACCACATTAGCACTTGTTTCCATCACCACAGTCCCTTGGGCTCTTCCCTCCCCTATGTTGACCCCTTGCCTTCCTCCTCCCCTGCTGTACACCTCAGACCTGTGACAGCTTGAAAGTTTTGGCCTTTTTTTCCGTGACAGTTTGTTTAGTTTCTCTATATTCCACATGTAAGCGCAACCATCCAATATTTATCTTTTTTCTTCTTATTTTGCTTAGTATAGTCCCTTCCTGCTCCATCCATGCTGGCTGGCTTTCAGCCATTGAGCTTTGGGTGAATGTGTTACACAGTAATAGACAACATGTGTATATGTTAAATACAGATATATATATACACACACATATATATTGTGCATATATAATATGTAGACATAGACATATCCACACACCAGCACATATATTAATTCTTTTTTTAAAAAAAGATTTATTTATACATTCAAGAACTGGGGTATAGGCTAGAGGTGTGGGGAAGGTGAGAAGATTCACCGGAGACAGAGTGGGGAACAGAACAAATGGATTGACTGAAATACACTGCTAAGGGGAGCAGTGGGCAAGGCAGGAGAGGTCTGCTACGCCATGCGGGTCACCTCCCTGGCCTGGGAGAGAACTCATGCTGCAGTGGCTGCAGATAGCTTCATAGTGCTGAGACTTAACCCCTTGAGCCACCAGGGAGGCCCCATATATTAATTCTTAGTAATAGAAAATAGGATAGGGTCCTAGGATATGTTCCTCACAAACAACTTTAGATATATCAATACTCTGGTGAGCCTCTTACTAGAAAGACTGTACCAGTTTTTATGCTGATCTGATCAGCATGTCTGAGAGTGCCTGTCTCTTGTATATTTGTCAGCACTCAGTAGGATCTGTTTGTGGAGGGCAGACAGATTCACAGGTGTCCAAGAAGCCAGTTCAATTACAGGTTGTTGCAATATGCCTTGAAACAGTTGTAAAGATATTACTTGAGATGATGCTGATGCAATTAGGACGGCATCTCCCGCCCCTTGTAACAAGCAGGCCTTGTTCTTGGTTCAATCCTTGCCTGACAGTAAATATTTAAAGACTATTTAGAGCAGCCACAAGTAAAGCTCAAGTAGTCAAGCTGGGACTCCACGTCCTTGTTCTCTAAGGACCTTAAATCAACCAGAGTTGTTTTGTAAAAATGTGCCAAGTGCCTCAGTGCATAAATCCTCAGGCCCCCGGTTCTATGAAATAAACCCCCCACGGTTTATTTTAAAGTAGGATTGTGGGACTTGGTGGGACAGAGGCAGGGATCTCTATGTCAAATGTTAAGGACAAAGTCTGATGGCATGAAACTTGCTGGCTAAATCCAATCATAGGATTCTTTCTAAAAACCTTTCCCAAAGTTGCCATAAATAGGTGAGCATGTCTTAGGAAATATAAAAGGCTTGTTTTCTTATAAAATCAGAACACTGACTCTCTCGGTGATGGTGAGTGGTTTGTTTTACTTGTTTGATTACATAGTGAAAGCAGCTTCCCATCACATGACCTGGATAGTGATTCAAACCCTAAGAAGATAAGGCACCGCTTTCCTGCCTCTTCACGTCCTGCTTCCCCATGTACATCTGCGGATCAAATGAGCTCTGTCTGAGGAGCTCTGCCTCGAAAGATGAGCTCCACCCAGTGCACAAGGAAGGGTGTTGTTGGTGGGCAGGAAGGGGCAGCCAATGATGATGGAGAAGGGATGGCAAAAAGTAAAACGTAAGATTTTGAATACAATGAGTTGACAATTATATGTGTGAAATCTTTTTAACATATTTAGGAAGTCTAATTCTTCATTTTTTCTTGTTTTCATAACTCATCTCTTTGACAATAATTTATACAGCAAAACAGAGACTCATAAAACACATACCTTCAAATTATGAAATGCCGTCCTTCTGTCCTATTTAGCTTCATATTTTATATCATATCATGAAAAAAAGAAAACTTTCTGGCCATTAAATGCCTTTGTTCTCCTCCCTCATCCTGTTTACTGTCATTCTTTCCCAGAGATAAGCACTATCTTCAAGTTGATGTTTTCCCTCGAATTCTTTTACTTTCTCATAATACACACATTCATAAACAACAAACATTACTGGTTCTTTATAAGTTTGTAGACTTCTGTACCTTTTCAGCATTTTTTATTTATTCAGAGCCGCAGCTCTGTTGCTCAGGCTGTGCACTGCACTGCCCCCAGGGCTCCACTCATGCATGCCACTCCTTGAGTGACTTCTGGGTGTTGTGCAGTATGGCAGCCCCACAACCCACTCCCTGTTTGGAGATACACACTGAGGCATGATAGAGCTGGCATTTGTTTATATTACCCTATAGTTTTCATCATGTGCTTGTGTCATTTTATTTGTGAATTATTATTTTTTCCATTTATGAATTTCTTTAAGGAAAGACTACTGTTGCTATTGCAAACAGTACCAGTGAACTTCCTGGTGTGTGTCTTCATTGATACAAGGTACCCGTGTCTCTGGGAAGTCATCACCCTTTATTCTGAAGTATCTAAGCAATTTTTAAAAAATTATTCTACTGAACATTATAATAAGAAAAAGACAAACTTGGTAAAACTTAAAATATTTATTAGTATGAATCAGTGTGTGTTAAACCAACAACAGATATATCGGGGTGTCGCCAAGGGCAATGCTGTAGCACAGAAAGCAGGAGGAAAGGTCCTAACAGTCTGCAGTGGTGTCTTCTATTGCACAAACTGGGTCCAGCCCAGACAGAAGCTCTTTATAAAAATATGAGAAAAGGAGGAATTTACACAACAGAGCACTGACATTGGCTCTGGTTTCAACAATGATGGTTAAGAGATTAAAAAGCTGTCTAACAGGCCAGAGCTCTTTAGTTCGTAAGATAGTTCATATTCAATTCACCTTGAGCACTGCAGAACAGTGAGAAGTGGAGCTCCCTAAACCCCACTTATTTTATCCATCACCAACCATACGGTTGGTGGGTCCTAGGTCTTAGAGGAAACCTTTCAGTCATCCAAACTTCGCTCAGAAAATGCATTCAGATCTCTCTGGGGCACAGCTCTTTTGTTGGCTAAAGGTTAGATTCGGTCTTTTAACCTCCTGTAGTCTGCAAGTAACGTCATATTCAGCACCCTAATGTACCATTTTCAGTTATAAAATGGCAAGTCAATTATGTACCTAGATAGACTGTTCACATGACTCTGCTCCCATCACAAGGATTGCCTTGGGAAATAATCCCTGGGAAGATTCATGCCTACATTACATTAACACGTAGTCTTGAGCCAAATGGATTATATGTTGGCATAACAAATATGAAATCATATTTACAGATGTACACATACATACCCACGGGAAAGAAAAGAAAATGGAGGAAAAGGAGCACATTTTGGAAGGTTGTAAAGGATGCTACATTCCATTAAACTACGTGACATTTTGGAACAATAGTAATTTCCAAGTTTTATATACTATTAGGTGATTATAGTTCAATTATTAGAACAGTCAGAAAGTAAACTCAAGGCAAAATAAAGGAAAACAAGAAACCATCATTGTGGACAAGGCTCAAGCATCTCTCTTTAGAAAAGTTTCCAAGTTTATGCAAATACATGTGTGACCATATTATTCTCTCTTCACTGATTGTGTCCCATAGTGATTTTATGTATAGTCATCTAGCCGGCTTCCATACATAAGGTCATACAGAGAAATAAGAGTGTTTCACACCCTCATATGCTTCTAAAATAAAACCATGGGCTCATTCGTGGGCAGCTCATTGCATGTGGCTACCATCAAGAGGCAAGAGGCAACCACTAAAGACCCAGCCCAACATTCAAAACCCTGCTGGAAAGAGGTTCATCTTAGCCAGACAACCTGAGCACTGTCTCCAAATAAACCCAGATTCTCAGGAACAGCTGGTTAAGTAAAGGTTCTAAAATAAGCCTGCCAGTCACTTGGGAAGAGGTCATTTCATTTGTCAACCCCAATTTTTAATCTTTGGAAAGATGTATGACAATTGCTTGGCCTGCAAGCAGAATTACACTAGCCAGTAATGTTGACAATATGGAGCAAAGCCTAAAAATCCCTGCCAAGGCCCAGCCAAGACATCCAAATGCCAGTTGCTAACCATTTTTGAGGTACCTATCTGGGGGAGTTAAGAGGCACTCGAACCAAAAATACTTCACATTCTAAGATTGTCAAACTACTCTTGAAAGCTGGGTGAAGTGGTAAGAAATTGACAGAACATCAAATTGACAGCACATTTTTGAAATAAAAATCGGAATCTGTGATTCCCACCTGGCTATTTTCTTGCCCACTGTCCACATGAAAAAGTGTAAACATGGCAGTGGTCTCTCAATGACTCTGGCCTTTTGTCCTTGATGGACTCTGTGTCTACTGGTCTGGAGCATGGTGGGTGCCGCCAAGACAGGACTCTGAAGCACAGTTCATTTGTCTGTTACTGAAAGTTCCAGGCATTTAATCAGCTTACAGTCTCTTCCCTGGTTTTTATATTACAGCTTTTCAACAAATGTTTGCTGGCCCTTGCAAGTTCCTTCAAAGAAGGCACCTCCTGGCCTTGTTACCACACTGCACGGTTAACCACTCACAAAGCTGTCCTTTTGCAGCTTCCCACACCTCCCAAAAGTCACTGACCTGAATGTTCTTTAAGAATCACCTATAGGAGCCTAACAGAAAACCAACTGCTTCTTGATCCCAGGTTTTCATGGACACTTTAATGAACATTTATGGTAATAGGATTTGGGTTTTGAATGGAACTAGCTCTTCCTCTTCTCACTGCCTTTTCTTGCCTTGGATTCAGACATTTTTAATTAACTGAGCGAAAAGGGCAGCTGAAAAGGAAGATTTTATCAAGGCCCAGTTAACTGGCACTCCAGAAGTGGACCTTTGCCCAAATACCTACACTTCCTGGAGCTTGGCATCTCCTTAAATATGTTCTCTGATTTTGGAGTTTCCAGCGGTTAGGATCTTAAGGTTCTGGTACTTCCTGTGGCTGGTTTTCCTGCAACCTACCGTTCATTGCTATTGTTAAAAGTTTGCCCTACAATCTGGGCTATTGCAGTTATTTTTTCCCCCTAGAAATGACATTATGACATATTCTTTTAGTAAAATAATACTCTGTGCATTAAACTTTTCTAAGAAACTAGGAATTTATTATCATGGAGGACTTGCATGCCAGGCAGTCTCTGGAATAATCTTTATATCCTAAATCTGCCACTGTTCACATAGTAACTGCTTAAATGACTTGCAAACTAGGTCTTCCAATCCTAAAATTATATACAATAGTCAGATGTGGTTTGTTTGTATATGACCAATGCTTAGTAAAATGTTCATCAAGTGAAAATCAGAGATGTAGACAATGCTAACATTATCTTTCTCCACTTTTATGATAGCTCAATCCAATTATCCTCCACGGAAAGGTAAAATAAATCAACCTTTTTGGTTAGGCTCAGGTGAAGGCTGGTTAGGTAATGAAGGCAATGGCACTGAAGAAGTTACTGAAATTTGGCTAGGGAACCTAGGAAGTCAGAATGGAATTCCACTTTAGAATCTCACACACAAGCCAGTAAGACTCCTGTACAGTGGGAGAACATCTTAAGGCTTAACAAAACACTCAATTTAATGTTTACCAAATATCCGTTCCCTCCAGTGTGCATCCAACACACTAATGACCACTTTGCAGCAGTATGATGGGTATTTCCAGAGTTTTCTAAAATCCTTTTCTGGGAACAACTCTTGCCCCCTTTCCTGGTCTTTCAGAGTGAAAAGCTAGCATGTTCACTTCTCCTTAAGTGGGGTGCCAGGCCGCCAAGCACGGAGGCCCTTGCTTCAAGCACAGTGGGCACAGCCCAGGGTCAGCAGCATCGCCGGCTGGCTTGCACGCTTTGCTTCCCAAGCTTGATTGCTCCATTGTTTCCATTTTCATGGGGGTCCAACGGTGGGATCTGGCGACCTGGAACAAAAAAGAGGCTAAGATTGAGCTCCTTTTTCCCAGGGAACGTGACATATGGAGAGAATCTACTTCAACACTTGCACTTAATGTCTGGGCTGTGCAGGAAGTAGAACTACAGAAGCAGCTCGTCCCTCTCTGTCCCCCTTATCACTTCCTTCCTCCTTTTCCCTTCTTTTCTTTCTGACTCAGCTGCATGTCAAATTCATGTTTACAAAGTAAAGGAAAAGTAAAAGCTGCTTCCTGAAAACACTGATTTCCTTCAATTTGGAACCTCTTGCAAATGAGAAAGGGGAGAACCCCCATCCACCCTGAGTCCACTTGTTTCTCCCCAGTCCCCCACAGATAGATACATCCCACAGGGAAAAGCTGCTTCATGGCAGGGGCTTTGGGGCTCTGACAATAACAGTGAGTGCTCATCTCTTTGGCATCTTAAAAGATTGCGGCAAAGAATTGTAAACTTTCTGGTAATTTATCATTTACTAACTCTTGCGTCCCCATTTCTCATCCTGCCATACACTTAAGAGTATAAACTGGGAGCCCCGAGAGACTTCATAGGAAACAGTAATGTCACCCACAAGTAATCTTATTTTTATTTAATGTAATTTGAAGCATTATTCTAGAGTTTCTGAAAAGAGACACAAAGTAAAAATTAACACAAAGGGGGACGGTAGGGAGGTCACAGATAAGAGTATAGGGTTTCATTTTGAGATGATGAAATTGTGACGGTTGTTATATATACTTGTGAATCCATTAAAAACCACTGACCTCATTAAATGGGTGAAAAAACTGCTTTTATTGATATATTATCAATATAACATTACCCAGGTTTAAGGTATACAATGTATTGACTTGATACATCAGATATTACAATAAGATTATCACTGTGGTGTTAGCTAACATCCCTGTCATGTCACTTAATTATTTCTTTTTTTGTGGTGGGAACAGTTAATATTTAGTCTCTTAGCACTTTTGAAGTTTATAGCATTTTTGTCTATAATCGGATATATGCTTGTTATTTCCACAAAGCTATCTTTAAAGAAGGCAAGGGAATCTGCCATGGAAATAACATATTTGGAATCTCGCAGTTTTCAAAGATTTTCATAGCCTTAACCCTGTGGAGTTGGTGCAATGGCTATTATTATCCCAGTTTACTATGCCCACAAGAACTTAAATTATGTGCTCAAGGTCAAATCAACAGTAAATGGCATAGGTGGTTCTTTGCTTGATTTTCTGATGAATCCCAAAATCTATGTCTTTTCACTCTTCCACGCCAACATTCTATGATATTCTTCAAGCCCCATGAAAAAGGCATGAAACAGTAGCTCTAAAATAAGGATTTTTAATCAACTCACTAGTATATCAGTTTACCACAAACCAGTAATTATAAATGAAAGGGAAATCTTTCCAGTGAAAGTCCTCTGTGCAGGTGGATGTTACCTAAGGACCATAAGGAGAAGCAAAACACCCTGGTAGAGGAACATTTCCACAGGGACAGAGAGTTAATTTCAAAGTTATTAATGTGTTATGTAGATTGGGTGGCATGGCCATTCATCAAAGCTCCAGCATAAAGAGTAAGATTATTGGCAATTATTCATAATTCAAAATTAATGGTAGAGCTCTTTATCTAAGGATGAAGCAAAGAAGAAGAATTTCTGCAGTCACTGCTTCTGCCAACAAATCTATACAAAGCTTCTGTAGGTTACTGTCCAGCCAACAAATCTATATGAAGCTTCTGTAGGCCATGACAAAACAGTTCAGTTCTAATCCAGAAGCAAATGAGAACATATGATTCTATTTTCTTTTGGACATGCTGTACTTTTTATAATTATTATTAGTCACAATTAAAGGAAGTAATTGAAATGTCAATCTTAAGTGGTAGAGAGGAAAGTTCCTAGTAACAACCAGTACTTTGATTTATTTAGGTCAGATTTTTGTCAATTAAGTGTTACTCCTAGAAAGAAAGAGATATGCTTTAGAAGGATGATATTGTCAAAATGTATCATTATTTTAAGTATTTAATTTAATAATATTTGCAGTGCCTTCCAAGTGAGAAAAGTGCTACAATAGGGACTTCTGCTTTTGTATCTTAAATATTCTCAGACAAAATTATGATTGGTGCAACATGTTGCCCTAATTAAATAAGACAAGAACTACTTTCTAATTGGTATTTTTGGCAGTATCAAAATCAATTTCATATATTAACATCAGCTTCATGCAATTTTTATGTTTTTAACTCTAAAGACAACAAAATATCATCCTTCTTTCAGCCCTCTTCTACATAACTTGTTCTACATGCCTCATGTCATAAATTCTCATAATTTTTTCTCTATGAAAATTACCCCAAAACAAGTTTATATATATAAGCTTTCTTGTTTGGGGGTAATTATACACACACACACACACACACACACACATATTATTAAAGTCTCAAAAGCTGAGTGAAACTCTGGGAGCAAGGAGCACACAGGGAGCAGATGGGTTGCTACACCCTTCCTTGATCTCCCCTTTTCCTCCCTCTTTCCTGCCTCTCCCTTCTCTGCAAAGTAAATAAGCAAGACTATGGTTGGGATATGAATGAGATTAAGTAAGACCAGGGACTCCCTTCTTTTCTTATCCTAAACTGTCATCATTGTTTTTGAATCATTTGTTGAACCTGACTTCTTAGAGGCTCCAGATTCTGTTTATCTTCATATATTCAAAACCTCATTTATTAGAACAAAATATTTCTCTGCTATTTTCTCAGATTTCATTTTTCTCATCTGGTAGAAAGAGTTTTGAGATCTGAGAGTCAGAGTTCCAGGAAGTGAAATAGGACAAGTTGCTTAATACCTCCAGGATGTCCTTTCCTCACCTGTTAGAAGAAAATGAGGAAGTAGCTGGATAATTAGGATGCAATATAGACATTACTAATAATGGAAGGAACTAATAACAACAGTGGAGTCCCCAGTAGACTCAGGGTTCGAGTAGAGTTTTCATGGGCTCACTATGGACCCACCCTGCTCTTCCACAAGGCACTCAAGCATCTCTCAAGAGTGAGAAGAAAGTGTCTCCCCTGTAGGGGGTGGGGAGAGAAAGAGAGAGGGGCAGGCATGTCATAATAATGAAGGAAGTGCCTTAAAAAGAGAAGGAAACAAACAGCCCTGCGAAAATGCAAAAGCTCCTATCTTGTGGTCAGAGTTACTTGGAGATTACTGCAAGTGTAAATGTACTCAGGTAAAAGAATAGTTCTGGAAAATGACCACAGAGTTGTGTACCAAGGTGATCACCTCGGAATACTGTTGACTCAGTATAAATTACTCTGGCCCAGACCAGAACAAAAAACGTATACAAACATCTGAAAAAGCTCTGAGCATCATCTGTATGATTTTACTCTAACAAAATGTCCTCTGAGTCTGCAATGTCCATAATAGGCACCCTTGAGGACAACTCCTAGGCTGCAGTGTTTATTTTAATGAGGTTTGAATTGTGTAAGATTGTTTGGGAAAAAGTGAAAAGACTGTTTTTTGAAGTTCAGTTTTCCTGCCAGTTGACAGCCTAGAGAAAAAGCAGGTTTTATAAATGATTCCTGAAGAATGCTGTACATGAAAAAACAAATTCCAAGCCTATAAATTTTACCATGGCTCTGGACCAGGGACTGTAATGCTTTTACACATAACAAAAATAAAATGGTATGCTTAGCTGCAGCTGTTCCTTTTCCTCACGTAGTGGATCGGCTACTTCCTCTGTGGGCTTAGAGAGCCCTCCCTGACAACTTGTGGCTTGTAATTCTCTCCTTTCATTTTAGGTCTATTTACTTGGCTCGGCTATCTTTTGTTGGGTGTCAGTGGTGTTTGTTGTTGCTATGTAACTTTCATTTCTTGATCTTTGTTTTCTGAATAATCCAGATTAGTACACTGACCAGGTTTACTAGGACTTGGCAGTACTTACTCTTGAAGTAAGTACTTAAAGTCTCTCCATTTAGAGAGGTGGGTCTCTATGGAACACAGCCAAAGGCTCACAGTCATGGAACACTGCCTTATGAAAACAGAATGGGCAAGAACACTGTGTGTTCTCTGCAGCTGGGACAGCCAGGTAGCCCTGGTGGCATGTGAGAGCAGATGTACTTGGGGCCAGTCCTGTAAAAGCCACACAGGGTTGTAGCAGTGTTGCCTTAAATTATGAAACCAGGTCCTTATCCCTATGGTTTTCCATGGGAACTGGTGGCATGTATGTAGCTGTTGCTAGATTTTTTGCAGTTCCCCTGTTTATGTGAGAAGTTTTCAATTGGTTAGAAGCCAGCTTTATGTAGGAAAAGAGAAAAAGCTTAGAGGAGAAAACTTTCTACACTAACAGAAACAAGTAAACTACTTGAAAAGTTAGTAGTTTAGTTTTTCAGAAAGAGCATGAATGCTTAGAGTCATCTTTTTGGTGGAGGTTAAGAGTAGAAAATTTGGAAAGGAGGCACCACAAGACCAGAGACCTGTCTCATGCAAGGCCAAAAGCTGGAGGTGGGGGCAGAAGTGATTAATATAGTCATTAAACCAGGTGTGGAAGTGAAAAATCCTGCTATGGGATTTGCACAGAAAGTGTCTAGAGGCGCAGACCATAGGTGGGGATGTGGAGATTGAGGGCCATTATAGGGAATCATTGGTCATTACAAATCAAACTACTCACACCCTAGAAGTAATTAAGTTAACAAAAGTTAGCTCCACAAAGCAATGAGCCCCGCCCAAAGAGAAGATATATATCAGTGTAATTTCTGCACTGGCAAGGGGCAGTGGTCCTCCTGCCCACCTGTGCCTATTTGCAGATGCTTCTCTTCATCAACCTTTTCTCTCTGCAGAGCAGCAGAGGCAGCTCTCCTCCCAAGATTGCCCACCTGTGACTGTGCAGCCCTCTTTTTATCAAATCTGTCTCTTTCAGGACCGCTTTCTGCCCACTTTTGTCTGTATTAGTGTCCTTTACTCTCCTCTCCCTTTTATAATAAACCTGTCCTTTCCGATATACCTAAACACCTCTGTCTTGTGGAGAAACTCACGACATGCCACTGAAAGGGAAGCTCAGGTGAAACTTTTCCCAGAAGTAAGCCAAGGACCCCACTCTCCGAACCCAAGACCTCTGCAAATAGGCTTCATTTTAAGGATGCCATCTTTGAGAAGGAGTGAACAGTAGCACAAAGCTTGAAGGCAATTTATGAAGAGTTGAACAGGTGTAAATCTGAATTTGGGCATAAAATACTCTGTAGGAAAAAAGTTTAGGGAAGAGAAATCTAAACATTCTGAACAAGATAAATTGATGGAAAATATTTCAAAAAAGACATAGTCCCCAGAAGATTCAAAATCCTCAAATCACTACAAGCTGAAGCCAAAACAACCTGTAAAATATTCAATTGAATGAAGAATGACTTAAGATAGTTACAAAAGATGCCATGAGTGAAAATTCCCAATTTTAGGAAGCTAGAAACGCGTGAAGAATCGAACTAACAAGTGAGTGAACTGTAAGCAGAAAAACAACATCTGAAGACTGCAAAGTAGATGCAGAACAAGTTCTATATGATAAAAAAAAATATGATCAAGTTTCTGAACACTTGCTAAAGATAAAGACTGGGCTTCTGTGCTTGCATAAGATATAACTTGAAATTGGAAATAAAGAATGAATGAGAAAATTACAACCAACCAAAAGGAGTTGTGAAGAACCTGATCCCTGCTGCTAAGATAAAGGCTTCTTTAAACACCTCAGAAAAAGAAAGAAACCAAATTTATACTCAATTATCTGACGAAGACAAGGCAAAGGAAGAGCTTACAGAGTGTATTTAAAATCTCCAGACTGAAGAAGAAGCAGCTTTGTAGTCAGAAAATATACAGTTTGAAAGTATGAACCCAAAACCTGAGCAAAAACTTAGTAACTAAACTGTATCAAGAAAATGAAATGACACTTCACAGGAAATTAACAGTACAGTAAAATTACCACTTAGAGAAAGAGGAGAAACTTTCCAAAGCAGATAAAGAGATTAGCTATGGCGCCAAAGAGCTGGAATGAGCCAAAGATCATGAATTAGAGCAAACCATTCATTCTTATCAAGAGCAGTTATTTCCCATGAGAAAATGACAAATGATGACTGATGAAAGAAACGTCAAGGAAAGAAAAGGCTCCAAACAGACAAAAATTAACCACAACAGAATTTAATTTTGAACTTTTAGGAAAAGATTCTTATGCAAATTCATGTTCCAAATACAGTGGTTGGCAGAGAGCATTCCCCATATCATCCCTCACATTTGGGGTGACCTTTATCTGAAACAAGAGCCTTTCTCTCCAAAAGTTGGAGGGTCTGCTCAGACTCTCACCTTTGTTTCCAGGGGAGGAGGAATGGCTGGGGAGTCCTCTAAATCATTAGATTATCAACAAGATAGAAGAATCAAGCTGTGATTAGTTAAATGATACTTATAGAGCACCTTCTGATGCTAGGCCTTCAGAAATGGAATCAGTAGAAATGACTACCTGAAGTAACTGACCTGGCTTTCTTCCCCCACCTCCTTCTGCAGTCAGAGGTCTCTTGTTTCCAAAGGACTTCCTCCTTCTCTGCCACTTGCCCCAGGAAGCGTGCCCCTATTCTGTAATCTTTAAAAATCAATTAAAATTTCGGCCTCCCTTGTGGTGCAAGTGTTAAGATGCAACCTATGAAATAATCCGCAGCCACTGCAACTCGAGTTCGATTCCCAGCCAGCCAGGGGAGTAGCCCACATAGCACAGAAGACCTCTACTGACTCACCCGCTGCTCCCCTCAGCAGTGTATTTCTTTAGTCTGCCTGTTCTGTTCCCCACTCTGTCTCTGGTGAATCCTCTCACCGTCCCCCTCCCCACACCTCTGGCCTGTACCCCAGCTCTTATACGCATGAATAAATAAATCTTTAAAAAAATATATCAATTAAAATTTAGTTAATTAAGCATAAAGTTAATTTCACATTTGTCTACAACCACAGTCAATACAGTTCTTGGCAAAAAAACAGTCTTTGGAGT
The DNA here is from genome assembly GCF_964194135.1 of Talpa europaea. NCBI lineage: Eukaryota > Metazoa > Chordata > Mammalia > Eulipotyphla > Talpidae > Talpa > Talpa europaea. The sequence goes on from NC_140080.1 coordinate 50,745,290, forward strand.
TTAAAACATCTCGGACTGCAAGATTACATATATAAACAGCCATTATTTTTTTCATTATTATTTATGTGAAAGTGGATTTGTTAATCAAATTAATTATACTATCTAAAATAAAATAGAAATGTATTCATAAAATTCATATTTAAATCATGTTTTTACAAAATAATACCCTGCGAATTAAAATTCCATTAAGCTTCAATTTGAGCAACAGTATAATTACTTAAGTAACAGCAGTTACTTAAACTGAAAATGAGAAAGAAGTCAAACTATTTTTGACTATTTTTGAACAGTGACCAAAAATATTGTCAAGATTCTTGTTGTGGTTCTGAATGTCCAGTCACAGGCACATTTGAAGGGGGAAGCAAAGCTGAAGGGAACTCACTTCCACTTTCATAATGTGGGGGTGGGGAGAAAATCCAGCTGTTGGGGGAAGTGAGGAAAATCCAGCTGTTGGGGGAAATGAGTGACTAGACATTTCTTATTATGAATGGAGAACATGGGGGACCTTTGGTGGTCAATGAAGTCGGTTTTGGGTGAGGTATTGGGTTCCAAGAGCGAGGTCCTTGGGTAACCCTGGAAAAAGTTTCACCAGAGCTCCCATTTCAGCGACATGGGGCGAGTTTCCTCTATGAGACAGAAGTATTAGTTATATCCAAAAGGACAGATTTATTATAAAAAGGGAGAAAAGAACAAAGGACACTTGCACAGACACAAGAGGGCAGAAAAAGCTGGCCCTGAAAGGGACAGGTTGGCGAAGAGCAGTACCTGCATGGGCACAGGCGGGCAGAAGGGCACATGACACTTGAAACCAGTCCCCGTAACTATCCTTTTGTAGTAAAGAAGAAAATACCAGAAGTACTTGATGACCTTAAATAGTACAGTGAAGAATCTGGTCATGAGGAATGAGCTAATATTTTATGTGGAACCATAATGGCTTTGGAGACAGGATGTGGATTCAGTCTGAGGTTTATAGAACGTCCAGATCAGGGACACTAAGCACTTCAAGTGCAGTTGAGAGAATTAGAAAGCAAAAAAATGGAAGGAGAATTATAAGAAGACACTTGGCAGGCTCTGATGACTGATTGGAAGTGGGAGGGTGAAGACAGGGATTTAAAAAACAGAAGTGAGAAGTCTCAGGAACTAAAGGAATGGAGATATCACCAAGACAGAGCAAGGGAGGGGAGCTTGTTGTAGCTTTGGTCAAAATTCCAAATGTCTTTAACATAGAGGGGCTTAAATTACTCTAAAGTCATGATCATTAGAAGGCAACTTCTCCTTTTATTTATTTTTTTAACTAAAAGACTATTTTTGAAGCAGTTTTATGTTTACAAATGCAAATGAGCATAGAGTTCATATATACCTCACCACCATCCCCAATTTCCCTGATTTTTAAAATCTTACACAAATGTGGAATATTTATTATTGATAAGCCATTATTGATCATTATTATTAATGAAAGTTCACAGTTTACATTAGTGTCACTCTTGGTAGTGTACATTCTGTGGGTTTGGTAAATGAATAATGATATGCCATGTTTCCACTGCTGTATTACCATACAGAATAATTACACCACCCTAAAGGTCCTGTGCACTGACTAGTCATCCCTCCTCCCTCCACCTCTAGCAACCATAGACCCTTTTAACTGTCTCCACAATATTGCTTTCTGCAGCATGTCTCATAGCTAGGATTGCCCAAGATGCAATCTTTTCAGTTTGGCTTCTTTCATTTAGCAGTAATCATTTAAGATTCACCCAAGTCTTTTCACAACTTGATAGTCTCCCCCTCTTTGTAATCATTGGATAATATCCAGATATAGCCCTTTAATTTTCTATTTTAACATTTAAAAATTACAGGACACAAGAAAGAAAACTCTAACAAACTAGACTTCATCAAGTGTTAAAACTTCTGCTCTTCCGGGCCTCCCCGGTGGCGCAGCGGTTGAGCGCTGGGTTGCAAAACTGCGCGCGGCCTCTGCGGCGCCGGTTCGATCCCCGGCTGCTCCCCGGCCACCAGAGGAGGGTCCCACATGGCGCGCAGACCTCTCCTGCCGCCCGCTGCTCCCCTCAGCAGTGGACTTCGGTCCTTCTGCCTGCTCTGCTCCCCGCTCTGGCTCTGGTGAATTCTCTCACCCTCCCGCGCTTCTGACTGTACCCAGTGCATGTATAAACAAAAAAAACAAACAAACCAGCAAACAAATAAATAAAGCATGCCTCTATAAAAAAAAAAAAAAAAAAAAAAAAAACTTCTGCTCTTCCAAAGACCGTGTCAGGAAAATAAGAAGATTACCCAGTCTGAAAAAAAAAAAAACATGAAAAACAAATACCCAATAAAGAACATGTACTCAAAATATGTAAATAATCTTTACGACTTAACAATAAGAAGACAAACAACTTAATACAAAATGAGCAAAATTTTGACCTGACACTTCAAAGATGTAAGGACTGCAAAGAGGCACATAAAAACACTCAAGATTATTAGTCACTAGGAATATACATGTTAAGACACAAGCAGATACCACTATATTCCCATTAGAATGGCTGAAATTTTTTCAACTGACCAGACCAAGTATTGGTGAGGATGTGGAGTCACTGGTGTTATCCTGTATCTGTGGTAGGAATTGGTGGTGGGAATGTTAAAACTACTTTGGAGAACAGTTTGACAGTCTCTTAAAAAGTGAAACATTACCAGATATGCCAGCTGTTCACTCCTGGGTATTATCCATACAAAGACTGTACAGATAGCATCACAGAAACCTTAAATTTTAAACATTCACAACTGAGAATAACCTGAATAGATTAACAAATCAATTTTATACATGCCATAATGGAATACCATTCAGCACTGAAAAGGAACACAGTAAAAGTCACACTGTGTTAAACTCTGTGGGACCACTGATTTAATCTCTAGAATAAGAACGCTGCATGAGGCATACAGGAGAAAAATGAATAGGGAACCTACTGTTTAAGAGAGTTGAAAAATCTTGTCAGCTAATCACAGTGTGTGGAATTATTTGCATCCTGATTCAAATAAACTGTAAATGGGGCCTCCCTGGTGGCACAAGGGGTTAAGCACCGCACTGTGAAGCAATCCGCAGCCTCTGCAGTATGAGTTCGATCCCCAGCCGACCAGGGAGCAACCCACATGGCGCAGCAGACCTCTCCTGTTTCGCCTGCTGCTCCCCTCAGCAGTGTAGTTCAGTCAGCATGCCTGTTCTGTTCCCCACTCTGTCTCTGATGAATCCTCTCAGCCCCTGCATCTCTGGCCTGTACCCCAGCTCTTGTATGCATAAATAAATAAATCTTTAAAAAATAAATAAACTGTAAATGGAAACGGAAAATATTTATGATAATTATGAGCTATTTTGAAATTTGAACACTGGTTATTTGATGATATTTATCAGAATAATAACAGTGTTATGGTTATTAATGTAACTGTAATTCTATAAAAAAAGAGTTACATACTGAAAATATTTACAGGTGAATTGATATGATATTTCTTAAAACAATACAAGTGGGGGGCAGGGGATAGGCCGCTGGGACGGGAGATGAAATCAGCTTGGGTATGAGTTATGAGTACATGAGTCCACCATATTATTCAGTTTACTGGTATGTATGTTTGAAATTTTCCATAATAAAGTCTTTTTTTAAAAAAGTTCCCTGGAATCTTACCACCAGGAAATTATCACTGCCAACATTTTAACCTGCATGAGTCCTTCCAATCTCTACCCATAATAATACATTATTTACTGCTATATATTATATGGTTCATATTTTATGAAATCAGGATAATCTATACATCACTCTGTAACTTTTGTTTCACACTCAACAATTTATCTTTTTATGTCAGTAAATACAGATTTACATTATCAACTTTAACCACCAGTTTATATTGGTATGTCATAATTTTTAAAAACTATTTCTCAACTTTTGGACAGTCATTTCCTGTTTAGGCCTTGGCTTACTGGCCCTCTCACTAATGACCCAGAGCAAGTTACAGCCCTCTCAATGCCTCAGTTTCCTCATATGTAGAGCAAGGATGACAACACTACCATTTCATAAATGGTGCATGAATAAATCAGTATAAGCAAAATGAGAGTTTGCTATATGCCAAACATTTTTATTACTACATTTTACACATCTGGCTAATTTCTTCTTATAATTACTGGAATAAAAGATATACATTTTTAGTGCTTTTGACAACCAACTTGCTCATATTCTCAAACTATATTAATTTCCAGGCATTTCCTATTATTGCATTTGCTAAATTAGCTATTTTGGGTGGTAAGAAAGTAACAGGCTTTGGGCCTCCCTGGTGGCGCAACGGTTGAGTGCTGGGTTGTGAAGCTGCCCGCAGCCTTTGCAGCGCTGGTTCCATCCCCGGCTGCTCCCCGGCCACTGGAGGAGGGTCCCACATGGCGCGCAGACCTCTCCTGCCGCCCGCTGCTCCCCTCAGCAGTGTTCTTCGGTCCTTCTGCCTGCTCTGCTCCCCGCTCTGGCTCTCGTGAATTCTCTCACCCTCCCGCGCTTCTGACTGTACCCAGTGCTTATATAAATAAATAAATAAATCTTTAAAAAAAAAAAAAAAAAAAGAAAGTAACAGGCTTTGTCTTTGTCCTTTTCTTGTCTCTCAATGGTTAATCTTACTTTCATTTGAAACTTGCTCTACTATTATAAAATTTGCAAACATTCTGTTTTGCTTTGTTTTGAAATTTCTTTTACCTGTTTCAAACCAAAAGCAACTCCCTAGGGCAAAATTCCAGTGGACTTAAAATGATTATAAAATGATTATAGAACACGGCATGGTGACTGACCAAGTCTTAAATTCCTGTCTTTTGTAGGAACAATCTATTCTCATTTTTCCAAACCAGTATGTTTGTGTCTCATCTTCAGAAACAACTATTTCTCACCTTGTTAATAAACTAACAACAAACAGACAGAAAAAGAAAAGAAAAGAGCAAACCCTAATATAATGTCTATAATGTCTGTAGGTGTGATTTTTCAGGAAAAAGCCTGTGCTAGTTTTTCTATAGGAAACATTCACAAAAACTGTTGGCTAAGGTCCCTTATCAGACATTTTTCTACGGACCCTGTAGTCTCACCTCTTTTTGCTCTCAGGGAAATTCTTTTTAAGTTATTTGAGTTGAATAATTAAAACCCACAACCCTAAATTTGTCTTTCTCACGTTCCAGAATCTGCCACACTCACAACAAATGCAGTCTGGGAACTCTTGTTCCTGTGCCAATTTTCCTCATTCCAAGAAATGGAACCCTGGGAATGTGCTCTCTTCCTAGTTCCTCATTTACAACTATCACCCAGTGTTACTAGTTCCACTTCCAAAAGATTTCTGAAATTCACATCCTCTTCTTTCTACTACAGTGCAAGCCACCTGTGTTCTAGGTTACCACAAAGCATCCTGATGGAGGTGAGTGTTTTCCAAACTACCTTCTCCCAATACATTCTGCAAGGGTGATCTCTTTGTCAGAGTAAACTGAATATACCATATCCCAACTTCAAAGTTTAGGCTTCCATATGCATTCAAAACATCACCCCATTCCCATGGGGCCTCCCTGGTGGCCCAAGGGGTTAAAGCTTCAGCACTATGAAGCAATCCCCAGCTACAGGAGCAGGAGTTCAATCCCCAGCCAGGGAGGTGACCCACATGGCGCAGCAGACCTCTCCTGTTGTGCCCACTCTTCCCCTCAGCAGTGCATTTCAGTCAGTCCACCTGTTCCGCTCCCCGCTCTGTCTCTGGTGAATCCTTTCACCCCCCAGCACCTCTGGCCTGTAGCCCAGTCCTTGTATGCATAAATAAATAAGCCATTTAAAAAACAAAAACAAAAACAAAAAACACCACTCCCTCCCTCCCCTTACAAGGCCATGCGGTGACCTGGCTCAGGCTCAAACCTTGCAGCCCACAGGCCCCCTTTTTCTCTTCCTTACATGCACTACACCACTTCCTGCCCCAAGAACTCAGCACAAGCTTCTTGTACTGACAATTCTTCCCAAGCTCTTAGCCCAGGTGGTCGCTTCTCATTTTTTATGTGCAGCTTAAAATAATTTTCTTGGGGCACCTCCCCATTCAATGTAAAATCTCCACATCATTATGCTCTCACCCCTGTTTCTTTTGCATCTTAGCATATATTACAATGTGTAAGTATCACCTATTTGACTGTGCCCAGAGCCTGTCTCCAAACCCAACTGTTGCTTTGTTTGGTCATCAGTGTCTAGAACTTGACCCACAAAAAAAGCACAAGATTTATTTGTTGAATGAATGAAGAGAAACTAGGGCTGGCCAACTGGCTAGTGTTATTCAACAGAAAAGTGGTGACATTTCATTTGATCTAATGAACCCAATAATATATTATCTCCTCAGACATCAGATAAGGATGAAAATTCCAATTCAAAACCCTGAATTCAGCACTATCCTGATTATTATTTTCAGCTGCATGGGAAATAGGACAGAATAAATTTAAAAAATGAAATAAAATAAATAAACCATAGGGATCATGCACATAAGTTGGGACAGATGAAGATTTCATAAAAGAAGAGACTCGAATTGACCTTGAAGTAATGCAGGTTTGCAGGCAGGGAAGGAAAAACATCACATATAGGGCCATAAAGAGCAAATGGATGAAGAAAGGGAAAAGAAAAGCTTCCAGAGGAGCAGATGCTGTCATCTGAGCTCTGTGACCTGCCTTCAAGGAGGCAGTGAGAGCAATTTTCTAAGGAAGACCATTGAGACTTTTGGATTTTGATTTTTAATACCAGAATATGTTAAAAGTAACAGAATAGTCTTTGTGTTTCAAAAACCAATTTAAAAATGCAAATGTACAATTTATATTCTTGGCCAAGAATTTTTCTTCTTAGATTTTAACTCAAAGAGAAAAAGTTGAATGTTCAAATGAAAGGGATAAGAACCCAAGGGAGAAAAATGAACAACCCTGGGTGGACACACGGAAGAGACTTCGCCACATGCAGTGGGGTAAAGCAGGTCCAAAACGTGACTAAGAAAAAGCGCTGGGAAAATGCCGATGAGATCAATTTGCTTTGTGGGGACGGGTTGTGCAGAGGCCTCTGAAGACACGGAGGCTACTCAATCTGTCACAGGGTAACTTCGAAGCATAAATAGATAATTTCAAGTAAACAATCTTAGCTAGAAAATAGTTAACTCACTTTCAAATAAACACAATTGTCCCATTTCTAGTTTAGAAACACTGCAGGAATGTAAAAGGAAAAGCTGTGTCTCTTCACCCAAATCAGTATGAATTCATCTTGTTTATGCACACTTTTTAAAGGGCTTTAATTCTCACTAATCTTTCTTCATTTTTAAATGCATCCTTTCTCCCAGGGACCTCAGCCTCTGGAACAGTGCTTTGGGGAGCAGAGGTGCCAGCAACATCTCATTCTATTTTGAGCTCAGGGAGGAACAATGTAATACAAGTAAGAACAGGGAAAAGTAAATAAATGAAATGTCTACTGCAATATATTTAGGCATACCTAGCACTGTGTCTTAAATGAACCAGTAATTAGGCTAAACACTCCACTCTAAATAAATCCACCTGAAGGAGCTGAGAAACCTGGATGGCACCCATGCGCACAAGTATCTGTCCACATAGATGCTACACCCGGTGTCTACAGGCTTCTTTGCTAAGGCAATGAAGACTGAGGATGAACAAAACGGGAACAAATGACTGTTTGACATGGAAGATGATCGCATACAAGTGTTTTACAGGTGATAAAGGCATTAATTATTTGAAATCATAATTACCTAGGACTGTAAGCAAAACACTCATTTTTTCTTAAATGAAGAGGACCACCAGGATCTCAGAAATTCATTATACAAAGTTCCCATCCCTTTGAGCCATAGAGCTCTCATATGTGTTAAGGGCTATATTGCTGAATCCCACAAAGAATTGTCTTTCAACTTCAGATATTAGTACTTGCTGCTGAGGTTTGTTTTTCTCTTTAAGGTGTTTATTTCCTTTTTAATTTTAATAATGATTTGCATAAATCACTGAAAATCTTCTAGTTCCTGTAGAACAATTGTATCACCTCATCTTCCATGTCAAATAGTCATTTGTTTCTGTTTTATTCATCTCAGGCTTCTTCAGTTTCCTGCAGAAACCTCAAGCTGATTTCAGGAATATAGAATACTCTGCATCGCTGCCGACCAGGGCTGTCGCCAGGGTCTGACTCGCAAGGGCCAATGCTGGGGAGAAGGCTCTGGAAACTAGAAGGAGCCACACAGAGAAAAGGTATGAGTGTCATGGGCTTAGGAGCTACCTAGTTTTATCAATTAAACCACTTAATAAAAACCATGAACAAAGTGAAATGTTCAGTAGTGGACCGACAGAATCAACATGTGTTTCCTCAGGGCAAGGAAGGGCAAATGCCACCAGGAAAGAATGAGTTCGGTCTGCAGAAACATGAGGTTTGTGGTTCAAGTCAAACTCTCTCAGATGTTACCAGTTTCATACTTATAGGGGGAGCTGAGCAATTACCCCCCAGCAGAGCACTGCAGCCATGACCCACTCTTGGGAAGGTGCAGGAGTTTGGGGCTATGGATGTTTCAGCATAAAATTACAGCCCTACCACTCTACAGTGTAATCACCCAGGTCAGCGAGCTTGGAGAACACTGTTCTATTGAGAGTGTGAAACAACAGAAGGAACATGAATCCTTCTGAGGGAGGAATCAAGGAGTTCAGGTGGGGACCCCAGTGATCAAGAAGCCCTGGGGGCAGTGGAGAGCTGAGCTAAATTCTTGTGTGGCTTTCTGCATAATGTATGTACCGTAGGTCAGAGTTCCCCAACTCCAGCAAATTGTCCTTTAAGCCAAAAGAAACAAACAAAATATTCCAGGCTGTGTGTTCTCAGAGTCTAAAGTAATGAACCAAAACCAGCTAAAAGGAAGTCAAATTTGTTCTGGGAAGGACAGCCCCTCTGACTTTGAGAGCAATGCCAACAATGACCTCAGGCAGAAGAGAGATCAAGCCATCAGTTTCCTTGTGGAACTCCCTTCTGGAATTGTCTGGAGCCGAGATATTTAAGAACAACTGCCAACTGCCAACTTTTCCTAGGGTGGATACCCCAGGACTTGAGTCTGAGCACCTCACTAAAAACTTACATTTCTTGTAAAGTCCCCAATTATGGTTTGAGGGTGTTCAGGATAGTTTCCTAAGACAGCTATTGGCAGATAATTCTCTGAGGGGACCCAGCACTGTCATTACCAGAGAAAATTGTGAAGGTGAAGTTTAATCATCCATGGTTGGGGAATAGCTGTTTGATAAAGGTCATTTATGGGGAACCAGGGTAAAGATAGGAAAGATAGGACCTCCCCGGTGGCGCAGCGGTTGAGCACTAGGCTGCGAAGCTGCCCGCAGCCTCTGCAGCGCAGGCTCAATCCCCGGCCACGGGCGAGGGTCCCACATGGCGCACAGACCTCTCCTGCCGCCGCCCACTGCTCCCCTCAGCAGTGTACTTCAATCCTTCTGCCTGTTCTCTTCCCCACTCTGGCTCTGGTGAATTCTCTCACCCTCCCGTGCTTCTGATGGTACCCAGTGCTTGTATAAATGAATGAATGAATGAATGAATGAATGAATGAATGAAAATTAATTAATTAAATCTTTATTTAAAAAATCTATAAAAAATATAGGAAAGATAATAAAACCCAGAAACGAAGACAAAAAAGGCAGCTATCACCTTCCATTAATTATAAGCCTATCAAAAATGAGGAAAGTTTTTACAAACGGACTTTCCACTCAATACCCAATTTCAGGTCATATGGGGTGGAAACACAATTTTTTGTTGACCACCAAGCAAGTAAAAGACATTCTAAAGGCTTCTCTTATTTTGTTTGCCTAGAGTTACTCAGTTTAACGAGTAATTTTGGTTTCCAAAGCTTACGTCATTATTTTTTTTTTGCACCCCTCAATATAGTAAAATTAAATGCTGCAGGATATATCATTTTTAAATTAAAATAAAATTTTATTTTGTATTAGGGTTACTTCATTAAAAAAACATTTTCCTTTTGTTAAATATTTATTTACTCATGCGTACAAGAACCGGGGTACAGGCCAGATGCGCAGGAGGATGAGAGGATTCACCAGAGACAGAGCGGGGAACAGAACAGGCAGACTGACTGAAATACACTGCTGAGGGGAGCAGAGGGCGAGACAGGAGAGGTCTGCCGCGTCATGTGGGATTCTCGCCGGCCGGGCAGGATTAAACCTTCTTTCCAGAGGCTGCGGACAGCATCACAGTGCTGCGCTCAACCACCTGCGCCACCAGGGGAGGCCCGGGTTACTTCATTTTGATTCTCAAAACATAGTCAACAGATTAAAACACAGAACTGTGGAAACCTACAAGTGCATGCTTATAAGTTTTATACCATGGCATCAGATAAAAATCATACAGAGGAAAAGTTCATTTTCAGGGCTCTATGTTTTTGTCTTTGACTCTCAAAAGCACAAAAATGTGAGCTTAGCTGAAAACAATTACAGGTACTTACTGATTCCTTGAAAGAGCTCTTCAATGTTAATAGCATTTTTTGCACTTGTTTCAACCACCACGGCACCTATGGACTCAGCATATTCCTTAGCATCCTTCAAGGGAACCTCCCTGCAAAAGAGGTCAAACCCACGCAGAAATGAATGGTGGTTTGTAAAATATAAATAACCCCAAAACAGACTCACCCCCCCCCAAAAAAAAGCTCATGTAGAAATATCTCCTTTATTTTCCTGTAGAAAAAAAAACAACTTTTTCACTCAGCGAATACTAAAAACCTACCATGGGTGAGACTTTTCAAAGTGCAAACCCTGGTCCTCTGGCATCAATAGATACAAGACATGCACATGGAAGAGAATGTCCCAGTTCCACAGAAAGAAAGATTTTTCAGAACAGTGGGAAAAGTCATTTTGAGTATGATAATACACATTTCAGCTTTCAAAGTTAGGGTTGATTTCACTTTTTTCCCCACATTCAAAATTGTGTGTGCATGTGCATGCTTTTTAAAGACTGTCATGTATCGTCTTCACAAATCACAGAAAATATGTGACATGGCTTAAAGTTTGGAAATGAACCTGATGGTAGCTTACAATGGCTATGATTCCATGCTGCATATCTGGTCTATCACTTTTACTTATTTTTAATTAATTAATTTATTTATTTATTTTAAGATTTTTTTATTTATTTATACAACCGCTCAACTGCTTCGCCACCGGGGAGGCCCTGGACTATCACTTTTAAAAGGATGTTCCTGCAATGATTCTGGGACATGAATTCTATTAAAAGTAATAATTTCTAAAGACATTTATTAACCAATTTTAAATTAAAAAATTGTGGAGGATATATTAAAAAAAAAAAAAAAGACACCATTCCTCTCTCCAGAAGTGTATTAATTCACTCAACAAATACTTATTGAGCAGCAACTGCATTCCTGTCCTTGTAGGTGCTGGAGAAAATGCTGTCCCTGTCTTTGGAATCTACATTTGAGAGCACAGATGAATAAAGCCACAATCCCCTAACCCACGACACTGTAACGTCAGCAATATGTGGGGAACAAAGGCAGCGATAAAGTGCTCAGGAACAGAGAAGGGTAGAAAGTGATGCATTTGATGACGGGAAGATCCTGGAAATGTCAGCTGAAGTGTGGCAGGAAGCTAGCCCTCACCCCCACCTATGATTGGGTCAGTTCTACACACAACAGTCTTGGGTGTGATTCGGACATGCAAGTGAATGATATGGTATCTGAATAGGGAGGAGGTCAGAGACCAGTTGAGAGCAGGAGGAACGAGTGGAATATGGTGAGTGAGCAGGATGGCACCCAGTGGCTGTAGAGCACCAGTGGCTCTAGGAAAACAGTGCACAAAATGAGTTAGAATGGCAGAGCAAGGAGAAGAATTTGGCAGCTCCTCTAGTGCTGTAGGCAGGAGATAACACAAAGCAGGCTAGAAGGAAAGCTAGAGGAAGAGAAAAGGTGGTGGCCAGAAAATCAAAAGTTGGGGGGAGGGGGAAAGCTGTATCCACCTCCCACCACCTTGCCTCTACTCCCCTCTCCAGCTGAAACCTCATAAATGGTATAAAGCTACTAGGAAAATTCTATTTTGGCAAATTAATGCGCTCATGAAAAAGGGCCTGACTGGAGTCTACTATTACACCACTATAATATATTATCATAATGTATTATGATAATATACCATTATAATATATTAAGGATGATTATCACAGGATCGTACCAGAGAATAAGCCTCCTGAGTGTTGTCAGTTGAAAGCTGTACTTCACAATTTTTCTTAATAAAGATATATTGGAAAAATCTATTCTCCGGAATCTTCCCTCTTTACTGCTTCTGACAAGCCCAAGGTCTCTCCAGATAGTGGAAAAAAAAAAAAGAACATGGAGTTTTTTGGTGGCAGTGAATTTCACATTTGAAACATTTTACAAAAGGACCTGTGTAAGTTCAGTTTGTCCTGCTACCCTATTTTTTATTTTTTCCTGGCAGTCTTTATCAAACCACAAATAGAAGGGTGGGGCTCATCTCTGCCCAAATGTGGGGCAGATAAGACAGGCTGTTGCCTGCTAATCTCCACCTGGGGGTGGAGGCACAGGTGGCAATCAAGGAAACTCAGGGTCCCCTCAGTGAAAGAGGGTCACATACACAGTCACTGCTCCTTAGCTCCCTCTCCTTAGCCTCATCGTGGACAGAGGGAGTAGAAAGGTCTTGCCTGGATTCAGGCAAAAACAAGATTACTGCAACACAATCTAAAATACCCATCCTGAGGAGAAGAGCCAAGAGAGCTACTTATCTCAGTCTACAGTGCTGGACAGAGATAAGAAAAGCATCTCTTTAGACTATTAAATAAGTGACTTGCTCATGATGGACATAGTGAATCGAGGATGGGGACAGGGTCTGACTCCAGGCCCTCACAACACAGCCACCCAACTGGCATCAGAAGCATTCTTCCCATCTTTATAAAGTATATGTGGGGTTCAAAACATCCTCAAACTGGATGTCATCTGCACTGGAGTCGTGGTAGAGGCAGGAAAGCAGCATCTCCTATCCTAAAGAACAGATTCTCAGTCCGAGAGGCTGGAGGGACAGTGAAATGCCCTCTAATATGAACTGGGATTAGAAGGACCAATCAATCATTCTCCGGCTTGACAACATGTACCTACTACCGTGGTATAAAAGAAATATGTGTTTGATCTTTTCCTGGGTTCTTGGCACAGAGCACCTAGCCATGAATTTTCTGAGTGATGGATGTGTCCTTTGTATTCACAGAGTCCCATACTTGAATTTCTAATGAGGAGGGGCCCCTACAGAGATTCAGGACCGGAGCTGGTGCCAGAGGAGCCACCCACATGATTGGAGAAATGGACCGTTCAGTCCCGCTCTCAAGCCTTGGTGAGGGGAGGGGAGCTAGAGATGTGGTCAATCATGACTAAGGAATGAAGCCTCAATAAAAAACCCTTGAACACAAGGCTCAGAGAGCTTTGGGTTGGGGAACACATGGAGGTGTTGGGAGGGGGTGTGCCCTCAACGCTTGCATGCCACCCCAGACTTCCCCTAGGCACTGCTTCCATTTTCTTCATCCGAGTTGTGACCTTCATAGGAACAGTAATCATACATGCAGCGCTTGCCTGAGGTCTGATATTCCAAGGAATTATCAAACCTGGGGGAGGACACCAAGGGTTTCCCCAACCTTGTAGCCTCCTGAGCAGAAGTGTGGGTCACTTGGGGATATCCAAGACTTGTAGCTGGCATCTGAGGTAGAGAGCAGTCTTGTGGGATAGAGACCTTAATAGGGGGATCTGTGTCAAAATGAATTGAATTGCAGGACACACAGCTGGTATCAGAAGGTTGTTATTGGAACCAACTGTGCAACTCCAGCCAGAGGTTAAAATTTACTTCTTAGGATTCTCTTGCACACAATGTAAAATAGTGGCCACTGGGAACTTCAGCTGCATTTCAGGGGAGGCCCACTGCAGCCCAAGGGGCTGGCTGGCTGCCACCTAACCCTTCTATAGTTATGACTAACTAACAAGACTGTGGCATCCAGTCTCGTTAGTGAACTTGTGTTCATTTTTTCAACAAATACTTAGCAAGCATCTGCCATATGCCAGGCACTGTGAGAGGCATTGAAGCTGGTTCACTCAAGCCAAAGTGTAAACACACAGCTAGTCCATTTTGACGGGAAAGAACATATTTAGACTTTCTAGAATGAGCTATGATAGAATGTCAGGACACCTAGAAATCACCCAGAAGAGTCAGCTGAGCAGTGTAAACTTGGAGTTCTGCCCCTCTCCAACAGCTGCTGCCTCATGCCCATTCAGGAGTGGGTTCTGTTCTGCCTGATCCTGCAATGGCAGCATTAAGTCACCCAGGCATCTTAACCTGAGTATTTGTCATCCTGACTCACCTTAGAGCAGCAGCTGCCAGCCAGCTAGGGCAGGAGGAGGGTCCGCATGGAGACTGGGATTCAGAACTGGGCTGGGTTCCCTTCAGAGCCAACAGAAGAAGCAAGAAAGCTGGAGACCTCAGGAGGCTCCAGTTTCCTTACCAGAGAAATAGTGAGTTAAAGAGATCATAGGAGGGGCCTCCTCTGATGGAAGAGGTGGTTGAGCACCGCGCTGTGAAGCTGTCTGCAGCCTCTGCAGCACCGGTTCGATGCCCGGTCCCGGCCGGCTGGTGAGGGTCCCACATGGCGCAGCAGACCTCTCCTGTTGTGCCCGCTGCCCCCCTCATCAGTGTATTTCAGTCAGTCTGCCTGTTCTGTTCCCCTCTCTGTCTCTGGTGAATCCTCTCACCCTCCCGTGCATCTGGCCTATACCCTGGTTCTTGTATAAATAAATAAATC